>NC_091159.1:28932756-29030256 GCF_040958095.1 Procambarus clarkii
CTACTCATAATTACTTATGCCTTGGTGATTCTCAGGTGTCTCAACGTCACTACAGTCTGTGATATTGGGACAGTCTTGAATCATGTGTGAAGCTCACAGTGACCTCGAATCAACTTCCAGTTTGCGTTATAGAGATTGACAATTTAGTTTCAAAAATATATATCTAAATGGAATATAGATCAGTCAAAGGGCATATAAATATGAGTGGTGGGTCCTAGTACGGAAACCAGCATAGTGGTCATCGGAAATATACATTGCAAACATTAATTACATTAGGAAAATAGAGGAAAGAGTAATGTGTGTGTGATGGTCTATGGAAAAGGTGACATGGAAGCTCTTCTAAGAATGTGAAGCACGTCCTGGGGACCCTAGGAGGAGATGTAGTAGTCCTTGGCGAAACAAAGAAGTCACTTGTGTTCCTCCAAGATACCTGGGAGACGATTATGGCCCGCTGGGGACTCGGGAAAAGCACATAATGGTGTCTGGAAAGACTAGGGGAAAAACCCCTGATGATCCTCAGGAAAAATTAGGGAAAAGCCTTATGGTCGTCGGGGAGTGTGCAGAGTCCCGCGTGGTCCTCAAACAAGACATGAAAACCCTCTTGAACCCCAAGGGAAACCCAACGATTCTACTGAAAACAATTTCACTCTCTATTGATCCCGAAAGTATAAATGAAACCTATTTATGCTCCCCAAGAGTGACTGGAAACCCCTTTACGGTCTTCGTAGGGAAGACTGGAAGTGCCTCTCCTCCTGCTCCTATCAAACCCTCATACACAAATTACAGCAGATTTATCCGCCTCCTCTTCCCCCTCATCACAGCGAGATGAGGGGGAGGAGCAGCAGCAGCAGCAGCAGCAGCAGCAGGAAAAAAAGCACGCGTCCTGATACATAATTAAATCCCAGGGAATAATTACGAAGAGCGCGGGGAGGGAGACGAAGTAATTGCCTGGAGTTGTAGGTTGAGCGTGTTAAGGGAGAGGTGGTCGGTGAGCCGCCCTGATGGCTCCCACTACACTAGAGTCGCCGGTAAATAAGACCATACCTTACTTCCCCCCAACACTTTTGCTAATGAGGAGAAGGCCTTAATGTTTTACCCAATCCGCGTTATTAGGAGCTTCCAGTTCCACTGTGGGGGTTTGTTCTTCCTCTTACTTCACTATATTGGCTCGCCTTCTTCGCCTCAGTCTTAAAGGCTCCCTCGTGGCCTCTCCTGGGGTTGAGTATGAGACCTCAGAATAATACGTACCCCTTCTACGTCGTCGCTCCTCTCCATACGACCCCCTAATGTAACCCAACCCAACACAACCCACCTCAGCTCACCCTAATGTAACCCAACCCAACACAACCCACCTCAGCTCACCCTAATGTAACCCAACCCACCTCAGCTCACCCTAATGTAACCCAACCCAACACAACCCACCTCAGCTCAACCTAATGTAACCCAACCCAACCTCACCTGAACCAACCCAACACATGGTAACGGCTATAGTGATATCTCGCCTCCTTATAGTCCACAAGACTGTTGTGGGCGACCTTCGGCCACCTCTCACCTTCCTCAGAGTAGGAGAGACATAAATGTATGTGTATATGTGTATGTATCTATGTATATATGTATATATGTATATATTTGTATATGTGTGTGTATATATATGTATGTGTATAAAGTATATGTGGAAGCTGATTAGAATTACATTTCACCTTTGTAAATGCACATTAATAACACTATGTAAAAGATACATCGACCACTTTATGTAGGGCAGACGTAACTTTGTGTATCTATGTATTTACGTATGTAGGTTAGATTCGCATTTTAAAGTCACTACAATCACCCTATGTGGTTGATTTTTCAATAAATGCCTGGACGATATGTTTAACAGACCTCTCACCCTGTCCATGGAGGACAGAAGAAAATGTATATATGTTGGTTAGCATTGTAAATGTGTGGCCACGTCTGTGGTAGAAAAAATTAATAAAAAAAAAAACTCCCTCTGTTACTCGCACATCACAAGCACTCTAGAGGGAATGTTATCACTATTGAGTGTGTCACGCCACACTAGTGTGTGTGTGTGTGTGTGTGTGTGTATTCACCTAGCTGTGTTTGCGGGGGTTGAGCTTTGCTCTTTCGGCCCGCCTCTCAACTGTCAATCAACTGTTTACTACTTTTTTTTTTTTTTTTTTTCCACACCACACACGCACACCCCAGGAAGCAGCCCGTGACAGCTGACTAACTCCCAGGTACCTATTTACTGCTAGGTAACAGGGCCATTCAGGGTGAAAGAAACTTTGCCCATTTGTTTCTGCCTCGTGCGGGAATCGAACCCGCGCCACAGAATTACGAATCCTGCGCGCTATCCACCAGGCTACGAGGCCCCACAGGCTATGTGTGTGTGTGTGTGTGTGTGTGTGTGTGTGTGTGTGTGTGTGTGTGTGTGTGTGTGTGTACTCACCAAGTTGTACTCACCTAGTTGTGCTTGCGGGGGTTGAGCTCTGGCTCTTTAGTCCCGCCTCTCAACCGTCAATCAACAGGTGTACAGGTTCCTGAGCCTATTGGGCTCTATCATATCTACACTTGAAACTTTGTATGGAGTCAGCCTCCACCACATCCACCTCCACACACACACACGTGTGTGTGTGTGTGTGTGTGTGTGTTGTCTGACACTTGTCATTCCATTTCATGAGGTTATGAGGGAATGTCATCCCACTGTAAATCAGTATCTCTTTCCCCCATCGTTAGCTCTATAATACATTGCGACCCCCCCTTCTCATAATCCACTGTAAACCCCCTTCGCATTCCGCTGTAAGCTCTATAATCCACGATAAAACTCCTCCCTATTTCCCAGTTAGCTCTATAATCTATAGTAAACTGCCAGCTGATATCCCCTCTTCAGTCGTGGTATACCAGGAATCGTGGTATACCAGGAGTCGTGGTATACCAGGAGTCGTGATGGTAGGCACTCAAGGCCCTAGAGTTTCCGAACATTCCTAGAGTGATCTCTGTCTGTGTTTATTTTTACCCGAGGGCCACTAATATTAATGGCCTCGATGAGGACAGGAAGCCGGTGGTTTGTCCAAGTTCCCCCCTCCCCTAAAGGGCTCGTGTGCTTAGATTACCATTGTGCCTCATCTCGTCAGGGTTTCACTGGCTCGTTGTGCCTGATGTACGTGGCGAGGGAGTGTATGTGGTGCCTGATGTACGTGGTGAAGGAGTGTACGTGGTGCCTGTCGTACGAGGTGAGGGAGTCCCTAGAAGGATTCGAACCCAGACAGCCAGGAGCACTATGCACCATGGCGTACCTGGGCAACACGTGGGCCCCGCAAAGTGAGCTGATTCGATGAAATATCTATGCCGGAGTTGACCACCGAGTGCTGTCGGATGTTGGGTAAATAGTCTCAAGACTTCCAACACGTTTGTAGAGTCGTGCTGGTCTAGTGGTTAAAGAACCAGATACGCCATGGTGCAGAGTGCTCCTGGCTGTCTGGTTTCGAATCCTTCTGGGGTGTGGAGTTTACAGTTCACACACACACACATATATATATATATATATATATATATATATATATATATATATATATATATATATATATATATATATATATATATATATATATATATAATATAGTTTTAGACGTATATGACATCAGAGGTATAGTTTATTACATAATTCTTGTCAATCATCAAGAAGATGAAAGCAACACGGATCCACCAAGAAAGCCAAATAATATGTATTCAAAATGCTGTTGGTTCGAGTTCTCGACCTTGTGAGACCTTGTGGGACCTTTGTGGGACCCCTTGTGAGACCTTGTGAGACCTTGTGAGACCTTGTGGGGACCTTGTGAGACCTTATGGGACCCCTTGTGAGACCTTGTTGGACCTTGTGAGACCTTGTGGGACCTTGTGGGACCCCTTGTGAGACCTTGTGAGACCTTGTGAGACCTTGTGGGGACCTTGTGAGACCTTGTGGGACCTTCTGGGACCCTTGTGAGACCTTGTGAGGCCTTGTGGGACCTTGTGGGGACCTTGTAAGACCCTTGTGAGACCTTGTGAGACCTTGTCAGACCCTTGTGAGACCTTGTGGGACCTTGTGAGACCTTGTGAGACCCTTGTGAGACCTTGTGGGACCTTGTGAGACCCTTGTGAAACCCTGTGGGACCTTGTGAGACCTTGTGGGACCTTGTGAGACCTTGTGGGGACCTTGTGAGACCTTATGAGACCTTGTGAGACCTCTTGAGACCTTGTGAGACCTTGTGGGGACCTTATGAGACCTTGTGAGACCTTGTGAGAACCTTGTGAGACCTTGTGAGACCCTTGAGACCTTGTGAGACCTTGTGGGACCTTGTGAGACCCTTGTGAGACCTTGTGGGACCTTGTGAGACCTTGTGGGACCTTGTGAGACCTTGTGGGGGACCTTGTGAGACCTTATGAGACCTTGTGAGACCTTGTAAGACCTTGCGAGACCTTGCGAGACCTTGTGAGACCTTTTCAGACCTTGTGAGACCTTTTGAGACCTTGTGAGACCTTTTGAGACCTTGTGAGACCTTTTGAGACCTTGTGAGACCTTTTGAGACCTTGTGAGACCTTTTGAGACCTTGTGAGACCTTTTGAGACCTTGTGAGAGCGTGTGGGAGTCTCAGGTGGCATTATAGTGCCGGGCGGGTTATGGCAGGTCAGCGGCCGGTCGAGGAACAGCGCAACAGCGCTTTTTAAAGAATGTCAAGTTATCTTACAAAATAGTTGGCAGTGACTTTTCAGCGGAGCTTTTAGTGATGCTTTTGTTGAACGTCTGGGGCAGGGTGGTCAGCGTGCGTGCGTGTGTGTGTGTGTGTGTGTGTGTGTGTGTGTGTGTGTGTGTGTGTGTGTGTGTGTGCGTGCGTGCGTGTTCGCGCGTGCAGAGGTATCTCTGTGTTGTTCAGTATTGTATATACATTCGGGAACGTACATTTAAATGTTGAGGTTTGTGTAAGTACAGAGACTGATATTATGTGGCGGAGTATGAGAGTAACAGCGGCAGAGTGAAAGTGAGCGAGTAAGAGAGTGAGAGAAAGTGAGCGAGCAAGAGAGAGAGAGAGAAAGTGAGGGAGTAAGAGAGAGAGAGAGAGAGAGAACGACAAAGCCGGCCTGGTAGCATCTCTTTAAGCCTATTCAGTAGACACATTGCCAGACTAGAGTTAGTACCACTCACCCTGGAGGCTCTGTCATGACACCTGGAGGCTCTGTCATGACACCTGGAGGCTCTGTCATGACACCTGGAGGCTCTGTCATGACACCTGGAGGCTCTGTCATGACACCTGGAGGCTCTGTCATGACACCTGGAGGCTCCGTAGAGACACTCGGCCAGGAGGCTCCGTAGAGACACTCGGCCAGGAGGCTCCGTAGAGACACTCGGCCAGGAGGCTCCGTAGAGACACTCGGCCAGGAGGCTCCGTAGAGACACTCGGCCAGGAGGCTCCGTACCTAAATATTCATGGTCTATGATGTATGCATTCTGCCTTCACCCAAGCGGTGGGCCGAGGTCCCACAGGATGCTACCTCCTGTGTTGCTACTAACCAGTGTATCTCATTGAATCGGGTGGCATGAACACACACACACACACACACACACACACACACACACACACACACACACACACACACACACACACACACACACACACACACACACACACACACACGCACACGCACACACACACGCATACACACACACACACACACACATACACACAAACACACGCACACACACACACACATGGATACTGAAAGAGTGTGCAGAGGCACTTTGCTTGCCACTCTCCATACTGTATAGTAAGTCACTGGAGACGGGAGACCTACCAGAAATATGGAAGACGGCGAATGTGGTCCCAATATACAAAAAGGGTGACAGGCAAGAAGCACTGAACTACAGGCCAGTGTCCTTGACTTGTATACCATGCAAGGCGATGGAGAAGATCGTGAGAAAAAACCTGGTAACACATCTGCAGAGAAGGGACTTCGTGACAAATCGCCAACATGGGTTCAGGGAGGGTAAATCTTGCCTTACAGGCTTGATAGAATTCTACGATCAGGTGACAAAGATTAAGCAAGAAAGAGAGGGCTGGGCGGACTGCATTTTCTTGGATTGTAGGAAAGCCTTTGACACAGTACCGCATAAGAGGCTGGTACATAAGCTGGAGAGACAGACAGGTGTAGCTGGTAAGGTGCTCCAGTGGATAAGGGAGTATCTAAGCAATAGGAAGCAGAGAGTTACGGTGAGGGGTGAGACCTCCGATTGGCGTGAAGTCACCAGTGGAGTCCCACAGGGCTCTGTACTCGGTCCTATCTTGTTTCTGATATATGTAAATGATCTCCCAGAGGGTATCGATTCATTTCTCTCAATGTTTGCGGACGATGCTAAAATTATGAGAAGGATTAAAACAGAAGAGGACTGTTTGAGGCTTCAAGAAGACCTAGACAAGCTGAAGGAATGGTCGAACAAATGGTTGTTAGAATTTAACCCAACCAAATGTAATGTAATGAAGATAGGTGTAGGGAGCAGGAGGCCAGATACAAGGTATCATCTGGGAGAGGAAATTCTTCAGGAGTCAGAGAAGGAAAAAGACTTGGGGGTTGATATCACGCCAGACCTGTCTCCTGCAGCACATATCAAGCGGATAACATCAGCGGCATATGCCAGGCTGGCCAACATACGAACGGCATTCAGAAACTTGTGTAAAGAATCATTCAGAACTTTGTATACCACATATGTCAGGCCAATCCTGGAGTATGCAGCCCCAGCATGGAGTCCATATCTAGTCAAGGATAAGACTAAAATGGAAAAGGTTCAAAGGTTTGCCACCAGACTAGTACCCGAGCTGAGAGGTATGAGCTACGAGGATAGACTACTGGAATTAAACCTCACTTCGCTGGAAGACAGAAGAGTTAGGGGACATGATCACCACATTCAAGATTCTGAAGGGAATTGATAGGGTAGATAAAGACAGTCTATTTAACACAAGGGGAACACGCACAAGGGGACACAGGTGGAAACTGAGTGCCCAAATGAGCCACAGAGATATTAGAAAGAACTTTTTTAGTGTCAGAGTGGTTGACAAATGGAATGCATTAGGAAGTGATGTGGTGGAGGCTGACTCCATACACAGTTTCAAGTGTAGATATGATAGAGCCCGATAGGCTCAGGAATCTGTACACCTGTTGATTGACGGTTGAGAGGCGGGACCAAAGAGCCAGAGCTCAACCCCCGCAAACACAACAAGGTGAGTACAACTAGGTGAGTACACACACACACACACACAGTGTGTGTGGACGGTGTGGTGGTCAATCAGCCGTTGTGGACAGAAGTGGGTCTGGGAAGCTCTTGCGCTATTAGTGAATTGGGAGAGAATAATCAGATTACATTGAAGTGAAAAGGTGTATACAAGTGAATGAATAACTAGTAAACTGACTCAAACCACAAGAAAATGATGAAAAAAGTATCAATAACACTATTGATATTAAGTGTTGAGCAGTTTGTGGCATTGTGAATTAGTAGAGCAGACCTCGCGGTGGCCGTGACCTCACTAGTCTCAGTCTGTGACCGACCGGGACCTCACACCGGCTGCAATCTCATATGACGCACCGCGTGGAGTACTTGCTCGCCGTTTGTGTAGCAGTTTGTGCAAGGTAATTGGAGCGCCTGTTGGCTAGGTTGTTTATTACAATGACGAAATCAGGAAAGTCTTCACGATCAATCACCAGCAGGGAAGAGGAGGAGGATAGATTTGAAGACAAGCTAATAGGGAAATTTGTAGAGAAGAGCGTTTGGATGGAGGCTCTAATCCAAGGGATTAAAAGTGAGATATTTCAACAAATTCAGGACGGGGTTGTGAGACAGAAACAAGAGCTTTTGCACTATATTCAGGAAGAAATTAGGAAGAGCATGGAAGAATAGGAGAGTGAATGTGCTCGGCTCACAAATGAATTAGGAAGGATTAAGAGCATGGCTTGGGACAGAAGATTAGTGGAGGATGGATTAGTGAGTGTGGGAGGAATGGGGGGTATCCAGGGAAGGGCCTACCAGCATGAGAGTGAATCACTGACAAGGCGGTCCATTATACTCCAAGGATTATTCGAATCTTGGGCAAATTCAAGACAAGAAAGGATAGAAATGGAAAAACATGAATTGCATGAGATTTTGAAATGTATTAGGGCCGAGATGGCAGGAAACAAGGTGGAACTCAGCCCCCGAGTTGGGCCTTACATTTGTACCAAGAATAGACCTGTTCTGGTACAATTGAAGAGGCAGAAGATTACATAATGAAGAACAAACATTTACTCAGAGGCAGCAAAGCCCATTACAACGTGTTTATTGAGAGGTATATGACGAAAGATGAACAAATAGCCCGCAAGGTGAAATGGCCTGCACGACACCGATACCCTCGCCTCTCAAGTAGCTACACCTCCCAAGTCACACCCTCCCAACTCTGCTCTCATATACCTCCCATATGCACTCAGCTCAACCTGCTACATCACACCCTTCAATGACCATATCAGGACAAGCCATATCCTCCCCAAACCTACCTTCTCACTCCTCCTCCCCTACTACCCCCCTCCAACTTCCCTACCCTTTTTACCCCATTGCCTTCAATTCCATCTGCTCCATCCCAGCTCCCACTCCCCCTCTTCCACTCACTCCCAACCCCCACCCAGCCCTCACCCCTCCTCTGCATCCCCATCTCCCATATAACCCCCTCACCTTGTGACCCCCTAATCCCTCCCCCCATCACCCTCTTCCCTTCTTCTACTCCAAAACTGCCACCTACCCTTGATTCCCCCTCCCCCCCCCCCCCTGACTAGTACACCCTCTCTTCCACTCCCAACACTTATGCTCCATTCTCCCCTCAGCCTGCTGCCCCTACTATCCTTCCCCCCCCTCTCTCTCAACCTTTATCTGACTCTCAGCTTCACTCTACTTCTCAACCCCCTATGCTATTCAGACCCTCCCTAGTTTTCAGACCCACTATGCCCTTCCTACTTCTCTAGATGCCCAGACCCCATTCGCCTCCCAGGCACCCCCAGGCACTCCTGTCAGGCACCCTCAGGCACCCCCAGCACCCCCCCCAGACACCCGCCCTAGCCCTCATTCGCTACAGATACCTCTCCAGACCCCCCAGACACCCAGAGAAAGGGTGAACTCTGGCACCAGAGTTTCCAAGAAAAGTCTCAAGGTTTCTTACACCAATGCTGATGGGGTATCCAATGAAGCAGAAGAGATAAAAAAAAGAGCTAGTGAGGCAGATCCAGACATAGTTACAATAGTGGAAACAAAAATAAATGGTATGATCTCAGATGCAATCTTTCCAGAGGGGTACCAGGTGATAAGAAAAGAAAGGACACAGAGACAGGGAGGGGGAGTGACACTCCTAATAAAGCGGAAATGGACGTTTGATGACCTGGAAAATCCGGGTACCAATGAAAGCACGAGCTCCAAACATGGAACTCTAACAGCGGATGGGAAGAAGATTGTGATCTTGATACTCTACAATCCCCCACCAAACAGTAGAAGGCCCAGGCAGAAGTATGATGACAACAACAAGGCATGTATAGATGAACTGCAGAGGGAAGCAACAATAGAGCATAGAATGAGAGCGAAGTTACTGGACATGGGGGACCTAAATCCCGGAGAGATGAATATGGGAAACAAGGAATCCCCATGGTGGGGAGGAAACGTATGGAGCGAAGTTAGTAGACGTTATAGACAGGTATTTCCTAACATAACACGTGAAGGAAGACACAAGGGAAAGATGAGGGGGATGCGTGAGTCTATTAGACCTGATTTTCACCCAGAATGTGGAAGATATCGTGAATTTGGAACATGAAATACCACTAGGAGCCAGTGAAAATTGTCTCCTAGTCTTTGACTACAAGATGGAACTCAAAATTGTGACCAAAAGACAACAGGTCTGCGAAAGGAGAGTTAATTACAAGAAAGGGGACTACAGAAAGATAAGGGACTACCGGGGGGAAGGTGCAATAGGAGGAAGAAATTAGAGGAAAAACAGTACAAGATATGATGAACCAAGTCATATGGAAATGCAAGAAGGCCGAAGAGACATTTATTCCAACAGTAAAGAAAAAAAGCAGGAGGGAATATAATAATCCATGGTTTAACAGACAGTGTCAGGAAGCAAAAATGAGAAGCAAGAGGGAGTGGAGGAAGTACAGAAGACAAAGGACAGAGGACAACAGGATTAGATGTAACAGAGCTAGGAACGATTACATTAACATAAGACGAGTATCGGAAAGAAATTATGAGAATGATATTGCAATCAAAGCGAAAAAGCAACCTAAATTTCTACATAGCCATATAAGAAGGAAGATGTCGGTAAATGACCAAGTGACAAGACTGAGGAAAACACAAGGGGCATATACAGAAAGTGACAAGGAAATCTGCGAGGTACTGAATGCAAGTTTCCATGGAGTGCTCACAACCGAGCCTGAGCAGCTCCCATTGTTAGAAGAGATTACCTTAGATGAAAGACTATCAGATATAGTGGTGACAGCAGAGGAGGTAATGAAACAGTTGACAACACTGGATGCAACTAAAGCGCTTGGACCAGACAAAGTATCACCGTGGATACTAAAAGAGGCAGCGCAGGCCCTCAGCATGCCTCTGGCAATGATCTTTAATGAGTCACTTATGTCGGGAGAATTGCCCAGTTGCTGGAAGAAGGCAAATGTCGTACCGATTTTCAGGAAAGGAAATAGGGAAGAGGCACTTAACTACAGACATGTATAACAGACAAGCATCCCCTGCAAAAATCTTGAAAGAATAATTAGACTAAGACTTGTTGAACAACTGGAGAGCATTGGGTTTGTAAACAAGCACCAACATGGGTTCTGGACAGGGAAATCATGCCTAACAAACCTTTTGGAATTCTATGATAAAATAACAAGGATAAGGCAGGACAGAGAAGGTTGGGCAGACTGCATATTTCTAGACTGCCAAAAGGCGTTTGATACAGTACCGCACATAAGACTGCTATACAAACTTGAGGCAGGCAGGAGTAAGCGGAAAGGCCCTACCATGAGGTAAGGAACTACCTAACAGAATGGAGCCAGAGGGTAATGGTAAGGGGCGAGAAGTCGAACTGGCGAACATTAACGAGTGGAGTACCTCAAGGATCGGTGCTGGGACCAATTCTATTTCTAATTTATGTAAATGATATGTTTACAGGAGTGGAATCCTACATGTCAATGTTTGCGAATGACTCAAAATTAATGAGAAGAGTTGTGACAGATGAGGATTGTAGGATCCTCCAAGAGGACCTGGATAGGCTGCAGAGATGGTCAGAGAAATGGCTACTGGAGTTCAACACGAGTAAATGTAAAGCTATGGAAATGGGATCAGGTGATAGGAGACCAAAGGGACAGTACACAATGAAGGGGAACTACCTACCTGTAACGATTCGAGAAAGAGACCTGGGAGTGGACGTAACACCTAATCTAACTTCTTAGCATATAAATAGGATAACGACAGCAGCGTACTCTACACTGGGAAAAGTTAGAACATCATTCAGAAACCTAAGTGAGGAGGCTTTTAGGGCGCTTTACACTGCCTACGTGAGACCAGTCTTAGAGTATGCCGCGCCATCATGAACTCCCCACCTGAAGAAACACATAAGGAAACTGGAAAAGGTTCAGAAGTTTGCGACGAGGCTTGTCCCAGAGTTACGAGGGATGGGATATGAAGAACGCGTGGAGGAACTGAACCTTACGACAATAGAAAAAAGAAGGGAGAGGGGGGATATGATAGGAACGTATAAAATACTCAGGGGAATTGACAAAGTGGAAATAGATGAAATGTTCACACGTAATAGTAACAGAACGAGGGATATAGGTGGAAGCTGGAAACTCAGATGAGTCACAGAGATGTTAGGAAGTATTCTTTTAGCGTGAGAGTAGTGGAAAAATGGAATGCACTTAAGGAGCAGGTTGTGGAAGCAAACTCTATTCATAATTTTAAAACCAGGTATGATAGGGAAATGGGACAGGAGTCATTGCTGTAAACAACCGATGGCTCGAAAGGCAGGATCCAAGAGCCAATGCTCGATCCTGCAAGCACAAATAGGTGAGTACACAAGCGCGCGCGCACACACACACACACACACACTCACACACACACACACACACACACACACACACACACACACACACACACACACACACACACACACACGCACACACCAAGAGTCTAATGAAACTAGGCGGCGGAAACAGGAGGCCAGACACACGATACAGAATAGGAGATGAAGTACTTCATGAAACGGACAGAGCGAAAGATCTAGGAGTTGATATCACACCAAACCTGTCTCCTGAAGCCCACATAAAAGAATAACATCTGCGGCGTATGCGAGACTGGCTAACATCAGAACAGCCTTCAGGAACCTCTGTAAGGAATCATTTAGAATCTAGTATACCACATATGTAAGACCACAGCTGGAGTATGCGGCCGCAGCACGGAGCCCGTACCTTGTCAAGCTCAAGACGAAGCTGGAAAAAAGTTCAGAGGTATGCCACTAGACTAGTCCCGGAACTAAGAGGAATGAGTTACGAGGGAAGGCTGCGAGAGATGCACCTTACGACACTGGAAGACAGAAGAGTAAGGGAAGACATGAAAAACTACCTACAAAATCCTCAGGGGTCAAGGCCTCTGGAATCAAAGCCTCTGGGGGTCAAAACCTCTGGGGTCAAAGCCTCTGGGGTCAAAGCCTCTGGGGTCAAAGCCTCTGGGGTCAAAGCCTCTGGGGTCAAAGCCTCTGGAGTCAAAACCTCTCGAGTCAAAGCCTCTGGGGTCAAAGTCTCTGGGGTCAAAGCCTCTGGGGTCAAAGCCTCTGGGGTCAAAGCCTCTGGGGTCAAAACCTCTCGAGTCAAAGCCTCTGGGGTCAAAGTCTCTGGGGTCAAAGCCTCTGGGGTCAAAGCCTCTGGGGTCAAAACCTCTCGAGTCAAAGCCTCTGGAGTCAAAGCCTCTGGAGTCAAAGCCTCTGGGGTCAAAGCCTCTGGAGTCAAAGCCTCTGAAGTCAAAACCTCTCGAGTCAAAGCCTCTGGAGTCAAAGCCTCTGAAGTCAAAACCTCTCGAGTCAAAGCCTCTGGAGTCAAAGCCTCTGAAGTCAAAACCTCTCGAGTCAAAGCCTCTGGAGTCAAAGCCTCTGGAGTCAAAGCTTCTGGGGTCAAAGTCTCTGGGGTCAAAGTCTCTGGGGTCAAAGCCTCCAGCATCAAACCCTTCAGGACCGCAGCATCGAGGTGAAGGGAATGGCCGCCTTCCTCGTCAAGTGAACCAAAGAAAAAAAAAAGCACAATTTTCCTCAGACATTCACAAGTAAAAGTTTCGCAGTTTGGAGTTTTGATGTAGAGCGCCGCGGCGGCCGCTGCTTTCTAAACGGGTCCTGAGGGCCAGATCGCTGCTGAAATATACAGGTGAGGCAGCACTCCCTCGGGAGCACCCGACCTGCGCGCTCCCGCACACGCGCGGCTCTTGTCAGCATCAGAGGGGGGGGGGGGGTTATAGGGTGTCGTCTGCAGGGGTGATAGCGTATCGTCTGGGGGGAGGGGTGATAGCGTATCGTCTGGGGGGGGGGAGGGGTGATAGCGTATTATCTGGGGGGTGATAGTGTATCATCTGGGGGGAGGGGTGACAGCATGTCGTCTGGAGGGGTGATAGCGTATCGTCCGGGGATGATAGCGTATCATCTGGGGGATTGATAGCGTATTGTCTGGGGACAATAGCGTATCGTCTGGGGAATGACGAGTCTAGGTTTAATTTTGAAGCTGTTCTTAATGGTGAGGATGAAATACATGATAACAACTCTGTTTCTCAATAGGTAAAGAATACAAGAAATGGGTCAAGAATACATGAAAACTGGATGACTGGTTATTGAAAAAATGAAAAAGCTTTATTCCTGTGAAAGTGCATTGTGTTGTTACCTGTCGATGGAGTGAAGCAGGTGAGGGGCGAGAGCACATGAGGGGGGGGGGGGCTCACTATTTTATAGGGGGGAGGGGGAGTGATGGAGGGCGGGGGGGGGGAGGTGGTGGTGGGGGGGAGGGATTGATTCTTTCAGGTAGTGTGGCTTGATTCAGGAGATCTGGTCAGAGACCGGGCCGCGGGTACCTTGATCCCTGAAAACAACGCAAGGTAACCGCAAGATAAACGCAAGATAACAGCAACATAACGGCACGGTAACCGCAAGATAACTGCAAGGTAACCGCAACATAACGGCAAGGTAACCACAAGATAACCGCAAGATAACCGCAAGGTAACCGCAACATAACTGCAAGGTAACCGCAAGATAACCGCAAGGTAACCGCAACATAACGGCAAGGTAACCACAAGATAACCGCAAGATAACTGCAAGGTAACCGCAACATAACTGCAAGGTAACCGCAAGATAACCGCAAGGTAACCGCAACATAATGGCAAGGTAACCGCAAGATAACCACAAGATAACCGCAAGGTAACCGCAGGGTAACCTGCCCTAGTGACTGCTCGGACTCTGTTACGTTCCTCCCCTGCACTAGGCGAGTGCATGTCCATCAAGGTTGACCTCGGCCAGTGTTGTGAGCAACACGCCGGTGTTGTCTGGTCTTCCCTTCGTCGAGAAGGAGTCTCGCTCTCGCAATATTACTCGAATTGTTTGGGAGGCAAGAGACGTGAGAGTGGCAGTACTGGTGACGAGCGAGAGTAATGTTAAGGAAGTGAGGGTGACGCGGGGGGCAGAGATGATGTGTGCTCTCCTGGAGGCTCTAGACCCTCTATTACTCCTCAGATCCCACTGTCAATATGGTATATTGGCGGAGTTGTATTGTGCTTCCCTGTGTGTGTGTGTGTGTGTGTGTGTGTGTGTGTGTGTGTGTGTGTGTGTGTGTGTGTGTGTGTGTGTGTGAGTGTGTGTGTGTGTGTGTGTGTGTGTGTCAGTTTCGGTTGTCTCAGACAACCACACACATACACACAGACGGGACCAAAAAACCAGAGCTCAACCTCCGGAAACACAAATAGGTGAGTACACACACACACACACACACACACACACACACACACACACACGCAACTGCCTGAACTCCAGTCCCCAGAGGCCCACATCAAAAGGATATCATCAGCGGCATGTGCTAGACTGGCCAACAAAGAAACTGCCTTTAGAAACGTGTTTAAGGAATCGTTCAGGACCCTGAATACCACTTATGTAAGACCAATCCTGGAATATGCAGCTCCTGCCTGACGTCCATACCTAGTTAAACACAAGACATAGTTAGAGAAGATTCAGTGGTATGCCACCAGGCTCGTCCCGGAACGGAGAGGTATGAGCTACGAGGAAAGGCTAAAGGATCGAGCTGAACCTCACGTCCCTGGAAAACAGAAGAGTAAGGGGAGACATGATAACCACCTACAAAATTCTCAGGGGGAATTGACAGGGTGGACAAAGACAAACTCTTCAGCACGGGCGGGACACGAACAAGGGGACACAGGTGGAAACTTAATACTGTTACCTAGTAGTAAATAGGTACCTCGGAGTTAGTCAGCTGTCACGGGCTGCTTCCAGGGGTGTGTGTGTGTGTGGAAAAAAAAAGTAGTTAGTAAACAGTTGATTTGACAGTTGAGAGGCGGGCCGAAAGAGCAAATCTCAACCCCCCCAAAACACAATTAGGTGAACACATAGTCACACACACACACACACACACACACACACACACACACACACACACACACACACACACACACACACACACACACACGCGCGCGCGCACAGAACGAAGGTGGGTGAAGTAGTACCTATCAGTCAGAACAGTCATAGAGTATAGGACCCATCCTGTTCCTAATATATGTAAACAATTTAACAGAGGAAGTAATTTCATTCTTAACCGTATTTGTTGACGATGCTAAGCTAATGAGGCGACTACAACTGAGGAGGACTGGTTTGGAATACATATAATATGACCAAGACAATCTCCACAGATGGTCTGAGAACTGGCTACTAGACTCTAATCCTAACAAATGCAAGATTATGAGGATATAAGAGTTGCAGCAAGAAGACCTCAAATACATTACAGGATGAAGGGAAGTCACCTTCCAACTTCTCAAGGAGAGACTTAGGAGTGGACATAACTGGAGACGTACCACCAGGACAACGAGGGCCGCAGACGCCATACTGGCAATCGTCCGGTTATCCTTCAGCAACTTGGACAAGGATCTCTTCCGAGCGTTGAATACATCCTTTGTCAGACCCATTATTGATTATAATGCCCAAGCATGGAGTCATGGAGTCCCCCCCTTCTTTGTTCTTCCTAAAGAAGAACAAACGAAAACTAGAAAAAGTTACAAAAATAAGCAACAAGGGTCGTTCCTGAGCTAGAAACAAAACTTGGGGGAGCTGGAGCTCGGTGCACTGGAGGAAGGAAGGAATTGGCCAGACGGACAAACTACTAAGGGGAACTTGCAAAAATAAAGAAGCATTGTTCAAATTAATGAAAGAGAGAATATAATTCGAAACTAGAAACACAGATGCATCAGATGGCCGGAAGAACTTGTTCAGTCTTAAAAGTCGTAAATATGTGGAACGGACTTGATCAGGAAGTTGTTGGCGAAGCCAATTCGATGCACAATTGTAAATGTACAGAGGATAAGAAAAACGAATGAAACGAGTAGATTATTTGAATTACCGATTGTCGAAAGGCGAAGCTTCAGAGCAGATGTTCGACCCTACAAGCATAACTACGCCAGAACACTCAGAAACCTCAGGTGGCAGCCACCAACAGGTGTGTGTGTGTGTGTGTGTGTGTGTGTGTGTGTGTGTGTGTGTGTGTGTGTGTGTGTGTGTGTGTGTGTGTGTGTGTGTGTGTGTGTGTGTGCGTGCGTGTGGTTGTGCGTGTGGTTGTGCGTGTCAGTAGGGGGTTGAATTGCTCCTCAAATTACTTTGCACAATGCAGCTTCACATTTCATTTAGCCCCGGGGAGATGCAGCATCCCGCTACTCTCCTCATAATCAAGGAGACGCACCTCGGGAAATCAGCTGATAGATGGTAAACACGACACATGTTTCCCCTCTCCCACCAGCTCTCTCCACTCATTCCTTATCCATCTTTTCCCCCTCCTCCTCTCCTCCCCTTATTCCTTATCCATCCATTCCATCTCCCTTTCATTCGCCCTCATTACTTATTTGCCTTTTCTCCCCTTCTGTTTCTTCCACTTGTTATTCTCATTTCCACATTCACTCCCTTACCCCCTACCCCCCCCCCTGCCGCTCTTCCTTCGTTCTCTCTCTTTGGTTGTATTCTTTCTATTGTCAGTAGCCTTCCTTTGCCATTCATTTCCTTCCTCCTCCTCTTCACCTATCCTTCTTCGTGACTACAACAAGGCAGTAACACCAGTCTCTTGCGCGGACACACATCCGTCTCGCATGATGCTCTTAATAGACATTCGAGACGTGTCGTTTGAACAGCGGGATTTATATTAAAGAATAGGTTTCCTTCAGCATCTTCAGAGGTAGATCTAAACTCTGGTACTCTGGTACTTTGGTACTTCTGGGACCTCTGTGCCTCTGGTACCTCTGGTATCTCTGCTACTTCTGGTACCTCTGGTTCCTCTGGTACCTCTGGTTCCTCTGGTACCGCTGGTACTTCTGGTACTTGGTTCTCTCGTATTTCTAAGTGCTTCTTCCTCCCTCCTACCCTCTCACAAACACTGGTGTTCGTGACACATACTGTTGTAGAAGATGGCTTGGAAAGAAGTTCTAAAAGTTTTATTTTGGGATTATGGCCGTGAAACATCAACCTGTTTAGGAAAAGGTTATCATACTACTTGGCAGTCATAAAATAATATGGAAACAAAGATCCCTTCTCCAGATTGATACTGTTTTTGATAAATGTCCAAGACTAAATCAAATCTTTCTGCAGCCGTTGACAGTGATATGATGCCATTTAAAGTCATTTAAAGCAAACTCTTCAAAGGGTTTCATAGAACTGGCAGCAGCAGCAGCTATAGTACAGGCACGGCAGCCCGTCCTCCCGAGCGTTCACAACAGCAATAAAGTGATGTACTAAATTACCTGAATCCAACCTAACCATGGACCTGCTAATAGAAAACGGGACATCACGTCAATTTTACGAGTCGCTACGATTTTGTGTTCAAGAGGACAGGTTGGTGGATGTAGGGGTGACAGACTTGTTTTAATCCACGTGTCAATCCTCTGTCCGTCTCTTGGACCATTTCAGATTTGTTCCTATTTTATGCAGTGCTCTATCATTTATTAAATAGGGAGATGTACTTGTTACCTCAGAGGTTAAAGGTATCAATGGAATGATCCTAATCGCTTGGAATCTCAATTATCCTTGAGATCCTTTACTATCGCTACATAAAGACAAGTGATAAAGACTTAAGTGTTCAGCTTTTCCCCTTAACTCCCTCTTTTCTCGTCAAAGGATTAAGCAGTTTTTTTAAGACTTCATCACAGACTTTATTATCCATTCTGTTCCTCCATAATGCAGGTCTATGTTACATTTTATTGCATAAATTATCATAAAGTTGGAAACCAGCGCTGTTAAGCTTATTTGGTCGTTGCTGTGTTCTTTTAAGCTGTTTGGTGTTCAGATTATTTGTAACAGTGTTACACTGGTGTTCAGTGTTACACTGTTGTTCAGTGTTACACTGTTGTTCAGTGTTACACTGTTGTTCAGTGTTACACTGTTGTTCAGTGTTACACTGTTGTTCAGTGTTACACTGGTGTTCAGTGTTACACTGTTGTTCAGTGTTACACTGGTGTTCAGTGTTACACTGGTGTTCAGTGTTACACTGGTGTTCAGTGTTACACTGGTGTTCAGTGTTACACTGTTGTTCAGTGTTACACTGTTGTTCAGTGTTACACTGTTGTTCAGTGTTACACTGGTGTTCAGTGTTACACTGGTGTTCAGTGTTACACTGGTGTTCAGTGTTACACTGGTGTTCAGTGTTACACTGTTGTTCAGTGTTACACTGTTGTTCAGTGTTACACTGTTGTTCAGTGTTACACTGGTGCTCAGTGTTACACTGGTGTTCAGTGTTACACTGGTGTTCAGTGTTACACTGGTGTTCAGTGTTACACTGGTGCTCAGTGTTACACTGGTGTTCAGTGTTACACTGGTGTTCAGTGTTACACTGGTGTTCAGTGTTACACTGGTGTTCAGTGTTACACTGGTGTTCAGTGTTACACTGTTGTTCAGTGTTACACTGGTGTTCAGTGTTCACTGGTATTTCTAGAAAATACCAGCTGAGATTTTAAGCGCTCGCTTGGATTTGTAAATATTATATATCCTCTCCAAAATATATACCAGAAGCTTTTATCAGAAGCTGAAGCTAATTCAGAATCAGAAGATGAATCAGAAGTTTTCATTTATATATTCAAGAGTGCTCTCAAGCTGACATTTCAAAATTCATAAAGAAGCTTAGACAAACTCTTAAACTGAACTTTTCACAAAACGGTTAATCAGATAATTTTTGAAGTGTTTTAATTGTGGTAATTTTGGAAGGTATTTAAATTTTTTTATAATTATTAAAGTATTTTAAAAGGTAATTATTCGTACATGGCTTGTGGTTACCTGGTGTTGCTTTCGGGAGGCGACGATTCCACGGCCCGGTCTCTGAATAGGTTTCCTGGTCAGAGTCCGGGCTATATGGTCAACCAGGCTGTTTGACGCAGCTGTAGCCAGCCTGGCGTATGAATCACAGCCCCGTTAATCAGGCATATATTCATGGTGTTTATCAAGCTCTCTTTTTTTTAACACCGTGAGAGGTGGGTCCAGTTATGCCTCCTTATGTATAGAGGGAGAGTATTGAGGATTCTTGAGGCCTTAATGTTGATAGAATTCTCTCAGCGTACCTATATTACGCTTTTCAACTGTTACAAGATATCAGCAGCAAATACACATCTTCACGTCATCAAAAATACCTGTCTTGGAAAAAAATCTTAAAAGTACTGTGTTGCAAGCAAGAATTGTACAACTCTTTCCTTTTCACTAATTCTTAAGTCTTAAAATCACCTTTGTACTTTCTGTTGCCACATACAACACACACTTCACCTCCACGTTTCTACCTGGCGCAGTGCTTTCTCTCCTCCATGTGTTCAACGTCGACACTTTGATCAGTTAAAATGTTCTCCACTGTGGTTTTTTGTTGGTCTCTATTGCTTTTCAACAATATTTTGTATAGCAGTCTAGATGATAAACCAAATTCTCCTTTTTATAGTATTGGGTGTAGATGGGAATCATCAAGTCTCAGAGGGTTCAATTAATTTTTATCAGCTATTATCAGCCTCGTATACTTTCTTCCCGCTGTCATATATTGCACAAATGATGCACAGTCTTGGTGATTTTTCCTCTTCGTGGCAGCTGGTGTTAGTTGTACTCCTCCTGTTTTTAACTGGAATCTCAGATTTAAAGTATTACACAATCGACACAAACGTGGTAACTGGGGATTAAAACGCAATGTGTGTTGAATAATAGCAAATAATATCAGGTAAACCCTATTAAATGTGTCATTACAATGTAAAGAAGTGTTTTGGAGAATGTTGGTCCCTTACAACGTTCAGCAAGAAGCGGCCTTTCCCGAAATATGTGGTATTTCCCGATACTAGTGGAATTGAGCCTGGCGGCCATCTTGGCGGCCATATTGGAAACAATTTCCCTGATACCAGAGTGGCGTCCCCCAGGCTAAACACCGTCCTCTGGCGCCACGGGCACACTTCGTGAGCGGAATACGTGTATTGCACGACCATACGTTCGTGCAATGGTCACCTCTGTGGCTCCTGCTCTCTCTCTCGTTGGTACCTGCTGCCGTTCCTACCGCTTCTTCCTACCTTCCATACGCCTCTTCTTCCATTCCACCCTCCCTCCCTCCCTCTCATTCGCCCTCCTCCTTTCCTTTCGCAGCTCCACCGTCACAATGCCTCCCTCCCCTCCCTGTCGGTCTTTTGCTCTCCTGCTGCCTCTCGTTTACTCAGAGCTGCCTCTTTCCTGCCTCCTGCTCTTCTACCTTCCCTTGTCCTCTGCTTCCCATCCTGCCTTTGTCTTGCTTACTGTCTCCCATCTTCTTCTCAACTCTTTCCTGTCTCTTGCTTCTTCACTCTCTCCTGTCAAGTATATTTTCACGTATCTTCTTATGTATAGGTTATTGTAGGGTCCAATATACCGACTCGAAAAAAATTCAATTTCTGAAGGGAAAATCGACAGTGTGTCGACAAAGCTCTGCACATAAATCGTAAACGATAAAAGGTTGAGAGAGGACATGACAGGAGCACGCGTGAAAATGGATACACAACCCCACTCCTTCGGAACACAGGGAACACCAGGGAACACTAGGGAGCACCAGGGAACACCAGGGAACGCCAGGAACCATGAAAGTAGCAGAACGGACACAAGAATACAGCGTGGCGACCGCAAGTCTTCGACTCGAGCACAAACGGGAGCTTACATGAATTGTTTACACAAAACTCCCTCTGACCTGTATTGATAATTTGATAGAAGAAAAGCTTCGAGCAGTAAAGGGTATTAGAGAAGCTGCCCAGATGTGAGGGTACTATTCTAGACAAAAAGCAAAGGAGACTTTTATAGAGCTAAAGTTACTCAAGAGCTGGAATATCTGCTGTTCCGTTAGAGAAGGTGGAACACGTTGGTAGAACTTGATACTGAGAGACTAGCGACGAGGGTTCCAGCACAGGTATGGCGCCTCGCAGCTCACACACCACTGAGGAACAAGTCTTGGTTTAATACAACTGGTTATCCGATTAGGTTTTGATGTTCTTGGCCAAAAAATGCGTTTTACTTTGCATAATCTTATCTAAATACCAAGTGCAAAAGAGAGGCATTGAGTGTGCAGCATAAGAGAACTGAACCATGCCTGATATACGAGAAGTAAAGGATGGAGATATATATATTAGCAAGTGAAGATCATAATTACCAAAATTAAGAACGAAAAAATTTCGTTCTTTTCGGAAAAAAAAGGTAACTGAAAAAAACGTGAAGGGAGGAAATGAAACTTTAATATGGCAGTTTTCTCTAAGTATCGGTGAAAGAACAACTGTAAACGATGTCTATAGCGAGCACTGACGTCTTTAAGAGACAACTAAAGCATTGGGAGAAGACGTCGAAAGATTTCTTGCAAGAAGAGTCTAGCTCCCGTCTTCCTAGTAGCAGAATAGTGAAGCTTCGACCCGGCAACTTTCGGCACTCAAGCGCCGGTATCCTAGTGCTTGAGCAGGCATCACATGCCTCTCTATGACTAATCATCCTGTGTGATGGGACTCATCATGCAGCTAGTTCTTGACACTCTCTCTACTCCCCTTCATACAGTCTGAGGCAGCTGCACAAATGTACATGTACCAAAATGTGGTCATAAACAAAACAAAACAAAAAATCTTGGGGCTTCGCCTGTGCCATCAACCGTGATATAACAACTTTAAATTGAGTTCGCGTTAAGTGTGGATAAAGAAGAAATGAGAGTTGACGTGTGGATATAAATGTTGAACCTGACAGATATGTCAGAACATCGCAAGTCATCAGGTTGAAGCCAAACATCTACCCGTTGGGTATCACAAGAGCCGGTTGATGCTACGGTCCAGACTAAATAATCCTCGCAAATACTAACTGCGCAATGTTTTCTGTCTCCTGTCTTCTAACCTCTATTATCCTTCATGCGTCTCCTTTCTTAAGCATGTGGATATTTCTAATGTCGCAGTCTTAGTACCGCCCGCCTGCCTGCCGAGGGAGCCACAGGCCCCTCACAGGGGTTCTGGCTCCAATAGTCTGGTGGTAAGTGGTCCCCAAGGACTCTACAACTGTCACTCCTGGAGCCTCGCCTCCCTCCCTCCCTCCCTGCCTGCCTGCCTGCCTGCCCTACACGTCTCCTCCGCCCCACGTCCTCACGTGCCCCGCCCCACGTCCTGAAATTATGTTGATTGACCGTTTATTAAACCAATTATTTATATTACTATTAAAATAATTATTATAATTGTTGTATTTAATAATTATCACTCTTCCTTCTGCTGGGTCGTGAAGGAGGTCGGCCTCGGGTGAAAGACGACTGTGACGATCACTGTCAGGAACCCGTAGGTGCGGGACCGGGACGTCCACCTCCTGGGGCTCGTGCGGCCCCCCAGGCTCTGCTTCAGGAGGCTGGGGTCGTTCTTGCCCTTGATGGGGTGGTTCTTCTCCGGCCCCGACCATGGCGGTCTCCGGGTTTGGAGTCCCTTTCACCAACTTCGAGGTCAACTCCGGAGCTCACAGTTCCTGCGGCGGCGCTGGAACCAATCGTATTGGCGTTTGCCTTGCCTTTGGAGACTTTCGGCGCCGTGGAGAGTGGCACGGGGGAGGGGGGACCTGCTGCTTGGGTAACAGCTTCTCCTCCGTATCAACCTACCCTGGCTTTGCGCCCTGGAGAGGCCACTCCAGACTGACAGCCAGAGCGCAACTTCATAGTCTCCTGAGACTGATGGATGCCTACTACTAAACCATTTTTTTTTTGTCCACCGCATGCAAAAACGACCTGTCAAAACAGCCTTCATCATTCCTCGAAACGGCCCGTCCACACGACCCGTCCACACGACCCGTCCACACGACCCGTCCTGAGGCAAAGTCTGGATGTAGGGGTCGGGTTGGGGGTGGAGTCAGGGAGGAGGAGGGTCCTAGGGGCAGAGGTGCGAGGGAACAATTTGCCTCTCAGTCGTGTGGCAAATTGACGACACAACCAATTTCCGGAATGATCACAGCCACTGAGGCTTCACCCTAGTTGCTCTTGAACACACCATACACCAACACACACACACACACACACACACACACACACACACACACACACACACACACTATACACTCACACACACACACAATTATACACCCACACACACACGCGCATCAACTGCTGCTGTTTAGTGTCATCCTCCAGTTAGCTCAAGTGACTTTCCTTACTGGTAACGTTGTGTATATATCGATTCAGATCGATGTTCTTCCATCCCGGCAGCGGCCATGTTTTGTGTGGGCGACAATGGTGTTTACAGCTTTGTATTGCGACAGTCGCTACGATATTTTTGTGTATAGGCTGAAGTGTGCCAGTTCCTGTGTGGGGGGGGGGGATATTCCCAATGTTTAGCAGTGATGCACTCAATGGGTTATCAGAATAACTTCCGCCTCATATATAAACATTCTTACTAGTTAATTACTAATACCGGTGGTCAATTCACGTATGTTTAAAATCAAGTAACATTGAGAGGCTTGTGATTAAATTATTTAAAATTTTGTCTAACTATTTAACATTGAAACCTAAATATATATAGAGCTTTCAATATTTGCTCTGACGAAAAGCTTCTTTATATTGAAATTAATTTTTTTTCATAAATTGTTAATAGATTAATTTTCCAAGTATTTTAATGATGTTCTTATAAGCCGATTTTTCAATGCTAGAATCTAATCACTGAAAAGGTTCAACACAGTTGCCAAACTTGAGGTTTATATAATGAGACTCGTCAAGAAATTCGTAGACGGCCTAGTGACCCACACACGGCAGCTGTTATGTCTACCCGCCCAAACTCACACAGATGTGTAACCTACGCTTGAAACAATCAAGCGATCTCTTGTGTATTACGTTCGGGCTGTATCCTTCGATACGTGGGGAGTCTTCATAGCGCAGTGGTAACACACCCGTCTCGCACCCGACACACTTGTCACGGCAACCCTGCAACTGTCCTGTTTTTTGTCCTCTGGTAGGTTAGGTTAAGGTCATTTTAGTACGACAGTTTCTTGACGTTGGGGAACCTTAGGAGGACGGGCTGGATCAGCCACACAGCCAGACTCACCAGCCTCACAACCTTTCATGTGTTGGGTTCAGGTTCACAGAAAAACAAAATGGGATACAAAACTTTTGTAGTTCAAATTACTGATGTTCCCAGCGAGCGAACCTGCAGCCGTGACCCTGCAACTGTCACGCCATGACATGCCTGACAACATGTCTTGCACTGTTCCCATGTTCACTGTTCCCATGTGCACTGTTCCCATGTGCACTGTTCCCATGTGCACTGTTCCCATGTGCACTGTTCCCATGTGCACTCCCCCATGTTCACTGCCCCCATGTTCACTGCCCCATGTTCACTGCCCCCATGTTCACTGCCCCCATGTTCACTGCCCCATGTTCACTGCCCCATGTTCACTGCCCCATGTTCACTGTTCCCATGTTCACTGCCCCATGTTCACTGCCCTCATGTTCACTGCCCCATGTTCACTGCCCCATGTTCACTGCCCCATGTTCACTGCCCCCATGTTCACTGCCCCATGTTCACTGCCCCATGTTCACTGACCTCATGTTCACTGCCCTCATGTTCACTGCCCCCATGTGCACTGCCCTCATGTTCACTGTTCCCATGTGCACTGCCCCCATGTTCACTCCCCCATGTGCACTGCCCCTATGTTCACTGTTCCCATGTGCACTGCCCCCATGTGCACTGCCCCATGTTCACTCCCCCCATGTTCACTGCCCTCATGTTCACTGCCCCATGTTCACTGCCCCCCATGTTCACTGCCCCCATGTTCACTACTCCCATGTTCACTACTCCCATGTTCACTGCCCCCATGTTCATTGCCCCCATGTTCACTGCCCCATGTTCACTGCCCTCATGTTCACTGCCCCATGTTCACTGCCCCCATGTGCACTACTCCCATGTCCACTGCCCCCATGTTCACTGTCTCCATGTTCACTGTCCCCATGTTCACTGCCCCCATGTTCACTGCCCCATGTGCACTGCCCCCATGACCACTGCCCCCATGTGCACTGCCCCCATGACCACTGCCCCCATGTGCACTCCCGCCTACAGCTAGATGCACCTTAGGTGGAGCAGACGCAGGTCATGGCAGACTGACCTAAACAAGGCCGACCAGGCGGCTGGCGACAACGCTCCATTGTTTAACGCATCAGGTGTCGCCAAATAATTAACACACGAAGTCTTTTTAGGTGAGCAGGTGTGCGTTATTCCTCAGGCGTATGACAGGCAACGAATGCGAGCCTCGTTATCATCATTATTACATACCAAGTTACTGGCACAACTTTTCCTAACTTCAGGACATTATGCAAACTCTTAGCAAGAATATTACAATATTTTGCTCTTTACGGAACGCACCTACGAGTCAACAGTAACGCAATTAGGCAAGCGCACACGTGCGTGCATAAACACGGGTACTTGTGAAAACACACAGGTAACACACGCGCGCACACACACACACACACACACACACACACACACACACACACACACACACACACACACACACACACACACACACACACAGGTAGGGAGCCGGCCGGCCGAGCCGACAGCACGCTGGACACGTGATCCTGTGGTTCTGGGTTCGATCCCGGGCGCCGTGGAGAAACTATGGGCAGAGTTTCTTTCACCCTATGCCCCTGTTACCTAGCAGTAAATAGGTACCTGGGAGTTAGTCAGCTGTCATGGGCTGCTTCCTGAGGTGTGTGTGTATGTGTGGTGTGAAGGAAAAAAAGTGGTAGTAACCAGTTTATTGACAGTTGAGAGGCGGGCCGAAAGAGCAGAGCTCAACCCCTGTAAGCACAACTAGATGAATACAGCTGAGTAGACAGCTCTCGGGATTCGTAGTCCTAAGGACGGGTTCGATCCCCGGCCGAGAAAGACAAATGGGCATTTTCTTTTACCCTGGTGCGACTGTTCACCTAGCAGTAAATAGGTACCTGGTAGTTAGGCAGCTGCTACGGGATGCTTCCTTTGGATGTTAGCACCCGCGAGTGTGTTAGAGAAATATATGTAGTAGATATAATAGGAAAAATAGATTGTTTAGAAAGGCGGGGTCCAAGAGCTAATAACTTGATTCTGCAGACACAAATGCTAAAAATTCAAACACACACACACACACACATATATACTCACACACACACACACATATATATACTCACACACACACACACACACACACACACACACACACACACACACACACACACACACACACAGAACCCTCCCTGCCCCCACTCAAATGCTCGGCCAACTCTCCCTCTCCCCTCACCCCATTCCCACCCTGCTTCCCCTCACTTTCCTCCCTCCCCTTTCATCCCGTATCCTCCCTGTCACCCCTCACTTCAGTATCCTCTGAGACCCCCGTTATCCACCCCACAAATCCTCACACCCATGGAACAGCTTCCCCCATCAGCAGAACGCTCACCAAGAAGGGGACATGAGAAGGGACAGAAGAAAGTGAGTTTTAAGGCTATGTACTGTTACGGCCACTATGGGCCAGTAACTGGGTTCTTGATGTTATAACCGTTTTTCTGTATCCAACCCCAAGTCGGTAGTAAGCTTTCAAGAACTGGCTGTATAGCTCAATAAAGAATAAGGGGAGAGGGGGGGGGGGGGGATAAACAATATGCGATTCCCTTCACCACTAGTTATATTAATATTAAAGTATATTTACACTTGTTTACAATAGCGTCTCTTTCACTGATACGTTACCAGTGTTCATCAACTCCAGTGCTTCCACAGTCGCAGTACCTTGTCCTTTCATATTGGTAAACACTGGCGAGTTCACCTTCTACATGGGCCAGTCCACCCACACAGTATCCCGATGTGCCTACACCCCACCTCTCTCCAGCTACTGACTGGCAGAGGGCTTCAGCAACACGCTGACAGGGGTCCCAAACTAACTCATACAGAGGCAGCAAATACCCTGGCAGAAGCCTCTAGCAGCTTGCTGCACTTCCCAATAGGCACATCACTGTCCTCAGTAATCCTTAGTTGCCAATCCCGGGTATGCCGATCTTCCCCAACACTGCGTATATCAGCAGCTAACACACACTGCTTGGATCGACGGTGGCTTACTTAGTTTTCTTACAGGAACAAGCTAAGGGTTCGTGGACTGCCCAAGGTAAGCTGCCTTCCTCAGTACAACCGCCTCCACTTGTTACCTCTGCGGACATAAAACGTCATTAATTAGATGGACAGTACACTAGGGGAACCATGAGGTAGCAATCGTTCACCGGGGAGTTGATATTGTGACTTGTAGCCACAACCTAGATGGCGCTGATCGTGACACACCACCCACCAGAGGTCATCCACAACGACCTCTCTTTCTAACTAAGGCAGGAAACTGCAGCCATTTGCCGCTGCCACGCCATCACCAACAGATGGCATTGTCCGCATAGCGTCCAATACCAGGAGAACTGGAGTGCCGACCCATAGATGGTGCTAAAATCGCCATTCCATTCTCCAATGAAGGTGTCGATACCGTAACATGTACAATATCATAGATGGGATTACAAATAAAACAAACGAACTTAGAGAATGGGTACTTGAAGAAAACCCAGACACAATTGCACTCACAGAAACATAGCTAACGAAAACCATGGCAAATGCAGTGTTTCTACAGGACTACTATGTTGCGAGGAAAGAGAAGGAAGATGAGGTGGTGGTGTAGCCCTGCTGGTGAGAACAGGCTGGGGTTTTGAGTAGATGGTTATTCGGGGGCTGTGAAGATTTCAGTGACTACATAACAGGTACAATAGCAACTGGAGGACAAAAAATTATAGTCGTAGTCATATATAACCCATCACCAAATGACAGAAGACGCAGGCAGGAATATGATAGAAACAACATGGCCACTATTAACATAATAGAAAGAGCAGCTTCTCTCACTAGCAGGAATGGATCTGGACTACTAATCACGGTAGACTTCAACCACGGGAAGAAAGATTGGGAGAACAGAGACCCGCATGGAGGACCACATACATGGAGAGCTAAGCTGCTGGACATGGCAACAAGAAACTTTCTAAGTCAACACATCAAAGGACCGACAAGAATGAGAAGGCAAGATGAACCAGCTATGCTTGATCTGATATTTACCCTAAACGAGTGGGATACAAGGGAAGTTAAGTTGGAAGCACCCTTGGGAATGATTGATCACAGTGTAATCCAGGTATACTGCAGGTATGTTGACAACATTTTTATGCAGGTACCTGAAGTCAGACGTCTGCAGCAGCTGATGAATGCATTCGGTCAGAATTCTGTGTTAAGTTTCACTTACGAGATGGAGAATAATGGAAAGCTGCCCTTTCTAGATGTAACAGTCAAGGAAAGGAACGGAGGCTTCCACACTGCAGTCTACACCAAGGAAGCAAACATAGGAATGTGCCTCAATGCCAATAGTGATGCCCAGACAGGTACAAGAGTAGTGCTGTCAACACTTACGTCGACCGTGCTCTCAGCCACAGCTCAGGATGGAAGCAAGTCGATGAAGAACTCTGTAGGGTAAGGCAGGTCCTAGTCAACAATGGCTTCTCTAACGGTTATGTTGAAGACGTCATAAAAAGAAAGGTGAAACGCCATGCAACACCTGAACCCCCCTATTAGACTGTTTTACAGTAACTTCTTTTCGACGGCTGATAAAACGGAGGAAAAGGTCCTGAAAGATATTGTTGATAGGAACGTTATCCCTACAGACAAAAATCAGAAGATACAATTGACGATTTACTATAAAACCAAAAAAACGGCCAACCTACTCATGAAAAACTCTCCAGACACCAAGCAGAACGCCTTGAAGGAAACCAACATCGTCTATGCCTTAAAATGTCCATTTGGGGACTGTAAGCCCCAAAGAACTCAGTAGATAGGCAAGACAACAACGCCTCTTTCCAGGCGATTAACAATGCATAAACAACAGGGCTCCATCCAGGAACATATAATCTCTTCCCACAACCAGACCATCACCAGAGAAATCTTAACAAACAATACAGAAATCATCGATAGATACAGCGATAGCAGAAGGCTCGACATCAGCGAGGCACTACACATAAAAAAGTCAACACCTGCAATCAACAGCCAATTAATGCACAACTATATTCTATCCACTTCAAGATTCCGAACCAATATCGAAGCATCAAGAGGAACCATCATGGGCCAATAGGCCTTCTGCAGTTACTTCCTTTCTTATGTTTTTATACCCATTGGTTTGTGTTCTATCATTGTAGATGTCAATCACCTCACCCAAAACTTTTGTACCATATCACCTCACCCAAATGCGAGTATAAGTATTTACGTATTTTGCGTGTTTGCAGGTTACAGTTGTGTATCAAACTAAAGTCTTTGAAAATTAAATAAGTTATTACGAAACGCGTTCAGGAGTCAGACTAGAAATAATAATGAATTTTGGAGAATTGATTTTTCAATTACCATCGACAGTGAAAAGAAAGATAAGAAATATTGAGAAAATTCGTGTAGAATTATTAATCTTACCTTTTCGGTCATATTCAACAACAAATGTTTACAAGAAAGACTGTTACCAAAATATACTAATATATATATATATATATATATATATATATATATATATATATATATATATATATATATATATATATATATATATATATATGCGAATGAAAACTCACACCCCAGAAGTGACTCGAACCCATACTCCCAGGAGCAACGCAACTGGTAACTACAGGGCGCCTTAATCCACTTGACCATCACGGCCATCAAAAGGAAGTGATAGCCGAGGCTATTTGAGCCACTACCCCGACGGCAACTCGGATGGTAATCTTGGGCATAGCATTTCACCAAATCACCTAATTCTTTGGGGCACACGTGAGGAACACAAATGCGAACAAGCCTGAATGGTCCCCAGGACTATATGCGAATGAAAACTCACACCCCAGAAGTGACTCGAACCCATACTCCCAGGAGCAACGCAACTGGTAACTACAGGGCGCCTTTGTGAGGATACAATTATGGTAATTACAGTCTTGTAAAGCCACTAGCACGCGCAGCGTTTCGGGCAGGTCCTTAATCTAAGAAAATTTTAAGGAGGTAAATACTTGCAAAATTTATAGACAAAAAAATGATAACAGATTACATGGAATGAAAAAAAAAAAGATGAGAGAAAATTATAGGTACAGTATATTAAAGCACATAGGTAGCTATGATTGATTGCAATGACAGCTTAAAATGGTAGTTGACAACAAATTGGTAGGCACAATACAGCAGAAACAATATAAGATTGATTGCAATGACAGCTTGAATGGTAGTTGACAAAAATTGGTAGTCACAATACAGCATATGGCTAGCACATAAAAGAAGACAGCAATGAACACAATGATAAGGTTGTTTGATATTACATAAAAATTAGGAGATTGGGTACCACTAGGTACAGAGCAAATTTAAAGCTCAGTGTAGGAAACTAAATAGATGAAGTTAGGTACTTTTTGGTTTTGCTTTTAAATAAGGCAAAAGTTTTACAGTTTTTCAATTCACTAGGGAGTGAGTTCCATAGACTAGGTCCCTTAATTTGCATAGAGTGTTTACACAGATTAAGTTTGACCCTGGGGATATCAAAGAGATATTTATTTCTGGTGTGGTGATAATGGGTCCTATTACATCTGTCCAGGGAGAGTTTCAGAGCATGGTTTGCATTTAAGAACAGGGTTTTGTAAATGTAGTTGACACAAGAGAATGTGTGGAGGGAGTTAATATTTAGCAAGTTTAGAGATTTAAACAAGGGAGCTGAGTGTTGTCTGAAAGCAGAGTTAGTTATTATTCTGATAGCAGATTTTTGCTGTGTGATGATGGGCTTAAGGTGGTTTGCAGTGGTAGACCCCCATGCACAGATACCATAATTAAGATAGGGGTAGATTAGTGCATAATATAGTGAGAGGAGAGCAGAGTTAGGAACATAATATCTGATTTTGGAGAGTATACCAACTGTCTTAGAGACTTTCTTAGTTATGTGTTGAATGTGGGTGCTGAAGTTGAGTCTCTTGTCTAGGAATAGGCCAAGAAACTTGCCATCATTTTTATTACTGATGTTAATGTTGTCTATCTGTAGCTGAATTGCATTTGATGATTTGCTTCCAAATAAGATGTAGTAAGTCTTTTCGATGTTTAATGTTAGTTTGTTCGTTGACATCCATAAGTGGACTTTTTTTAATTCATTATTCACAACATTATTTAGTGTATGTGGGTTGAGGTTTGAGTAGATAAGGGTAGTATCGTCAGCAAACAATATAGGTTTGAGAATATTAGAGACATTAGGCAGATCGTTTATATATATAAGAATCCACTTGATTCCAATTGATTCCACTTGAATCCACTATAAGCCTTAATCCACTTGACCATCACGGCCGTCAAAAGGAAGTGATAGCCGAGGCTATTTGAGCCACTTCCCCGACGGCAACTCAGATGGTAATCTTGGGCATAGCATTTCACCAAATCACCTCATTCTTTGGGGCACACGTGAGGAACACAAATGCGAACAAGCCTGAATGGTCCCCAGGACTATATGCGAATGAAAACTTACACCCCAGAAGTGACTCGAACCCATACTCCCAGGAGCAACGCAACTGGTAACTACAGGGCGCCTTAATCCACTTGACCATCACGGCCGTCAAAAGGAAGTGATAGCCGAGGCTATTTGAGCCACTTCCCCGACGGCAACTCGGATGGTAATCTTGGGCATAGCATTTTACATTTCATAGCGTGATGGTCAAGTGGATTAAGGCGCCCTGTAGTTACCAGTTGCGTTGCTCCTGGGAGTATGGGTTCGAGTCACTTCTGGGGTGTGAGTTTTCATTCGTATATATATATATATATATATATATATATATATATATATATATATATATATATATATATATATATATATATATATATATATTAAGGTTACAAGATGTACATTGGTTGATACAAAGAGTGCTTAAATGTTATGAATCTCTTGAAGCTCCTCCGCATCCGGACAGGAACCGAGGACGCAGCAGGCGTTTCCCTCTCTGGATCGCCACACTGAGGCGCTGAAACAAAAAGCTGGCAGCCCTTGGGTCTCTGGTGACGTCAATGAGCCTAGAACCTATTTCCTTGAGAAATCCCAAGGAACTCTTACCCCAGGGGCCATTCATCTAAGACGCTATGGGAACAAAGGTGCATTGACATTCCAGTCGGCTGTATTTGACTGATTTTGCTATTTATCTATGGTTGGCCGCCCTACCTGCTTGATCTGCCCCGAAGTGTTTATAGGTATCAGCCAGGGTGGATACTGGGTGCCCTGATAGAGGGTGCCATCAGGGCAAAGTGCGGGGTCATCCGGGTTTTGGTCTCCTAGGATGCAAGAGTCTCTCTCCGCTGGGCACTTAGCCGAGACAAGGCTCGTCTTGATGTCATTGACCTCGTTGTGTCAACGTGCATGCCAGCCCTTTGTTCTTCCGCGGTGTAACCCATGCAGTAAATATTGGACTGCTTCCACCCTGTTGAAAATACACTTGTATTCAGTGTGAATTGGGGCACCAACTCATAGGGCCACTGCTACACGAAGGGATTCTGGATCACGACGCTGGCCCATTGCTGACATGGGTACTGCCACGAGGAAGTCTTCTGCATGGGGGGCAGTCACTGCTCTGAGGCGGGCTTTCTCCTTGTCTGATGTTGCGGCGCTGAGAATGGCATCAGCTAATTTTACCATTAATAGGTGGTATTAAAATTAACTATAATTATTGAAAATTATAAATTAACGTAAAATATAAATTCTATATAAATTCAGATAAATTAAATAAATTTAAATCTCACAGGTCAATTCCCCACAGAAACCATGTTGGCGATTTGTCACCTCTCTCCAGATGTGTTACAAGGTTTTTCTCACGATCTTCTCCATCACCTTGCATGGTATACAAGTTATGGACACTGGCCTGTAGTTCAGTGCCTCTTGTCTGTCACTCTTGTGTGTGTGTGTGGTGTGTGTGTGTGCGTGTGTGCGTGTGTGTGTGTGTGTGTGTGTACTCACCTAGTTGTACTCACCAAGTTGTGCTTGCGGGGATTGAACTCTGGCTCTTTGGTCCCGCCTCTCAACCGTCAATCAACAGGTGTACAGGTTCCTGAGCCTATTGGCTCTATCATATCTACACTTGAAACTGTGTATGGAGTCAGCCTCCACCACATCACTTCCTAATGCATTCCATTTGTCAACCACTCTGACATTAAAAAAGTTCTTTCTTATATCTCTGTGGCTCATTTGGGCACTCAGTTTCCATCTGTGTCCCCTAGTGTGTGTGCCCCTTGTGTTAAATAGCCTATCTTTATCAACCCTGTCGATTCCCTTGAGGATCTTGAATGTGGTGATCATGTCCCCCCTAACTCTTCTGTGTATATGTGTGTGTGTGTGTGTGTGTGTGTGTGTGTGTGTGTGTGTGTGTGTGTGTGTGTGTGTGTGCGTGTGTGTGTGTGTGTGTGTGTGTGTGTGTGTGTGGTGTGTGTGTGTGTGTGTGTGTGTGTGTGTGTGTGGTGTGTGTGGGTGTGTGTGTGTGTGTGGTGTGTGTGGGTGTGTTAAGGAGTATGGTCATGCTAGACAGTACAGCTGAGGTGTTCTAAGCTGTGGGTGCTGGAGGGAGCAATATAGTGTGAGAGTAGAGAGCTGTTAACATCAAGCTAAGAGGATTAATCTGTCCAATTCTTCCTAGCTGGAGCTTGGGACCAGACCACTTATGACCTGGGGAGTGTATCCCCTTGGGGGAGACCTGGGGGGGAGCGTGTCCCCCGTGGGGAGACCCGTGGGGAGTGTGTCCCCGTGGGGAGACCCGGGGGAGCGTGTTCCCGTGGGGAGACCCGGGGGGAGCGTGTCCCCGTGGGGAGACCCGGGGGGAGCGTGTCCCCGTGGGGAGACCCGGGTGGGGAGCGTGTCCCCGTGGGGAGACCCGGGGGGGGAGCGTGTCCCCGTGGGGAGACCCGGGGGGGGGAGCGTGTCCCCGTGGGGAGACCCGGGGGAGCGTGTCACCGTGGGGAGACCCGGGGGGAGCGTGTCCCCGTGGGGAGACCCGGGGGGAGCGTGTCCCCATGGGGAGACCCGGGGGGAGCGTGTCCCCGTGGGGAGACCCGGGCGGAGCGTGTCCCCGTGGGGAGACCCGGGTGGGGAGCGTGTCCCCGTGGGGAGACCCGGGGGGAGCGTGTCCCCGTGGGGGGACCTGGGAGGAGCGTGTCCCCGTGAAAATGTCTCAATTGCTGCCTCAAACAATTCAATTGTTCTGGGCGTATCAGCCATTGAGCAATCATTTGCTTTTGTCCCGGTACGCGCGCCTAACACCACACAATTCTGACAAGTTGATCTTCAGCAAGATAAGCAATGTTAGTAATTGGCAAGACTGCATTTTGCACTGGTAACTTAATTAACTGTAAGCTGATGAGAGAGTTGTTGAGATGTCGAGCTCTCCGTCCTCAGGTCCTCCATGGTGACGGGACACTTGTCATAACAAAATAGAACTCGAAATTATTGGATATAAATTGGGTAAGTTTAGATTTAGGAAAGACCTGGGTAAATACTGGCGTGGAAATAAGGTTGTTGATTGTGGAAGAAAATACCAGGTTGGAAGATAGACGAGGGATACCTTGATTGTTTCAAGCGTAGGTTAGACATATTGTACATATGAATGAGTTCGGGTGGATGAATTGGAGATACCTTGTATACACCAATACGCACTCTGTAGGTTATTTAATTCCTTTGTTTTCCTTACGGTCTTTAGTCTTTGGAATTAGATCACGTAACGAGTTTAATACAAATATTGTTACTTTACTAGATTTAATTATTCACAATGTGATCACAGTAAATATAGCATTAAAGATCCTCTTGCCTATAGTCAACTTTATTATATATATTATTCGCCGGTATGTAAGTTAAAAGGTTGAGGTTGATAATATTGGTGTTTATATTCCCTTTCTAAACTTTACACACATAATATTTATTTAGTGAATATATAGACAGTGATCTGATGTACACAATAATACCGCCCCGTACATTTTAGCAATGTATAAGTTGATTTAAAAAATTAATTATATTATTCTCGTTTTCACACTTTTGTTGGTTGTAAGACGAACCTAGACGGAGTGCTCACACTTATGACTGGCAGTAACGGTAAAATTTCATTCTTGTTTTATGATAACATATTTTGACACTCGCCATAGTCTTCCATACGTATGTATAACATGTATATTTGTACATATGTATGGCAAAATTCATTTTACCCTGCTACTGTCCAAAGTTAAGAGTTCCTCAGAGGTAAGAAGCGTTCCCACGCTACGGCAGACATTTCCTACATTCCTAAATTGAAACACTAAGATGCTGGAATTGGCTGCTGTTGCGTATCTAGTTTACCCAATGAGCGTGATCCCCAATTTCGTCGGGAATTTAAGTGCACATTTTCTCCAGAAGCAAAGGGTTCCCTGAGCTTATTTTCCCGAACCTGTAACAATGTGCCAAATCAAAGTACTTACTGGTCTCTATAATGACAGGTAAAATCTATGGAACCCAGCATTTCATTAGCTTTTTATAATCGTATTTAGATATATCTTTGGGCATCTTGGTAATTACTTAATTGATTGAGGAGGCGCTGGTCACTCCTCCGAGGAAACGGCGAGCTGTTGTCCAAGCATTTTGTTTATATTGTTTAAGAGGAGTGGCCTGGTGACCTGGTGACCAGGCCTGGCCTGGTGACCTGGTGACCAGGCCTGGCCTGGTGACCATGTTGAAGAACACAGCAAATGACTTCATATTATCAACTGCGCTGTTGTTAATTAAGTTCCTCTTCACGTACCGAAATATATAATTTGGTAACCAATTATGCATCATAATTTCCGTTTACATTGTTAGTAATTGCTTTGTTTCTAGATCATTTTTGTATTGTGCTGGTCCTTGAGGAACTCCGCTTGTTACTGTCAGCTACTCCAATATTTCACATTTCAACAACTGCTGCCTGTTTCCTATCCGTGACCCCATTTATGAATCCACGATTACAATTTGTCTGCAGTCCAGAGTGATTCAGTGCCTCGCTTCTATATTATCTTGGTAATGAGTTACCTCCATTCGTGCGTGATTCGATAACCCAGTTCTGAATCAATGTTTGTAATTCATTTCCAACCCAGGATGATTTTTGTTATATTAAGGAACCTTTTACAAGCTCGTGTGTCAAAAGATTCGTGTGGCTTTGTTAGCTAGACCTGGTCTGAGGTTCGAATCCTAATTTCTTACTTACTAATTTCTTAAAACTTCAGAAGAGTTTTCAACGAACTAATAGGATCTTTTGTTCATAAATGTATGATCATTATAGATCAATTTGTAATCTTTCTGCGATTAATAACATTGTTGCCGATAGTGCATTTGCCTAACGTTGCCTGTCACAGGTGTTGACTAATGTTGCCTGTCACAGGTGTTGACTAATGTTGCCTGTCACAGGTGTTGACTAATGTTGCCTGTCACAGGTGTTGACTAATGTTGCCTGTCACAGGTGTTGACTAATGTTTCCTGTCACAGGTGTTGACTAATGTTGCCTGTCACAGGTGTTGACTAATGTTTCCTGTCACAGGTGTTGACTAATGTTTCCTGTCACAGGTGTTGACTAATGTTGCCTGTCACAGGTGTTGACTAATGTTGCCTGTCACAGGTGTTGACTAATGTTTCCTGTCACAGGTGTTGACTAATGTTGCCTGTCACAGGTGTTGACTAATGTTTCCTGTCACAGGTGTTGACTAATGTTGCCTGTCACAGGTGTTGCCTGTCACAGGTGTTGACTAATGTTGCCTGTCACAGGTGTTGACTAATGTTGCCTGTCACAGGTGTTGCCTGTCACAGGTGTTGACTAATGTTGCCTGTCACAGGTGTTGCCTGTCACAGGTGTTGACTAATGTTGCCTGTCACAGGTGTTGCCTGTCACGGGTGATGACTAATGTTGCCTGTCACAGGTGTTGCCTGTCACGGGTGTTGCTTGTCACGGGTGTTGCCTGTCACGGGTGTTGCTTGTCACGGGTGTTGCCTGTCACGGGTGTTGCTTGTCACGGGTGTTGCTTGTCACGGGTGTTGCTTGTCACGGGTGTTGCCTGTCACGGGTGTTGACTGTCACGGGTGTTGCTTGTCACGGGTGTTGCTTGTCACGGGTGTTGCTTGTCACGGGTGTTGCCTGTCACGGGTGTTGTCTGTCACGGGTGTTGCTTGTCACGGGTGTTGCCTGTCACGGGTGTTGCCTGTCACGGGTGTTGCCTGTCACGGGTGTTGCTTGTCACGGGTGTTGCCTGTCACGGGTGTTGTCTGTCACGGGTGTTGCCTGTCACGGGTGTTGCTTGTCACGGGTGTTGCTTGTCACGGGTGTTGCCTGTCACGGGTGTTGCTTGTCACGGGTGTTGCCTGTCACGGGTGTTGCTTGTCACGGGTGTTGCCTGTCACGGGTGTTGCTTGTCACGGGTGTTGCCTGTCACAGGTGTTGCCTGTCACGGGTGTTGCCTGTCGCAGGTGTCAGGCTAACAGGATAGTAATTGCATTTAGATTTCGTCTTTTTTTAAATATTAGTCATTCGGCGATGTTCAGGTGGAGCGAGAGAGTGAGGTAATGTGGGAATGAGAGACGCTGGAGGAAAAAATGAGACAATGAGGAAATGAGAATAATTTGAGACTTGGCGAGTGATGGGAATATGAGAACAGGTTGCCTAAAATGAGGTGATGGTTTGAAGGACTGAGAGGCAGGATGTTGTGATGGAAGAGTAAGTCAAGAGAGGAAGTGGAGGGTAGAGAGAGAGAGAGAGAGAGAGAGAGAGAGAGAGAGAGAGAGAGAGAGAGAGAGAGAGAGAGAGAGAGAGAGAGAGAGAGAGAGAGAGAGAGAGAGAGAGAGAGAGAGAGAGAGAGAGAGAGAGAGAGAGAACTTTTTTATGTCACGGTACAGTCTTAAGAACGATGCGAGATGAGCTGAGACGAGGTAACTTTCTCCTGGAGGATGAGCTCATTAGAGATATGAGCAACACTCGGTCTAGGGCGAATGAGGGTATTGTAGAGCTGGTGTGTGTGGCTTGGAAGTCAAATATCTCACGTCAGAAAAGAATTTATAACTTTTTGTTGAGAGGTGACATTCGCTAAAATGTATCTTTTTTTCCAGAAAATAGAAGTGAGCCCTGTACGTAAGGCTTTAGATGTCCCGTACGTAAGACTTTAAGGTCGAGTCCGTAAGGCTTCAGACGTCCCGTGGTCAAGGGAACAGTTACCAGGACAAAGCATATATAGTCTGCAAGAATCCGCTTTACAACAAATCGCACCTAACCTGAATAGCCTCCCGAGCGAATTAGACCACCCCGCCAAGGTCCGGAGGGGCCGGCGCACCGCTCAGATAACCGGGAACTTGCCCGACAGACGGAGAGATAACCTCAGATAAGCCTCAGTTGCCATTTATACATACGGAATAGTTTATCTTCGGGCCATTGTGCGCGTGTTCCGGCAGCTGGAGCGCGTCCAGCCTCTGTTGTGATCCAGTCTTTGTGGTATTTCCCGTCCCCGGCAGCACGCTTAGCTGCCTCCCAGACTGTGTGTGTGTGTGTGTGTGTGTGTGTGTGTGTGTGTGTGTGTGTGTGTGTGTGTGTGTGTGTGTGTGTGTGTGTGTGTGTGTGTGTGATTTCGATTATGTGTGTGTGTGTGTGTGTGTGTGTGTGTGTGTGTGTGTGTGGATTTCGATTATGTGTGTGTGTGTGTGTTTGGATTGTGTGTGTGTGTGTTTGGATTGTGTGTGTGTGTGTTTGGATTGGCTGTGGTTGTTTAGATTGGCTGTGGTTGTTTGGATTAGCTGTGTGTGTGTGTTTGGATTGGCTGTGGTTGTTTGGATTGGCTGTGTGTGTGTGTGTGTGTGTGTTTGGATTGGCTGTGATTGTTTGCATTGACTGTGTGTGTTTGGATTGGCTGTGATTGTTTGCATTGACTGTGTGTGTTTGGATTGGCTGTGTGTGTTTGGATTGACTGTGTGTGTGTTTGGATTGGCTGTGGTGTTTTAGATAAGCTGTGTGTGATTGAATTAGTTGTATGTTTGGATTACCTGTGTGTGTGTTTGGATAATCTGTGTTTTTTGGATTAGCTGTGTGTGTGTTTGGATTGGCTGTGGTTATTTGGATTGGCTGTTTGTTTGGATTGGGTGTGTGTGTTTGAACTGACTGTGTGTATTTGGATTGGCTGTGTGTGTTTGGATTGGCTGTGGTTGTTCGGTCTGTCTGAGATTGTTTGGATTGGCTGTATTTACACAAGTAATGTTTACGTGTTGTGTTGTGTTAAAGGGTACAGTGTTTTAACGAGGTGCCTGTACCCTGTGATGCCTGTACCGTGTGGTGCCTATACCCTGTGATGCCTGTACCGGGTGGTGCCTGTACCGTGTGATGCCTCTACCGTGTGCTGCCTGTACCGTGTGGTGCCTGTACCCTGTGCTGCCTGTACCGTGTGGTGCCTGTACCGTGGGGTGCCTGTACCGTGTGATGCCTGTACCGTGTGCTGCATGTACCGTGATGCCTGTACCGTGTGGTGCCTGTACCGTGTGATGCCTGTACCGTGTGATGCCTGTACCGTGTGCTGCCTGTACCCTGTGATGCCTGTACCGTGTGATGCCTGTACCGTGTGATGCCTGTACCGTGTGATGCCTGTACCCTGTGCTGCCTGTACCGTGAGATACTTGGGTGCTAGTGTCATCTGAACATTATATTTCATTTTTACCCTTAGGTAATGGTAATACATCTTAGTCAGTGAGGCCGGCCTCTCCCCCCCCCCACCAGGTCAAAGGTCCCCTCCCCCAGGGGTCAATGCCTCCCTCCCTGACTGGACCCCCCTCTCCCCTACCCCCCCCCCCTACCCGCTACCTACGACCCCCTGTCCTCACCTCAACCAAAAATATGGTAGACAATATTACATTAAATATTAAAAAAAGAATCATGAAATATACGTCAGATGTGTATTATAGTGATAATTTGAACATTATAGCTAGATGTAAAATGTTATTTTTTTTCAAGTCTTTTATTTTTAAAATGTGCTAATTTAAAATAATTTTTGAATTCTGAAAAGAGGAACTCATCCGGAAAAATGCCCCATTAATTGTTAAAGGCTAGAATGCTTTTAATGTTAATTGTTTTCATTTGATGAATGTTCAATTGAACATCTTTCGATAGCACATTATATTGCTAAAGTTGGTTTATCTGTGTTTTATTAATTGGTCAATACACCAGTCAAAAGGAATGTATATTTCCATCAAAATTTTTAAAAATAGTTTATTTATATATGTATATAACTTTAGAACACTTTCCCACCAGGAGACTGGTGGGAAAGCACAGAAGCCTTCCAGCAACTGGCATAACAGGTACGCCTTAACCCACTCGACCACCTGCTCAGACCCTTAAAAGAGATGGTAATTTCGGAGTATTTATACACTCCAAAGATCAACCACCTCCCAAGAGCACTAGAGCAAGTGAGGGGTCATTTTTACGTTTTTTTCATCAAGTCCCTGTTAATATGGGAGAACACTGTGTCTATGCTTAAGGCACAACTCTCCTAAACACGAGAGTGAAGTATACACTTCACTTTGTTCTAAAGTTGTATACTTCACTCTCGTGTTTAGGAGAGTTGTGCCATATATGTATATATATATATATATATATATATATATATATATATATATATATATATATATATATATATATATATATATATATATATATATATATATATATATATATATATATATATATATATATATATATATATTAGTATATTTTGGTAGCAGTCTTTCCTGTAGACATATATTATTAAATATGACCGAAAAAGTAAGATTAATAATTCTAACACGAATTTTCTCAATCTTTCGTACATTACGCTTCACTGATGGAGGTAAATCAAAAATCACTTCTCCAAAATTCATTTTTATTTCTAGTCTGACGCGACACGGGCGCGTTTCGTAAAACTTATTACATTTTCAAAGACTTCACAAATACACAACTGATTAGAACTTACGTATCTCTGATTTTATATCTACATTTGAGTGAGGTGGGAGGGGTGATGTGGCATTAACACAAGACAGAACAAGAGGGGATATTAATAGGGTATTAAAAGTATCAACACAAGACAGAACAGAAACAATGGGTATTGAATAGAAGTGTTTGTAGAAAGCCTATTGGTCCATATTTCTTGATACTTCTATATTGGAGCGGAGTCTTGAGGTGGGTAGAATATAGTTGTGCAATAATTGGCTGTTGATTGCTGGTGTTGACTTCTTGATGTGTAGTGCCTCGCAAACGTCAAGCCGCCTGCTATCGCTGTATCTATCAATGATTTCTGTGTTGTTTACTAGGATTTCTCTGGCGATGGTTTGGTTATGGGAAGAGATTATATGTTCCATAATGGAGCCCTGTTGCTTATGCATCGTTAAACGCCTAGAAAGAGATGTTGTTGTCTTGCCTATTTACTGGGTTTTTTGGAGCTTACAGTCCCCAAGTGGGCATTTGAAGGCATAGACGACGTTAGTCTCTTTTAAAGCGTTCTGTTTTGTGTCTGGAGAGTTTCTCATGAGTAGGCTGGCCGTTTTTCTGGTTTTATAGTAAATCGTCAGTTGTATCCTCTGATTTTTGTCTGTAGGGATAACGTTTCTATTAACAATATCTTTCAGGACCCTTTCCTCCGTTTTATGAGCTGTGGAAAAGAAGTTCCTGTAAAATAGTCTAATAGGGGTATAGGTGTTGTGTTAGTTGTCTCTTCAGAGGTTGCATGGCTTTTCACTTTCCTTCTTATGATGTCTTCGATGAAACCATTGGAGAAGCCGTTATTGACTAGGACCTGCCTTACCCTACAGAGTTCTTCGTCGACTTGCTTCCATTCTGAGCTGTGGCTGAGAGCACGGTCGACGTATGCGTTAACAACACTCCTCTTGTACCTGTCAGGGCAGTCGCTGTTGGCATTTAGGCACATTCCTATGTTTGTTTCCTTAGTGTAGACTGCAGTGTGGAAACCTCCGCCCTTTTCCATGACTGTTACATCTAGAAAAGGCAGCTTCCCATCCTTTTCCGTCTTGTAAGTGAAACGCAGCACGGAACTCTGCTCAAATGCCTCCTTCAGCTCCTGCAGATGTCTGACATCAGGTACCTGTGTAAAAATGTCGTCAACATACCTGCAGTATATGGCCGGTTTCAAGTTCATGTCGACTAAGACTTTTTGCTCGATGGTACCCATGTAGAAGTTTGCAAACAGGACACCTAGGGGAGAACCCATGGCGACCCCATCTACTTGCTTATACATGTGCCCATCCGGGCTCAAGAAGGGTGCCTCTTTAGTACAAGCTTGGAGTAGTTTCCTCAGAATACTTTCTGGCATGTCAAGAGGAGTACAGGCTGGATCACGATACACTCTGTCGGCTATCATTCCGATTGTCTCGTCCACAGGTACATTGGTAAACAGCGATTCTACGTCCAACGAGGCTCTTATCCCTGTGGCCCGTGTGCCCCGCAGTAAGTCCACAAATTCCTTTGGAGACTTCAGGCTGAAGGCGCAAGGAACATAAGGAGTCAGCAGGCCGTTGAGTCGCTTCGCCAGTCTGTACGTGGGTGTGGGTATTTGGCTAATGATTGGCCGAAGTGGGTTTCCAGGCTTGTGCGTCTTGACATTTCCATACGCATATCCAGGTTTATATTCCCCAATGATCTTTGGCAGGTGGAGTCCGGATTTCTTGGCGTTCACAGTTTCGATCAGTTTGTTGACCTTTGCTTTTAATTCGGCTGTAGTGTCCTTCGTTACCCTTTGGAACTTAGTTTGGTCAGAGAGTATGATGTTCATTTTCGCCAGATATTCGTCTTTTTTAAGAATGACATATATTGGCGACTTGTCACCTCTCCTGACAACTATCTCCTTGTTCTCACGAAGGCTTTTAGCTGCCGCTTTAAGCTCGGGGGACAGTATGGTGCTTCTGTAGTTGCCTCGATTCTTTCCTCCTTCTGCAATAAGTTCTGCTTGTAAGGTATCTTTGGTAGTGACCTTCTTTTGTGTCTCGAGGTCGAATATGTCGTCCAACAGAATTTCCAACTCTACTTTCCGGGCCATTTCACTCGGTCTGGACATAACATGACAGTTTATGCCCAGATTTAGGAGAGTGACTTGGTCCTCAGTGAGGTTAATTCCTGCAAGGTTCAGGAAGCCATCTCTTGGTCGTGGAATTGCCATAGGTCCTCCATATAATGTTGTTAGTTTCTTGATAATCCTTGTTTCAGTGCTGAGGTGATGTTGGTCTGTGAGGATGTCGAGGTGTTGTTCAATGCGGGTACGGATACTATGGTCGATGTTGCTATTTCTCCACTCGTTTGTAGCATGAAGTAGTTGCGTTTTGTTGTCTTTGATTTCATTCTCTGCCTTGTATATCTGATCACGAATCAGATCCTGGCGATATTTTATCGTGAAGGCTTGATTCCTTGCTGCTGGGTCGTGCACTTTAATATTAGTATATTTTGGTAGCAGTCTTTCCTGTAGACATATATTATTAAATATGACCGAAAAAGTAAGATTAATAATTCTAACACGAATTTTCTCAATCTTTCGTACATTACGCTTCACTGTTGGAGGTAAATAAAAAATCACTTCTCCAAAATTCATTTTTATTTCTAGTCTGACGCGACACGGGCGCGTTTCGTAAAACTTATTACATTTTCAAAGACTTCACAAACCAAACCAGACTTCGACATCCTCACAGACCAACATCACCTCAGCACTGAAACAAGGATTATCAAGAAACTAACAACATTATATGGAGGACCTATGGCAATTCCACGACCAAGAGATGGCTTCCTGAACCTTGCAGGAATTAACCTCACTGAGGACCAAGTCACTCTCCTAAATCTGGGCATAAACTGTCATGTTATGTCCAGACCGAGTGAAATGGCCCGGAAAGTAGAGTTGGAAATTCTGTTGGACGACATATTCGACCTCGAGACACAAAAGAAGGTCACTACCAAAGATACCTTACAAGCAGAACTTATTGCAGAAGGAGGAAAGAATCGAGGCAACTACAGAAGCACCATACTGTCCCCCGAGCTTAAAGCGGCAGCTAAAAGCCTTCGTGAGAACAAGGAGATAGTTGTCAGGAGAGGTGACAAGTCGCCAATATATGTCATTCTTAAAAAAGACGAATATCTGGCGAAAATGAACATCATACTCTCTGACCAAACTAAGTTCCAAAGGGTAACGAAGGACACTACAGCCGAATTAAAAGCAAAGGTCAACAAACTGATCGAAACTGTGAACGCCAAGAAATCCGGACTCCACCTGCCAAAGATCATTGGGGAATATAAACCTGGATATGCGTATGGAAATGTCAAGACGCACAAGCCTGGAAACCCACTTCGGCCAATCATTAGCCAGATACCCACACCCACGTACAGACTGGCGAAGCGACTCAACGGCCTGCTGACTCCTTATGTTCCTTGCGCCTTCAGCCTGAAGTCTCCAAAGGAATTTGTGGACTTACTGCGGGGCACACGGGCCACAGGGATAAGAGCCTCGTTGGACGTAGAATCGCTGTTTACCAACGTACCTGTGGACGAGACAATCGGAATGATAGCCGACAGAGTGTATCGTGATCCAGCCTGTACTCCTCTTGACATGCCAGAAAGTATTCTGAGGAAACTACTCCAAGCTTGTACTAAAGAGGCACCCTTCTTGAGCCCGGATGGGCACATGTATAAGCAAGTAGATGGGGTCGCCATGGGTTCTCCCCTAGGTGTCCTGTTTGCAAACTTCTACATGGGTACCATCGAGCAAAAAGTCTTAGTCGACATGAACTTGAAACCGGCTATATACTGCAGGTATGTTGACGACATTTTTACACAGGTACCTGATGTCAGACATCTGCAGGAGCTGAAGGAGGCATTTGAGCAGAGTTCCGTGCTGCGTTTCACTTACGAGACGGAAAAGGATGGGAAGCTGCCTTTTCTAGATGTAACAGTCATGGAAAAGGGCGGAGGTTTCCACACTGCAGTCTACACTAAGGAAACAAACATAGGAATGTGCCTAAATGCCAACAGCGACTGCCCTGACAGGTACAAGAGGAGTGTTGTTAACGCATACGTCGACCGTGCTCTCAGCCACAGCTCAGAATGGAAGCAAGTCGACGAAGAACTCTGTAGGGTAAGGCAGGTCCTAGTCAATAACGGCTTCTCCAATGGTTTCATCGAAGACATCATAAGAAGGAAAGTGAAAAGCCATGCAACCTCTGAAGAGACAACTAACACAACACCTATACCCCCTATTAGACTATTTTACAGGAACTTCTTTTCCACAGCTCATAAAACGGAGGAAAGGGTCCTGAAAGATATTGTTAATAGAAACGTTATCCCTACAGACAAAAATCAGAGGATACAACTGACGATTTACTATAAAACCAGAAAAACGGCCAGCCTACTCATGAGAAACTCTCCAGACACAAAACAGAACGCTTTAAAAGAGACTAACGTCGTCTATGCCTTCAAATGCCCACTTGGGGACTGTAAGCTCCAAAAAACCCAGTATATAGGCAAGACAACAACATCTCTTTCTAGGCGTTTAACGATGCATAAGCAACAGGGCTCCATTAAGGAACATATAATCTCTTCCCATAACCAAACCATCGCCAGAGAAATCCTAGTAAACAACACAGAAATCATCGATAGATACAGCGATAGCAGGCGGCTTGACGTTTGCGAGGCACTACACATCAAGAAGTCAACACCAGCAATCAACAGCCAATTATTGCACAACTATATTCTACCCACCTCAAGACTCCGCTCCAATATAGAAGCATCAAGAAATATGGACCAATAGGCTTTCTACAAACACTTCTATTCAATACCCATTGTTTCTGTTCTGTCTTGTGGTGATACTTTTAATACCCTATTAATATCCCCTCTTGTTCTGTCTTGTGTTAATGCCACATCACCCCTCCCACCTCACTCAAATGTAGATATAAAATCAGAGATACGTAAGTTCTAATCAGTTGTGTATTTGTGAAGTCTTTGAAAATGTAATAAGTTTTACGAAACGCGCCCGTGTCGCGTCAGACTAGAAATAAAAATGAATTTTGGAGAAGTGATTTTTTATTTACCTCCAACAGTGAAGCGTAATGTACGAAAGAGAAAATTCGTGTTAGAATTATTAATCTTACTTTTTCGGTCATATTTAATAATATATATATATATATATATATATATATATATATATATATATATATATATATATATATATATATATATATATATATATATATATATATATATATATTATACATGTGTGTATGTGTAAATCACGAAAATTAACACGTGATGAAAAACGTGAGTGTCAGACCACGGAGGTAAAATTGAAACAGGAATTTCCTTAAGTACTTTCGTATATTAATAAATCTTCAGAAGGAATGATTCCATCTGAAGATGTATTAATGTACGAAAGTACTTAAGGAAACTATATGGCTTTCTGGGTTTGAGGCTCAGTGGTGGGTGTTGTCTAAAGTTTGTTAAACTTCACTTGTGGTTTAAGCAAGTTAGTGCACATTGCATAGACACGAGTTTTCCTACATTGAGAGTGGCTTGATGAAAAAACGTGGTTGATTCTATTTATATCCACCCATACCCACTCATTGAATTATCTAACCTACGCTTGATGCAATTTAAGCAATATAACGCGTGTTATCTTACCATCAAATTTGTTCCATAAATCTATAGCCATATTCACAAACCTTTGCTTCCTACGTCTCTTCCAACTCGTCAATTTGAACAAAGAAACAATCGATTCAAATTAGTTATTTTACAGTAATATATATTTAGCATCCTATTAATATACCCTTTGTTATGATCTCCCAATTATGTATATTTCAATCATGTCACCTCATACTCAAGAAAATTTAACGTAAACTTTCAATTAATCTTGCTTCATATTGCAAGTTTCTAAATCCTGAACGAGCACGAGAGTAAATTAAGAAATATTTTATGGCCGTTCAGGAGCGAGAACCAGAACTGAATGTGCCCATTTGTGTGGGGCGGCCGAGCAAGGGTAAAGCTGAACAATAATATTACATGTATCACAGAGCTTCTTTATATTAATCCTAGTAGCCTATTTTTCTCCCCAAAAAGTTCGAAAATGTATACAATGATATTTTGGACTAAGATTGCAGGTGATCATGTTAGAGTTTGGTTAATGTCAGGATAATTATGCTTAGTATTATACGTCTTGGGGGGGGGGGGGAGCTGGCGCCTCGCGGGACACCTTAGTCCTCACTCAGGTGTGTCGTCCAGACCACTGCATGATGGGGTCAGGTGTGTGGAAGATACCAGCTCAGCAGTATACCTGGCTGATGAGGTCAGATGTGTGGGAGATATCGGCATGTGTTCATAACTTGAGGCTCCAGCAAGACGACTACAATTAAAAGCAAAAAAATAGCTGCCAAGAGAGGTAAGGTCAGAGTGAGGTCTCCCACAGTACACATGTCTTCCCTTATGAGACCTGTGACTCTTTTGGCGAGCCGGGAGGTGTTGCAGGGTCGTCTATGGCGGGAGGTGTTGCAGGGTCGTCTATGGCGGGAGGTGTTGCAGGGTCGTCTATGGCGGGAGGTGTTGCAGGGTCGTCTATGGCGGGAGGTGTTGCAGGGTCGTGTATGGCGGGAGGTGTTGCAAGGTCGTCTATGGCGGGAGGTGTTGCAGGGTCGTCTATGGCGGGAGGTGTTGCAGGGTCGTCTATGGCGGGAGGTGTTGCAGGGTCGTCTATGGCGGGAGGTGTTGCAGGGTCGTCTATGGCGGGAGGTGTTGCAAGCTCGTCTATGGCGGGAGGTGTTGCAGGGTCGTCTATGGTGGAAGGTGTTGCAGGGTCGTCTATGGCGGGAGGTGTTGCAGGGTCGTCTATGGTGGAAGGTGTTGCAGGGTCGTCTATGGCGGGAAGTGTTGCAAGGTCGTCTATGGCGGGAGGTGTTGCAGGGTCGTCTATGGCGGGAAGTGTTGCAAGGTCGTCTATGGCAACGATGACCTGAGTAGGGCTCCCGGCCACAGAAGCTGGTGAGTGAATGCCAACTATAAGCCGCCATCATTGACAAGAGGCACAGATGTCGAGGGTGGACCAGAAAACACATTACCATTACCTTTTCCCAGACATCTCTTTTTTCTTCGGTGGATTTTCATTTGTTGTTAAGAGTTAAGAGTTTACGCTTGTTGTAGATGAGTTGTAGTAATTTGTGTGTTATATTAAAGCATGACTTTTCTCCATCGACGTGGCAACGTTGCCGGCTATAATCAGCTGGCGCTGTACATAATTTCTCTGCCTAATATAAGGAATCATTTTATCATTGGGAAAATAAAGGGATAATTCTAATTTTATTACATCTTAGCTACGTAACAAATTCTTAAGATAATTAAAGTTTTAGTATACCACAGTATCAAGTTCAAGGTTTTGCCAACATTGTGACCCAAACAGTTACACATTTTAGGCGCTAACAAGTAGCAACATAGATTAAATGACTGAAGACAATTATCACTATTTCAGACCCCCATGATTCTTCACCAATGGGACCGAATATCCATATTCATATTGAGAATTGAATTGGAATAAAGATGATTGACTGGATATTAAGTTCAGATACAAGATCTCTGTGTAGTTTTCTGGTGGTAGATTTAGGTGGCATTTATGTTAAATTTGGTTTTGGAAATTTTAACTTTTACTATTTGCACTTAATTGGTTTAATTGTACGAAGGGTTTTGTCACTCCCCATGTACGAGGCTTGGAACTAACTATTTTATATTATAGGAGTAGGCTTCCTACCCAATCCGTCCAGAACATTTATTGTTGAGATGCCTTGTGTTACGTACCCTTATAAGATACGTAAGTGAATATATTAATATGTACATTTATAATTGTATGTAAATTACAAGCATGTATATTATTATACTTATGTTCTATACAAATGCACATTCATGTTACAGTGTTGGCGTTAGGCCCAGCGTATCGTGGGAATGATTGTTTATTTCTTTGTGTGATCAGTTTTCCCACGGGAACTAATGATTTATATGTGATCATAAGTGGGTAACAGTGAAATAATAATTGAGTGAACTGTATCTGGCAAATTGTCGTGGGATCGTCCGTTGCTGGGGTGTGCATGCCATTATGCTATTCTGCATGCATATTTTAATTACTATGTAAAGAACTATTACCTTTTGTTTGTGTATATCAAAATGTACTAATTATTCCTTAAGTTAGTTTAAGATTACTCTTGTCACAATGTAGTGCTCCATTGTTGAAATATTAATAATTGTAACTTTGGCAATTTATTCGCGGGGCGAGGCAATCTGTTTTGATTCTCGCGTGATCTTGTTTAGTAGCTGAGCAGAAGCCAGGGAGAGAACAACATTTTGGAGATAAGTCATTCTTTTGTTCTATAATAGCCATACTTATATATTATTAATTTAATGTCTGGAAGTACAGTGATATTTTTAATGTGATATATTGTGACCATATAATCATCTGTTTGCCTTTGAGATTTATTTAATATAAATTATATACATATGCTTAGTCTTTATTCTTCAGTCCTATGAAGATTCTATTGTTGTGCTCATTACCTAGTAAGGGGTTATACTGGTGATTCGCTATTGAGAACAGCAGTTGTGTCGTATCCCTAGACTTATTAAAGTTTGGCTGCTGTAGGATCACGAGCCGTAACGTACGATAGGTAACAAAGAGTTATGGGGGCCTGTCCGGGATATATTGTCCCATTTTTAACTTAACTATGCTAATCTAACCTTGCCTTCCTAGGTACCAGTGTCAAGTGTCTCTGTGTGTTTCTTAAGAACTATTCCATGTGCCAAGCAAGCCTTCCTGTGTGTCAAGTAACAACGTTTCACGATTTTGAGGTAAGTCATCCTATATATTTTGTTTGTGCAGTGAGGCCAAGCGAATTTTCAGTGTGGTGACAATTTTACAGTGAAGTGTAGTGCAGTGCCATTATTTTAATTATTGTTGTGAATCAAGTGCCAAGTGTTAGTAACGATGGAGGAGAAAGTTGCAGCGTTGGTGGCTCACCCAGACTTTGAAGGGATTCAGAACCTTAAAAAGACTGAGTTAATACAAATGGCAAATCATTTGGATTTGACCGCCAGCAATAGAATGGTTAAAGCCCAAATATTGAAAGTCATTGTGACGCATTTTGTTGAGAATGGGGATTTAGGTGAAGAAATTCTAGAGGAGTTAAGAGAGGAGTCGAGTGATCAGATGACGTTAAAGCGTCTTGAGTTAGAAGCTCGCCAATTAGAGCTTGAAGCTCAAAAAGAACAGAAAATATTAGAGGCTGAAGCTCAGCAAAGGGAGCTGGAGACTAGGCGTTTAGAAATTGCGGCACAAAACCAGAGAGGTTTAATTGAGTTGCAACTTGAAGCCACAAAGAAGCAACAAGCCGAGGAACAAACTAGGCAATTAGAGATTCAACAACAAATGGCTGACACTAACTTCAGGCTTGAATCACAGCGTATGGCAGCTGGGCATGGAAATACTAGTAATGTTTCAACAAATAGTGATAATAATCCCATCAGGATGAATAAGTATATAGAGTTGCCCAAGTTCAATGAGGAAGATCCTGAGGTTTTCTTTGCACATTTTAATAAAATTGCCATCAGTATGAACTGGCCAAGGGATCAGTGGGTAGCCATTATGCAGTCTCAATTCAAGGGGCGTAGTCAGGAGGTTTTCACATCCCTCCCTGACGCTCATAGTTTTGATTATGACTTTGTAAAGAAAAGCATCCTCAATGCATATCAGCTAAATCCAGAGGCACACAGGCAAAAGTTCAGGAACCTAAGGAGAATCAAGGATCAAACAATAGCCGATTTTACTCGTCAGAAGACGAATTTTTGCAACAGATGGTTAAAGTCACTTGCAGTCACTGATTTTGATGCTCTAAAGAAGCTTCTCATAATGGAAGAAGTATTGTCCTGTCTTCCAGACCAGTTGTCTACTTTTATGGCAGAACAAAAGAATGTAACCGATATTGATGAGCTGTCAAAGCTCGCGGATGAGCATGAGTTGCTGACTAAGGCCCCGTTTATGGCCACTTCACCTAAGTCTAGTCGTAGAGTAAATTTCAATGCTCACCGTACTCCTTATCAGTATAAGTCTCCTCCTGGTGCGACAGTTACTCCCGTGAACTCTTCTCTTACTAACCCTAAGATGGTTACTCCATTGCCAGGATCATCTAAGCCTAGTAATGCTAATTCTAAACCGGCAGTTGGTTATACCAGTGTGTCCACTGTCAAACATTGTACCCATTGTAAGAGAAGGGGGCATGTGATTTCTTCATGTTTTAGTTTGCATCCTGAACTCCGACCAACTGGTCTTATTATGAGTAAAGGAGTGCAACCTATTAATTCTTCATGTATTACAGTCAGTCCCAATTGGATGGCTGAATTCAAACCCTATATGTCCACAGGTACCTTATTATGTACTAATGGTAGACATAAGACTGTTCAATTACTCCGTGATACTGGAGCTTCACAGTCTCTTATTACCCAGAAGGTACTTGATGATGTTGACACCCGAGATCTGGGTGAAGTTGTGCTTCTCCAGGGTATTGCCGGAAGTGTGCAACCAGTGTCCTTATTGCAAGTTAACCTTGATTCTAAATATACTTCAGGATGGTGTAATGTTGGTGTAAGTAAACAACTGCCCATTCCTGGGGTAGACATTATTCTAGGTAATGATTTTGGCAACCAAATGGTTGTAGGGCCCAAGTGTCCCATCATGTTAACTAAACCCCATAATGTATTAGCTCAACCGGAAGCAGATGATGATATTATTTACCCTGCTTGTGTTGTAACTAGATCAATGGGAAAAACAGGTGAGAGTAATCCTGTCTTCACTAAGGTTGCTGATCCCAAGACCAGGACCCCTTCAGTAAAGGAGTGGGAGGTGGATCTTGAGAATTCTTTTATGACTCGACTGGATGATGAGAGTGAGGCCGTAGTAGAAGCCCCGCCGAACCTAAATCACAAGGAAAGTGAAGGTGAGGAGGCTGAACTATCTGTACCTTGCCCGCTTGTCTCCAGTGCGCCAGTTGTCGAGAGTGAGGCCGAAGTAGCTATGACTCCATTTTATTCCGATCAATCGGGAAAAGAGATCAAGCTACTAGGTTCTTGCCCGCTCGCTGCTGAGTCTGAGTCATTGCCCTTAAGTGTTGTACAGACTACTGATCCTAGTTTAAGTAAGTGTATTTCTGAGGCTCCTGATAATATTGATGCATTGGAGGAAGGGACGGGTTTCTTCTTCAAGGATCGACTTCTGATGAGAAGGTGGAGACCCAAGGGAACTCCCTCTTCAGAGGATTGTGAGATTAGAACCCAACTCGTTGTCCCCAATGATTATCGTAGGCAGGTCCTGCAGGCTGCACATGATGACCCCATGGGAGGTCATCAAGGTATCACGAATATGTACCATAAGATAAGTAAATATTTTTTCTGGCCAAAGTTAAAGAAAGACGTGGTCAGATATTGTCATAACTGTATACCCTGTCAAATTGTTGGTAAACCAAATCAATCTGTACCTAGAGCACCATTGCAACCTATTGTAGTTCCTGATGAACCATTTACTCATGTTGTAATTGATTGTGTGGGTCCTTTACCTAAGACTAAATCGGGTAACATGTTTTTGTTCACTCTCATGTGTATGACTACTAGATTTCCTGAAGCTTATGCTCTACGGAATACCAAGGCTCATAATCTCATCAAGTGTCTTGAAAGATTCTTTTCGTTGTTTGGAATGCCTAGAGTTATTCAGAGTGATAATGGGGGGAATTTTGTGTCTAAAGTTTTCAGAACTTTCTGCGAATCCCGAGGGATTCGGCACAAATTGTCCAGTCCATATCATCCACAAAGCCAAGGTGGACTTGAACGTTTCCACCAGACTTTGAAACAAATGCTAAAGACAACCGGAGAAACTCATCCACGTAATTGGGATGAGAATCTCCCCTTTGTGTTGTTTGCTGCTAGAGAAGGGCTACAAGAGTCATTGGGCTGTTCACCCTTTGAACTAGTGTTTGGTCACCAAGTAAGAGGTCCTCTTAAAATGCTACAAGAAAAGTTGTTGGGAGATGTCTCTGTTCATCAGAGCGGATTGTACTTGAGCGAGGTCAAGGCTAAGTTGTGTCGGGCTCGTGAGTTGGCGAAAGAACATCTGGGAAGGACTCAACAAGCCATGAAAGTACGATATGACAAGAAGTTCAAGGCTAAGCTAAGGTCGTTTGATGTCGGAGATTTGGTGTTGGTGTTGAAACCTCGTATGGGGACTTCCATGTCCCATAAGTTCGCAGGACCCTACCAAGTGGTAGACAAGGTGGGAGACCTAACTTATAAACTAATTAACCCTAATCTTTCAGAACCCCAAATGACTGTGCACATTAACAGATTAAAAGCTTATGTTGGACCTGGTGTAGTAGCTTGTTTTAGTCGGGAAGAGTTACCACCTGAGGATAATTGTAGTGAGGGACATGTTGTTAATATCCCACTTCTCAGTTCCAGTTCCAATGGCAGGGAGATGCTATGTCATTTACAGGAGGAACAACGTGATGAGTTCCAGGTTCTGCTGGACAACCATACATCTCTGTTTGGGGAGGTTCCTACCCAGACCCACCTCATCACACACGACATTCAGCTCCTGGACAGCACCCCCATTCGACAACATCCGTACCGAGTGAATCCCGAAAAGAGGAAAATTATGCCAGCAGAAGTGGAATATCTGCTCCAGCATGATTTCATTCGGCCAAGTCAAAGTACTTGGAGCTCTCCGTGTTTGTTAGTGCCAAAACCGGATGGAACCTGGAGATTGTGCGTGGATTACAGGAAACTGAACAAGAACACTACAGTGGACGTTTTTCCTTTACCCTTGTTGGAAGAATGTATAGAGTCCATAGGTCATGCCGAATATGTAAGTAAGCTTGATTTGTCAAAAGGGTATTATCAAATTCCATTAACAGAGTATGCTAGAGAGGTTACTGCTTTTGTTACACCTGATGGTGCGTATGAAATTAATGTTGGAATAGGTGCTGTGCTTATTCAAGTTGGTTTAGACCAGATTGAGCATCCTGTGTATTACTATTCCAGAAAATTTAATGCAGCTCAGAGAAATTATTCCGTGGTAGAAAAGGAGGCGTTGGGTCTTATATTGTCAATCAAGAAGTTTGAGATTTACTTATCAGGAAATAAAGTGTTAGTATTTACAGACCACAACCCCCTTATCTTTATAAATATGATGAAAGTCAAGAACCAACGAATTCTGCGCTGGTCATTGTTTTTGCAGGAATTTAATGTAGAAATCAAACATATTCCAGGCAGACAAAATGTTATTGCTGATGCTTTGTCAAGAAGTTTTGATGTACCATAAATGAAATGTTTCTTTTTACCTAACATTTTTACTTCTGAAAAAATGCCATTGATCTTCAATCCATTGCATTTTTTTTCTTGGAGGTGGAAGTGTTACGTACCCTTATAAGATACGTAAGTGAATATATTAATATGTACATTTATAATTGTATGTAAATTACAAGCATGTATATTATTATACTTATGTTCTATACAAATGCACATTCATGTTACAGTGTTGGCGTTAGGCCCAGCGTATCGTGGGAATGATTGTTTATTTCTTTGTGTGATCAGTTTTCCCACGGGAACTAATGATTTATATGTGATCATAAGTGGGTAACAGTGAAATAATAATTGAGTGAACTGTATCTGGCAAATTGTCGTGGGATCGTCCGTTGCTGGGGTGTGCATGCCATTATGCTATTCTGCATGCATATTTTAATTACTATGTAAAGAACTATTACCTTTTGTTTGTGTATATCAAAATGTACTAATTATTCCTTAAGTTAGTTTAAGATTACTCTTGTCACAATGTAGTGCTCCATTGTTGAAATATTAATAATTGTAACTTTGGCAATTTATTCGCGGGGCGAGGCAATCTGTTTTGATTCTCGCGTGATCTTGTTTAGTAGCTGAGCAGAAGCCAGGGAGAGAACAACATTTTGGAGATAAGTCATTCTTTTGTTCTATAATAGCCATACTTATATATTATTAATTTAATGTCTGGAAGTACAGTGATATTTTTAATGTGATATATTGTGACCATATAATCATCTGTTTGCCTTTGAGATTTATTTAATATAAATTATATACATATGCTTAGTCTTTATTCTTCAGTCCTATGAAGATTCTATTGTTGTGCTCATTACCTAGTAAGGGGTTATACTGGTGATTCGCTATTGAGAACAGCAGTTGTGTCGTATCCCTAGACTTATTAAAGTTTGGCTGCTGTAGGATCACGAGCCGTAACGTACGATAGGTAACACCTTGCATATGTGGAAGCTGATGGCAACATTGATTTTAGATGCCACATAATCGTTTGGGATGATGGCAACATAGATTATAGATGCAACGTTCTCGTTTGGGCTGATGGCAACTTAGAATATAGATGCAACGTTCTCGTTTGGGCTGATGGCAACTTAGATTATAGATGCAACGTTCTCGTTTGGGCTGATGGCAACTTAGATTATAGATGCCACATAATCGTTTGGGATGATGACAACATAGATTATAGATGCCATGTACTCGTTTGGGCTGATGGCAACTTAGTATATAGATCCCACGTTCTCGTTTGGGCTGATGGCAACACAGATTATAGCTGCCATGTAGGAATAAATAAAAAACTCTACCTGCAATGATTCATTTTATTATCAAATATAAAATGTACAAATGTTCTACAAGATATCTTGAAACATTCCACCACGTGAACACCACTACGAGACATTGTTCATCCACCCCCACCCCCCAGAACCACACTACAAGACATTGTTCATCACTCACACAATCACACAATGAACAACGGTTTAACCCCCCACCCCTTCCCTCTCACGCGTTCTCACTCAGCCATACAATCTCAACTGTTCATCTGCCAATGTTAACACTAACGGTTCACTAATGTATTCATTGAACAGTTTCATGTTCACAAGTTAATTTTCTATTGAAATATATAGCTAAGAATTTTATAACAAGTGTATTCTTTAAGCAGATGGTGAAGGTTTTATGTGTTTGGTTTGCTGATCAAAACGAAATGTTTAGATTGCCAGTGTGGCGCCACGGAGCTGTTTTATGGTAGCAGGGTTGTGAGTCACCACCCTCACACGTCTCTCACACAGCCACCACCCTCACACGTCTCTCACACAGCCACCACCCTCACACGTCTCTCACACAGCCACCACCCTCACACGTCTCTCACACAGCCACCACCCTCACATGTCTCTCACAGCCACCACCCTCACACGTCTCTCACACAGCCACCACCCTCACACGTCTCTCACATATCCACCACCCTCACACGTCTCTCACACAGCCACCACCCTCACACGTCTCTCACACAGCCACCACCCTCACACGTCTCTCACACAGCCACCACCCTCACACGTCTCTCTCACAGCCACCACCCTCACATGTCTCTCACAGTCACCACCCTCACACGTCTCTCACACAGCCACCACCCTCACACGTCTCTCACACAGCCACCACCCTCACACGTCACTCTCTCTCACAGCCACCACCCTCACACGTCTCTCACACAGCCACCACCCTCACACGTCTCTCACACAGCCACCACCCTCACACGTCTCTCACACAGCCACCACCCTCACACGTCTCTCTCACACAGCCACCACCCTCACACGTCTCTCACACAGCCACCACCCTCACACGTCTCTTACACAGCCACCACCCTCACACGTCTCTCTCACACAGCCACCACCCTCACACGTCTCTCACACAGCCACCACCCTCACACGTCACTCTCTCACACAGCCACCACCCTCACACGTCACTCTCTCACACAGCCACCACCCTCACACGTCTCTCACACAGCCACCACCCTCACACGTCTCTCACACAGCCACCACCCTCACACGTCTCTCACACAGCCACCACCCTCACACGTCACTCTCTCTCACAGCCACCACCCTCACACGTCTCTCACACAGCCACCACCCTCACACGTCTCTCTCACACAGCCACCACCCTCACACGTCACTCTCTCTCACAGCCACCACCCTCACACAGCCACCACCCTCACACGTCACTCTCTCTCACAGCCACCACCCTCACACGTCTCTCTCACACAGCCACCACCCTCACACGTCTCTCACACAGCCACCACCCTCACACGTCTATCACACAGCCACCACCCTCACACGTCACTCTCACAGCCACCACCCTCACACGTGCTCACAAGAATCACTACCTCATAGTAATCATTCAAAACAGCTACACGTGCACCTGCTTACCACCTCCACCACATGGTAACTACTTGCAAGAACTACCTCGTTATACCTACCAGTTGTTCACAGTGTACACATCTTCATTCATCGACTCACGGTTACTGCTCATTACTTCAAGGTGCTCACAACAACCAACTGCTCAGGGAAACACCAGCACTGCTCAAAATACGTAACAGAGTAAATATGTACAGATATGAAGGTGACATTTGCCGTTTGGTCACCAAATCAGGCACGCTGTCGCCCCGTCAGTTCAATGCCGTCTGTGTAGCTTGTGCGCCGAGGCAGTCACTTCAGTTCCTTCCAAGACTGCACAGAAGGTCCGCTCGCGTTGTGCAGACGTGCACAGGTCGCACAGAGGGCCCCCTGCCGGAAATCGTCACTCCTGTGGCACTCACATACAAACCGACAAGTTTGCTGGTCTGGTAAAGTAACGCATGCAGCCTGCGAGAGCGTTACCTTGTAGCACCTTTCAATCCTTCGTCGCCAGCACAAGCACTGTAAAGTTTCACTCTCACCAGCAACACAAGGATGTGTCTTCGACCATCACCAAAGAGACCATAATGTTCAGGCATATTTAATAATCCTGAAGCCTTAACACGCCCATAATTTTTCAGCCATTTACCATCAACACCAGGCCCAACACCTAACAGTTATACACTACCAACACAAAGACCAAAGTAAGGTCTTCCCATGTCTGTGGCACTGCTCAAAGAACCTCCATCGCACCAATATGATGCATTGCAGAGGTTTTCCTTTACGTTTGCACTGGTGAGCTCGCTACAAGCAGCAGGTGATCTTACAGATCCGGAAGCCTCAGCTTGTCGTACCGTGGAGCTCATTACCACACTTGGATGCATCTCTTGTACCTTCCTGGTTTAACATGGCCGAGGCTGTCCATGTAAAACCTATTGCATCTGTGGTCCTTGCTATGCATAATTTCAAGGCTTCGCTGTTGCTGAGGGCATCACCTGAACAGAGACCCCTACACAGTTGTTTCGTAGTCAACACAGACGACATCACCAGACGGGGCGCGTTGTCACCACGACTCTTTTTCCGGTGGCAGTAGCAAATCGTGCGTTGTGCTCTTTATGCCATGACTGTTGTTCTCCACCACCGCGGTCGCCACTGCCTTCACTGCCAGCGTTCTTCGCCGGTGAATGATCACTGCAACTAACAGTGCCACAAGTGACATAAGGAGGATGATTCCTGCAGCTAAATACACCCAAGGTAACGCAGCAAGGAATCCACAAGCAGCTGCTCCCTCATCCATTCCTGAAGGACAGTGGTTGTCACCATCACACCAAAGTTCTACAGGTAGACATGCCTGAATCTCTGGGCAGCGGTGAGGGCACATATCAGCGCCGGCAGGGGACAGGGGCGCTGTCTGGAGGGGTCGCCACACTCCCACCCAGGTTACCAAGAACCTTCCCGTGTAGTTGCCTACGTATTCCACCAAAAGGTCTCTCGTCTCACGCTGTCGTTCTCCCGGGTGTCTCCCATGCTGCTGTGGGTGATGGTGGTGGGTGTCTGATGTACTGCCATTCATCCAAGTGTTTCTGTTATGGTGATCCAGCAGAGGTAAATCCATACCCCGCCAGCCGCTGCTGAACACATGTGTTGACGTCGCCTGTCGAGAGACTGGGCATATAGAGGCAAGAGGCGACACGCCTTCTGCTGCATACACATTGATACGTGATGACACGTCACAGTTGGTTTCCGTGGCGCGATGACCCTCGACGCTGAGGAAGAGGAAAGAGCCATCGTTAGCTGTAACGAGGCGTGGGAGGCTGGAGCAATGGTTGCTGCGACCAACCCCCACTGTAAAGTTGCCATGGCGACCAGAAAGTCGTCTAGTCGTCTCGTCACACTCAACACCGACATCGAAGATAGTGTATTCACCTTCGAAGAAGAAGTCCGTGTAATCATGAGCAGCTGTCATGTATGGCACACTCAGCACGATCTTGATCTTGTTGGTATAGGATACTAAGGAGAAGGGGCGAGTGTGGTATGTGTTACAGAGGCATGCACGAGTGAGTGGGACGCCCTCCCATGGCTCCTCCGTCACCCAGATGGCTGGTTCACGAGCTGCCCCGCCATGGGAACACTCGTATCGTAGTGACGACTGGCGGAACACAGTGGTGCACAGAGAGCCCATGCGCGAGCGAATAATGCGCAGAGAAATACGCTGGTATGGCTCTGCCAGAAACGTGTAGATGCACTTCAGCCGCCTGGATCCTCCTCGCCCAAACAAGAAAACGTCTCGTGGCGAAGCAAAAAGTCCATCAGGCCGGAGAGTGAAGGTTCGGTCACACACCCCTCCACCAGAGGTAGCTAAGCCCCACTGTCGCTTATCTACAAACTCATACCGAGCTAAAAACTCCACGTGTGCAGGTGCAGTCCCGGCAGCATATCTCAGGGAAAGAGTCAGCGCTGATGACTTGGAGACATAACTCTCAGATGGTGAGCAAGGTGCTGCATGCGGCCCTGGAGCGTGCACACCACTGCACACCCGAGGCAGCCGCTCAGGCCGGCAGAACTTTCCAAGTCGTGTTGGCGCACTGGAATTATTATCTACCAGGCCAGACAGATCATTGTTTTGCTGAAAGACATCGAACCCGTATATGTGTTCAGGGATGTGGGCTCCAGTGGGATCTCCATCGAGGATTGTGAGGGTGTTGGTGCACTGGGCAGGGGTTGGCATCTCCGCATGTACCACATGGCGGTAGTGGAGAAAGTAGAGCCACACTACTTCAGATGTGGCCGCCAGCAACCGCCAGGTGCAGGTAGTATTGGGCAGCAGAGAGTGAGCTGGCGCCTGCAGGTACCCACTTCTCTGCCCGCGGCTGCTCACCATATAGTCGCACGTCCCTCCACGACGCACATACGCCGTCGATTCCCGATCAACAAATTCGACTTCAACATCCAGTTCAAAACCGAAGGTACGCCGTCGTGGCGAGTCCTGGAAAGGGAAGTCAAAGGGCGAAGCATGGAAGACTAAGAAAAGGTCGGGCCCACTGGAAGTGATGCCTGACAGAGGGGCTCCACCCTTACAGAAAGTGGCTAGCACAGCTGCAAGCGTGGTGCTGCCATCAAAGGCCACGAGGTAATCGTGTAGCACGTGGCATGCCGAACCCACCCGCATTTGGCGTTCCCGTGAGAGATGCGGTGCATTACGGTCCTTGATGTATATAAGATGCGGGTTCCGCTGGAACACACGGATGAGTGGCAGTTTACCATCTGGCACTCGCGTCTGCCGCACATGATAGTGACACGTCAAATTACGTGGATACAGGCCCGGGTAGTTAGGCGACTGTATCTTACAGTTCTTTTTGTCACAGTTTTCGAAGTTTTTGTCGCAGAACGAGTTAGGGATATCCTCACCGCGATAACTAGGGTTATAGGGTGCACCATAGCGCAGTATAGCACGCTCTTTCCGGAAGAAGCGGTAGGAGATCTTCAACATGATGGACTCCTGTGGTAAATATGCAGCTGGGTTGGCCTTCGGATCTTCCTCGAGGCGGTTGAAGACCCGAAGCATGACGGTAACGGCGGAAGTCTCAGAGTAGTAGACGTTATGGCCCCAAGAGGCCCCACACCAGTACCCGGCATTCAGCGGGCGACTCAGCTCCTCGATCTGCATGTAGCCGTCGGGACACCCAGCCACTGTGTGGGATACGAACCTGTGGAAGGTCGCAAGATTAGTCGAGGGTCACTAAAGACATGATCAGAATAATAAACTAGCTAAATATAATGAGCTCATCAGGGATTGGCTAATAGTAAAGATTGTTGTTGTTGTTTTAGATACAGCGACTCTGAACACAAAGCTGTAAGTAGCACAGGCTGTCGTGAGCCTGTACTTACCTTACCTGGCACAGGAGCGGGGCTGTAACTGTAATAGTTAAGAGATGTGCAGGGATAACTTCAAATAAAAGAGTTCGGATTAGCTTTAAGTTAGATATAGCCAGGTCAAGCTATTAATTACAGACAGCAATGGATGGTGCAAATCTGCAACGTGGGGCATAAAACAATCATAACTCCGAGGTTCAGTGAGCAATACGGCTTGCAGAGGCAGATAAATATTAGCCGGAGATTATACATATTTTTCATTATTCCTAATTATACGCATAATGTCTATAATGCAATATACATAATTCTTAACTTGACACACAATGACAACCATTGATGAAAGGAAGGGAATTTTTATGTGTAATTACCATCCTTTTAGTAAATTAAATTATTCATGGTCACGTGAAGAGAATTGGAAATATACTTGTTGATTAATCACAATCGTACTTAGGGATATGTTTAGCCTGCCTGAGGTGCGTGCGTGCGTGTGTGTGTGTGTGTGTGTGTGTGTGTGTGTGTGTGTGTGTGTGTGTGCTCACCTATTTGTATTCACCTATTTGTGCTTGCGGGGGTTGAGCTCTGGCTCTTTGATCCCGCCTCTCAACTGTCAATCAACTGGTGTACAGATTCCTGAGCCTACTGGGCTCTATCATATCTACATTTGAAACTGCGTATGGAGTCAGCCTCCACCACATCACTGCCTAATGCATTCCACCGGTTAACTACTCTGACACTGAAAACGTTCTTTCTAACGTCCCTGTGACTCATTTGGGTACTCAGTCTCCACCTGTGTCCCCTTGTTCGCATAGCATACCACCTATGTTAAACAGTTTATCCTTATCTACACTGTCAATTCTGAGAATTTTGAATGTAGTGATTATGTCTCCCCTTACTCTTCTGTCTTCCAGTGTCATGAGGTGCATTTCATGCAGCCTTTCCTCGTAACTCATGACTCTTAGTTCTGGGACTAGCCTAGTGGCATACCTTTCAACTTTTCCAAGCTTCATCTTGTGCTTGACAAGGTACGGGTTCCATGCTGGGGCCGCATACTCCAGGATTGGTCTTACATATATGATATACAAGAATGATTCCTTACACAGGTTCCTGAAGGCTGTTCTGATGTTAACCGGCCTCGCATATGCCGCAAATGTAATTTTTCTTATGTGGCTTCAGGTGACAGATTTGGTATCCCCCCCCACACACATTAAGTGTGTGTGTGTGTGTGTGTGTGTGTGTGTGTGTGTGTGTGTGTGTGTGTGTGTGTGTGTGTGTGTGTGTGTGTGTGTGTGTGTTTGTGTGTGTGTGTGTGTGTGTGTTTGTGTGTGTGCGTGTGTGTGTGTGTGTGGGGTGGGGAGTCAACCCGTCCTCGACTCAAGTCCATTACATCCAGCGGTTGACCCCACTGATGCATTCATAAAATTTTACATGCTGTTCATCAAAAACGGGAATTTTCTCAAATATAAATTAATATTATAATATCTTAGCATTTTGTACATTTATAGGCATTGGTTAGGTTAGGTTAGGTGTTTAAGTGCTGTTGGCGATTATTTCTTTTGTAGTTCGTAGGTGAATCATTTACAGCGTTGTGGTTCGAACAAAATTCGACAGTGAAACACTTGTTCCGGAAGTGTTCGGAGGAAATTAGTTGTGAGTCGTGTGTAAACCGTTTTTCATTCATAAACAGGTCGTTTGGCGGGTGAACGGAGTCACTTTTGGGTCTTTGTTTGGAGGACGGCTGGGGGAGTGTAGGTGTCCACGTCTCGACCTAGACACGTTAGGTCGAGGTCTTAGGTTTTTTCATGAAGCATTCTTCATAATACTGGGGACGAAATTCATTGTAATCCTCTCTACCTGTCCCACGTTGATTAATGTGATTTTATTAAATCAGGGGCTCCAGGATGGGGGGGAGACTGCATGTTGTAGGACTGGTCTCACATAGGTGGTATACAGTGATTTAAATGCCTCCATATCTAGGTTCCTGAATGATATTCTGACCTTCACCAGTGAAAGGTATGATGCTGACGTTGTCCGATTGTGTTCCTCTGGAGTTACGCTTGGTGTTATATCCACTCCTTAGTCTCTCTCTCTCTCTCTCTCTCTCTCTCTCTCTCTCTCTCTCTCTCTCTCTCTCTCTCTCTCCCTCTCTCCCTCTCTCTCTCTCTCTCTCTCTCTCTCTCTCTCTCTCTCTCTCTCTCCCTCTCTCTCTCTCGCTCTCTCTCTCTCTCTCTCTCTCTCTCTCTCTCTCTCTCACTCTCTGTCTGTCTGTCTGTCTGTCTCTCTCTCTCTCTCTCTCTCTCTCTCTCTCTCTCTCTCTCTCTCTCTCTCTCTCTCTCTCTCACTCTCTCTCACTCTCTCTCACTCTCTGTCTCTCTCTCTCTCTCTCTCTCTCTCTCTCTCTCTCTCTCTCTCTCTCTCTCTCTCTCTCTCTCTCTCTCTCTCTCTCTCTCCCCCTCTCCCCCTCCCTCACCTCCCTCACTCCTCCACATCCCCACCACCACAACCAATCGGCAGAAAAAGCCATTTAGACCTGACACTAATGCATGCAGCCAGAACTCTGATAATCCATGAATATTTAGTTCCCCCACTGGCTGATGAGTTGTGATTCCGCCCGACACCAAACACTCGCTTATAATTTAAAAAAAAGACTATAGTCCCCCCCCCCCTTCAATCTCCATCAACCCCCCCTCCCCCTCCCCCACACAGCTTGACATTCAATTATAATCTTAATTGAGCGCTCATGTCAGGTGCCAAACCCCGAAATTGGAAGCTTTTGCCAAATTGTTTCCAAGTCATACTGGATGGTCACTGTACCGGGTGGGGGTGTGGCGGGGATTATGAGGAAGGCGGGTGTTTAACTTATTAGGTGGGTGTATTAGGTGGGTGTATTAGGTGGGTGTATTAGGTGGGTGTATTAGGTGGGTGTATTAGGTGGGTGTATTATGTGGGTGTATTGGATGGGTGTATTGGGTGGGTGTATTAGGTGGGTGTATTAGGTGGGTGTATTAGGTGGGTGTATTAGGTGGGTGTATTAGGTGGGTGTATTATGTGGGTGTATTGGATGGGTGTATTGGGTGGGTGTATTAGGTGGGTGTATTAGGTGGGTGTATTAGGTGGGTGTATTAGGTGGGTGTACTGGATGGGTGTATTAGGTGGGTGTACTGGATGGGTGTATTAGGTGGGTATAATAGGTGTATTAGGAGAGCATAATTAGCCATGAGGCATCATGACTTATTCTGGGTAACGCATTATTAGGTGAGTGTGCTAGGTGCTGGGACTGATCCCTGGGGAGGAGGAGGAGGAGGAGGAGGAGGAGGAGGAGACGTTATGGCACGTTTCCTGATGCTTCTGTTCACCAGTGCCATAAACAGGTAAATGGGAGTCAAGTGACTGTTGTGGTTCCATCACCTGAAAGGTTTCTTTGGGGGAATCATTAACATCTCGATAAGACTAACAGGCTTTCTGACCCCCGACAATGAGACGAAACACGTGGATCATTCACAGAGGCTGATGCGCTAAAGCCATAGCCCAAAAGGGAAGTAATAGGCCTATACAGAGGCCGTAAATGAAGATGCTAGAAAGTTAGAAATTTCATATATACATAACGAAGATGGTAGGCCACAAACGGATTAATTTTGGGGGCCTAATTGCAAAGAATTTGTTATGCTAATCTGTACAAAAATAACGTCCTCCGTTTGCTCTTTTTTTCAGCAGTAACGAAAATTTATCTCATTGTGGAAGTTTACGTTGGTGGTAAGACGGGAGATTTTGTGTAATGTGTCCTCGTGTGTGTGTAATGTGTCCTCGTGTGTGTGTGTGATGTGTCCTCGTGTGTGTGTGTGTGTCCTCGTGTGTGTGTAATGTGTCCTCGTGTGTGTGTGATGTGTCCTCGTGTGTGTGTAATGTGTCCTCGTGTGTGTGTAATGTGTCCTCGTGTGTGTGTAATGTGTCCTCGTGTGTGTGTAATGTGTCCTCGTGTGTGTGTAATGTGTCCTCGTGTGTGTGTAATGTGTCCTCGTGTGTGTGTAATGTGTCCTCGTGTGTGTGTAATGTGTCCTCGTGTGTGTGTAATGTGTCCTCGTGTGTGTGTGTGTAATGTGTCCTCGTGTGTGTGTGTGATGTGTCCTCGTGTGTGTGTGTGATGTGTCCTCGTGTGTGTGTGTGATGTGTCCTCGTGTGTGTGTGTAATGTGTCCTCGTGTGTGTGTGTGATGTGTCCTCGTGTGTGTGTGTGTAATGTGTCCTCGTGTGTGTGTGTGATGTGTCCTCGTGTGTGTGTAATGTGTCCTCGTGTGTGTGTGTGTGTAATGTGTCCTCGTGTGTGTGTGTGATGTGTCCTCGTGTGTGTGTAATGTGTCCTCGTGTGTGTGTGTGTAATGTGTCCTCGTGTGTGTGTGTAATGTGTCCTCGTGTGTGTGTGTAATGTGTCCTCGTGTGTGTGTAATGTGTCCTCGTGTGTGTGTGTGTAATGTGTCCTCGTGTGTGTGTGTAATGTGTCCTCGTGTGTGTGTGTAATGTGTCCTCGTGTGTGTGTGTAATGTGTCCTCGTGTGTGTGTGTAATGTGTCCTCGTGTGTGTGTGTGATGTGTCCTCGTGTGTGTGTGTAATCTGTCCTCGTGTGTGTGTGTGATGTGTCCTCGTGTGTGTGTGTGATGTGTCCTCGTGTGTGTGTGTGATGTGTCCTCGTGTGTGTGTGTGATGTGTCCTCGTGTGTGTGTGTGATGTGTCCTCGTGTGTGTGTGTGATGTGTCCTCGTGTGTGTGTGTAATGTGTCCTCGTGTGTGTGTAATGTGTCCTCGTGTGTGTGTGTGATGTGTCCTCGTGTGTGTGTAATGTGTCCTCGTGTGTGTGTAATGTGTCCTCGTGTATGTGTGTAATGTGTCCTCGTGTGTGTGTGTGTGTAATGTGTCCTCGTGTGTGTGTGTGATGTGTCCTCGTGTGTGTGTGTGTAATGTGTCCTCGTGTGTGTGTAATGTATCCTCGTGTGTGTGTGTGTGTAATGTGTTCTCGTGTGTGTGTAATGTGTCCTCGTGTGTGTGTGTAATGCATCCTCGTGTGTATGTGTGTAATGTGTCCTCGTGTGTGTGTAATGTATCCTCGTGTGTGTGTAATGTATCCTCGTGTGTGTGTGTGTGTAATGTGTCCTCGTGTGTGTGTAATGTGTCCTCGTGTATGTGTAATGTATCCTCGTGTGTGTGTGTGTGTGTGTGTGTGTGTGTGTGTGTGTGTGTGTGTGTATGTGTGTGTGTGTGTGTGTGTGTGTGTGTGTGTGTGTGTGTGTGTGTGTGTATGCGTGTGTGTGTGTGTGTGTGTGTGTGTGTACTCACCTAGTTGTACTCACCTAGTTGTGTTTGCGGGGGTTGAGCTCTGGCTCTTTGGTCCCGCCTCTCAACCGTCAATCAACAGGTGTACAGATTCCTGAGCCTATCGGGCTCTGTCATATCTACATTTGAAACTGTGTATGGAGTCAGCCTCCACCACATCACCCCCTAATGCATTCCATTTGTCCACCACTCTGACACTAAAAAAGTTCTTTCTAATATCTCTGTGGCTCATTTGGGCACTCAGTTTCCACCTGTGTCCCCTTGTGCGTGTTCCCCTTGTGTTAAATAGACTGTCTTTATCTACCCTATCAATTCCCTTCAGAATCTTTAATGTGGTGATCATGTCCCCCCTAACTCTTCTGTCTTCCAGCGAAGTGAGGTTTAATTCCCGTAGTCTCTCCTCGTAGCTCATACCTCTCAGCTCGGGTACTAGTCTGGTGGCAAACCTTTGAACCTTTTCCAGTTTAGTCTTATCCTATGTGTGTGTGTGTGTGTGTGTGTGTGTGTGTGTGTGTGTGTGTGTGTGTGTGTGTGTGTGTGTGTGTGTGTGTGTGTAATGAGTCCTCGCGTGTGTGTAATGTGTCCTTGTGTGTGTGTGCAATGTGTCCTCGTGTGTGTGTGTGCAATGTGTCCTCGTGTGTGTGTGCAATGTGTCCTCGTGTGTGTGTGTGCAATGTGTCCTCGTGTGTGTGTGCAATGTGTCCTCGTGTGTGTGTGCAATGTGTCCTCGTGTGTGTGTGCAATGTGTCCTTGTGTGTGTGTGCAATGTGTCCTCGTGTGTGTGTAATGTATCCTCGTGTGTGTGTGTGTGTAATGTGTCCTCGTGTGTGTGTAATGTATCCTCGTGTGTGTGTAATGTATCCTCGTGTGTGTGTGTGTGTGTAATGTGTTCTCGTGTGTGTGTAATGTATCCTCGTGTGTGTGTAATGTATCCTCGTGTGTGTGTAATGTATCCTCGTGTGTGTGTAATGTATCCTCGTGTGTGTGTGTGTGTAATGTGTCCTCGTGTGTGTGTAATGTATCCTCGTGTGTGTGTAATGTATCCTCGTGTGTGTGTGTGTGTGTAATGTGTCCTCGTGTGTGTGTAATATGTCCTCGTGTGTGTTTAATGTATCTTCGTGTGTGTGTAATGTGTCCTCGTGTGTGTGTGCAATGTGTCCTCGTGTGTGTGTGTAATGTGTCCTGGTGTGTGTGTGTAATGTGTCCTCGTGTGTGTGTGTGTGAAATGTGTCCTCGTGTGTGTGTGCAATGTGTCCTCGTGTGTGTGTGTAATATGTCCTCGTGTGTGTGTAATGTGTCCTCGTGTGTGTGTGCAATGTGTCCTCGTGTGTGTGTGTGTAATGTATTCGTTTGCCTTGTTCGGGTTGAATGTAGACACAGTAGTCGCTTCTGTATATATTTATTGAGTGAGGCAAACAGGTGTATAACTGGCCAGCCGAGGTCCACCTACTCTGGGTCTGTGAGGATAACTGAGGCTGCTGGGAGCATGCTTGATGCTCCTCTGTCTGGCATGACGTCAGAGGCCTACTTGCCTGTGATTGGTTACATTTCAACTGACAGAATTTGAGTATAACACCGCTCGGACACGCTACCAAGTCGACGTCCCTTGTCGACAAGCTCTGGCTAGCTATATAGTTACAATGATACTGAAAGGACCTCGGTGGCATACAATAATGGCTTACATGTGAAATTTGCATAATAAAACATTGAAAGAAGATCAGGTGTGCGTAATACAAACAACTCGGCATATATGCACCAAAAAAAAAAATTCATCATAATAGGTGAAAATCATGGTAACAATGCTTTGATTAAATCAGAGTATTAAGAACATGTGTATGTCTACTGATCAGATATGAACAATACAACCCAAGGTATTGCCTAAACAAAATTATTAACATGTGTCAATGGCATGTGCTTGAAAACCATACAAAATTAAACAATTATTACATTAATAGAACAAAGTTCTGACCTAACAACCACAATTGAATTTCAAGATAGATAATTTTTTTTTTTTCTCTTTTTTTTTTTCGAAATATACAATATATTTACAAGACCAATGTACAATATATATAATGTGCAATATATTTACAAGCATATACAAGACCTGGATCAAGAAGACTAACATCTGCGTGATAGCAGTCAGGATTCACTGGCCACAATGTGGTTGCTAGAACAATAATAACTCTTATGACAAGCACTGTAAAAATACAAATGGTAGTAGACTTGACAATGGCATCTAATTCATAACAAAATAAAGTTGAGAAAAACTATACATTATATATAATGGTAATAATAAGACACATGTGGTAGAAATACTGCAATTGAGTTTTTTTTTTTTTTTTTTTCAAAACAAACAGAATAACTACAGAGTGCATTCAATTATAAATTCTGCGGATATCTACACCTAGCTCATCCAGAGCACTATACAACTCTGGCTCTGACTGAAGGTCCGGAACAGATGAAACTTCATGCGACAAACTATCATCTTGAGAGATATCCTCGTTAACATCTAGCCAATGGACATGTGGTGAGTGCACGGTTGAAACGAGAGGTCTAGATCTAAGATTATAATTGCTAGTATGGGGTTGCTGAACATCAAGTGGTCTGTCAACCACAGAAGGTGGTGTCCGAGTAGGAGTATCTGTCTGGGTAAGTTCATTGTCATCTTCCTCATCAGTCTCGTCAACAGTCATTTTAGCTAACTTCATGTGGTCTAAATGTTCATTTATATACTCTCCTGTTAACAAGTTCTTAAGTCTGTATTTGTTACCTTTAATAAGCTCGATTACCTTATATGGACCCAAAAATTTCTTAGTTAACTTGTACATAGGACCAGACCTGTGTTGGTTAAGTATCATTACTACAGATCCAATAGTTATTTTATTGGGTTTAGCTCGTGCATTCCTTGCTAGAGTGAACTCGGCTGTTGCTTTGGACAGTTGTTCTCGTATTTTCTTGAATACTAGTTGCATTTGTCTACGCTTCACTTGAACAAAATCATCTACGTTATATAAGGGAGTAGGAGGTACGTTAATCAATTCATTAGGGAGGATCTTATCTGTACCATAAAGAATAGCGTGAGGTGTGTCACCAGTAGAAACATTAATTGAAGAATTTATAGCACACTGAATTAAGGGTATAAAATCATCCCAATTGTTGTTATCAAAATTCAACGTGACTCTCAAGGCATCTAACACTTTCCTGTTAGTACGTTCAGCTAGTCCATTACTTGCCGGATGATAAGGCATGATGCTACATTTTTTGATGTTATATAAATCACACAAGCTAGTTAGAATACTATTACTGAATTCCGGACCATTATCTGAAAGGATTACTTTAGGCATACTATATCTACAAATTATTTGGTCATGGAATGCGCTGGCTATGGTTTCTGCTGTTTTGTTCGGGATAGGAACTAGTTCGCAAAACCGTGAAAAATTATCGACCATTACAAGCAAATGTTTGTTCCCTTTCTCTGTTTCCGCAAAATTTGTCAATAAATCCATCGATATTCGTTCCCAAGGAGCTTTAGTTGCTGGGTACACCTGAATTGGATTAGGTCCTGAAACATGTCCCTTGTGCTGTAAACAAGTTAAACATCTGTCAACATAATGAGCAATCTCCTTAGCCATTTTTGGCCAAAAATATTTCAATCGACCTTGTTGGAGTGTACGATCCTTTCCTGGATGTGCACTTGCAGGAGCATCATGGATAATTTTTAACACAGTTGGTACCAAGACAGCTGGAACAACTAACTGACAACATTTCCTCGGGGCTGTCCCTAGCTTTACTACTCTACACAGTAAATTGTCCAACATAACTAGTTCTTTCAATGGTACTGGCGGTTTATGAATCGGGCGAGTGTCTTGCTTAGTCAAAAATTTAATGACGGGTGCCCATATGGGGTCTTGTCTTTGTTCCGTTTCTACTACTGTAGCATCTAATGCTGGGTAATTTAACTGAATCGCAGCTACGTGTCGAGAAAACGCATCCGCTACAACATTTTGCTTTCCTGGAATATATCCAAATGTGGGATTGAATTCTTGAATTGTGAGCAAATATCTAGCAAACTTTCCAACTGGATTCTTATTTTTGAACAAGGGAATTAATGGTTGGTGATCTGTAAGAACATGAACTGGGTAATTATAAATTGTATCCTTGAAATGTTTAAGTGCCCAAACAACTGCCAAGGCTTCTCGTTCTGTTGCACTATAATTTTTCTCTTCTTTGGATAATGTGCGGCTAGCATAAGCTATTGCGTGATCTCTGTGACCTTCTGCTTGAAGTAATGCAGCACCTAAACCTATGTCACTAGCATCTGTAACCAACGTAAAAGGTTTAGAAAAATCTGGGTACCTAAGGACAGGTGACGAAATCAAGGCTGCTTTGAGTTTTTTGAATGACTGATCCTGGGCCTCTCCCCAAACAAAGGGTTCATCTTTTCTTTGCAACTTGTAAAGCGGAGCGGCTATAATAGAGAATCCAGCAATAAATGAACGATAAAATCCTACAAGACCTGTGAACTGTCTTACGGCTTCTGCGGTACGAGGTGTTGGAAAATCACGGGCAGCAATAATTTTTGATTCATTCAATGTAATACCTGAAGGTGTAACTGTATGACCTAGGAAATTAATCTTTTGCTTTAAAAATGAACATTTTGCAAGCTTTATTTTTAAATTAGCTTCAGCGAGCTTTGCAAGTACCTTTTCAAGGTTCTGGAAATGAGTCTGAACATCTTGCGACATGATTATGAGATCATCAAGGTAAACTAGAAGCGTACTTCCTATCAATCTACGAAATAGATTTGTCATGAGCCGTGAAAAGGTTATTGGACTACTACGCAAACCAAACGGCATTCTTTTGAAATGAAAATGACCATTGGGAGTACTAAAGGCTGTCAATTGTTTACTTTCCTCATCAAGGGGGATTTGCCAGAATCCCTGCAACAAATCTAACGTTGAGAATACTTTGTTTCGACCAATACTTTGCAACAAATCATTTAGAACTGGAAGTGGGAAACGATCAGGTATTGTTACTCTGTTAAGCTTGCGATAATCGATTACAGGTCTCCAAGTCCCATCTCGCTTTGGTACAAGAATCAATGGAGCGTTCCATGGCGAATTACTCGATTCAATTACATCACTCTGTAACATTTCTTCTACAAGTCTATCTGCTTCTGCTCTCTGAGAATGGGGAAGACGGTAAGCTGGTACATAAATAGGCGTAGTTCCTTGTTCAAGGGGAATTTTATGTGTAATAAGAGGAGTGAGACCTAATTTTTCTCCTGGTAGAGCAACAACAGCTCTATTCTTGTTCAAAATTTTCAAAAGCTGAGCCACAGAGTCAGGAAAATCAGTAGGACTGAGGTGTTGCGCTTGCACCTCTGGCTGAGATCCCTGTTCTCCTGGTGTGAGTGTACAAACAGTATGATCCATGGAGACATCATCCACAACTCGCACCGGTAACGAGTAATGGGCAAAATCTACAACATGGGTACCAGACTGGAGATGGATATCGGCATTACTTGTGTTCGCGATAAAAAGTGAGACAGTACCATCCTGCACTGTGTGCCAGGAGGGTTCAACAAATGTACCATTCACTTTACATGTTTCACTTTCCGCAATCACATCCGACAACTCAGGCACTCCCTGAACCTTAACTCTTATTCTGGTGAGAGAATGAGGGTGTAGCACAGTGTCAGTAGCCATGGAACCACTGACTTCAGAGATGGAAGCTGCCAGGCGAGCGAGACAACGAGAATCCGTTAGGGCGTCCCCTTCCAGAAAGTCCCGATACTCATTCTCCTTAACAACTGCACAACTACTATGCTTCAATCGAGTGCCTGTTTTCTCGGGTATGCTACCACGACAATGATCTGACAAACCTACGCTTGCAAGGCGGGTGTCAACAAAATTAACATAATCTGATTGAAGGTTGAACTCGTGGCCCTGTCGATACATGCTACACAAGGGTATGACATGGTCTTTGATACTTATGTTCCAACGATGGGGAAACAATGCAATATTTTCATCAATCATGGTGTACAGACCTAAGAGAATGTCTCCAGGAAAATGAATAATGTCAACAACTAAACATGTTATAGACAATGTGACATCATTGAACTTGAGTGGGAGGTCAATTTCACCCTGAACTTTTACTTTATTTCCTGAAATACCACTTAGAAAAGGTATGTGTGACTGTTTTAAAATAGTAGGGTGCTTACTTTCAATGTCTCTAAGAGCTGAGGGCTTGACAATATTAATTTTTGCACCTGAGTCAAGAAAAACTTTTAAAACTCTACCATGTACAATGGCTGATACAAGGGGACCATCACTTGAGACTGGACAAGTTACTATTTTTGACTTATGTTGTCTGGGATATCTGTGTCTTGTTTGTGTCAAATTTACTGTGGATCCGTCAACATCTACAACTGGTCTAGAGTCAGTGTCCTCCTCTGTCAAGTGTCCAAATCTATTTTGGGTAGCTACTGAATACACAGGGAGGGCACTAGGATTGGCTAGCTTGAATTGGTTAGCGGATGGCCTTGGGGGTTTCCCGACGACATGGAGTGAACATTCTGAGCTCCAGCATTCTGTGACTGAGCATTATAATTTGAAATTGCATTATAGCTGGGCTGGGAGTTGTAATTACGAGAGTTCTGATAATGTCTTGGACGCTGTGAGCCTCGCCAAGACTGACCATGGGAGTTACGAGGTGGAGATGTCCTTTGCCTAGCTCTACAATCCGCAGTGTGGTGACCAACTTGTTTATGGTACGTGCAATATGGAAGCCTAGAATGATTAGATTGATGAGGGGGCCGAGAGAATTGTCTAGGAGGTGATGATCTAGGGGCGGACCAACAGTCCCTTGCAAGGTGGTTACTCTTACCACAATGCCAACATGAGGGAGTGGATGGTTGTGGACTATGGCGTTTCGGCATTTTATGAGGCGGCGAATTTGACTGGGGGCTACGAGCATGGGTACGCTTCTGCGACCAAGAGTTTTGAGAATTTGTGGGAGGATGCTGAGAGCTTGTGACTACATTTACAGCATCAGAGGGTGGCAACAGTTGAGCACTTCGGGGAGCTAGTTTATCTGCGGCATTGTTAATAGCCTCAAACACTTCACCAATTTCATGTTTAACACCAAAATTTTGTTGCTCAACGATTGGTTTTGTATGCTCGGGGGCAAAATGCATTAAAGTACCAAATGCTATCATTTTGGCCATAGCCTCAGGGGACAGATTATTGTCTTTATCTAACCAAGTTGAATTATTCATAGCAGAAACTAAGGCATACAGATACTGATCGAGACGGCTAGTAAACGCATTAAACGATTCACCAGGCTGCATGGTGGCATTGGCAATTTTCTTGACTAACCTATATGGGTCAAGGTCTCCTTTATTAACAAAGCGACGGCGAAAGAAATCCTTAAATTCAGGCCAAGACTGGAGGCTAACAATGGCTTTCTCATCAACAACAAAACGTGCATCACCTTTGGTTGTGTCCACGGCTGACCGTGCAATTGCTAAGTATTCGGCATCAGTAGGCTTAGAAAAACGTGCAACTGTTTTCGCTTCAACCTTACTAAACCATGATTCTAATAAACGCGATTCCCCAGCAAAAAGAGGAATAGCCATTTCCTGAGCTGATCTCTGGCCATTGGGACAAGCAACTGTTCCCATTGATTCTGAAGGGGTTTCAACAGTGGTAGGCATTGTCACAGCCGTGGAAGTAATATTTGAACGCAGATTATAATTAAGTGCACCTGGCATCAGAAATAGTATACACAAAAATAAACACAAAAAATATCAACTTGGCTAAAGTAAAAATGGCAGAAATAAAATTATTAAATTGGGCTAGGCAAGAAAATAATTAAGAACAAGCAATTGTAAACTAAATTTAGCAATCTTTCATTAAAAAATGACTGGAATTAGATGTATGTAAATTAATTAAACCAGACTAAGCACAGCAATTTAGAATAAAAACTGGGAAATGCAATTGCAAAATTTCATTAAAAAGATTCAACACAACAAGTGGCAATGCAAGAAATATGGATGTAGCACATAAACTGGACACAGGAATGTATATAACTCCTATGGTAAAAGTTTAAAATAAAATGCTTAAAGGATAAATTTCAAGTTAGGTCTGGAGAAATTAAAAAAAATTATATTGCACAAATCCTTAACTGCTACTAAAACAAGGATTTCTTAATTCACTGGAATTTGAATTTACCAATAACACTCTAGGAGAACAATTAAAATTCAATGAAATTACTGTAAGAAGCAGGAATGTTGAAATCACACAGGAAAACTGTGGGGAGTGCAGTACTGAACCAGCTCCAATATTTAACAAGTCACTGAATGGTTAATTCACAGGATATTATGGGAATTATTGCATAAGTCACTTTTTAACACTTGGCACGTTGTTCTCAACTAGCAATTACTTATCTCAGGGTTGTAATTTATGAGGATCACCAGTAGCCAAAGTAGGAGAAGCGTCGTGAAGATCTGAAGAGGCCCATGTGAGGCGTGTTTACAAACTGGATGCGACGGCAGCGCTCCTGGCGGCGGTGGCGCGAGACTCAGGGACCCCACACTGTTCAGGCTAGAGGCACGAAGATAAATTCTGACGACGACAATATTGCGACGATGGAATAACCAGTTGATACCTGCGACGATGGCTGACGACGATTGCAGTAGCTTGCACCCTCACGAAGCTTGATACTGTCAGCTTGGGTGGCGGTGGTGGTGGTGGTGGGTGTAATAGGTGGTTCCCACGTGGTGGCGCGAGGTTCAAAAATGGCTGGCGCGGGAAGCTTCCTTCCTCCTCACTGATGAGTGAGCGTTCTCACAGGAAAATATTGACCCTTACTTCTGAAACGTTGGCCTGGAGTAGTGGTTGATGGCAGGACCCCGGTCTGGCACAATATTTGATGCGTGGGTGGCAGGATGGCGGCTTATGGCGGTGGCGGTGGCGGCGGTTTTGGCTGGAACACGAGGCGATGCTGGGTACTGGAACTTTTGCTTCCAGAAAAAAATTTCTGGATCCCACTGCTGCTACCAGTATTCGTTTGCCTTGTTCGGGTTGAATGTAGACACAGTAGTCGCTTCTGTATATATTTATTGAGTGAGGCAAACAGGTGTATAACTGGCCAGCCGAGGTCCACCTACTCTGGGTCTGTGAGGATAACTGAGGCTGCTGGGAGCATGCTTGATGCTCCTCTGTCTGGCATGACGTCAGAGGCCTACTTGCCTGTGATTGGTTACATTTCAACTGACAGAATTTGAGTATAACAAATGTGTCCTGGTGTGTGTGTGTAATGTGTTCTCGTGTGTGTGTGAAATGTGTCCTCGTGTGTGTGTGTGTGTGTGTGTGTGTGTGTGTGTGTGTGTGTGTGTGTGTGTGTGTGTGTGTGTGTGTGTGTGTGTGTGTGTGTGTATTCGTGTGTGTGTGTGTGTAATGTGTCCTCGTGTGTGTAATGTGTCCTCGTGTGTGTGTAATGTGTCCTCGTGTATGTAATGTGTCCTCGTATGTGTGTGTGTGAAATGTATCGCCTTCATCAGAGCAAAGTAGAATGAAGATCTTCATTCTACTTTGATCTGACGAAGGCGAATTAGCCGAAAACGGGTTAAGCATTCTCTATTTTTCACATGTGGTTATTCTGCATACTTGGATCAGTGTTTTTGTGATCATTGTTGCATATATATATATATATATATATATATATATATATATATATATATATATATATATATATATATATATATATATATATATATATATATATATATATATGTCGTACCTAGTAGCCAGAACGCACTTTTCATCCTACTATGCAAGGCCCGATTTGCCTAATAAGCCAAGTTTTCATGAATTAATTGTTTTACGACTACCTAACCTACCTAACCTAACCTAACCTATCTTTTTCGGCTACCTAACCTAACCTAACCTATAAAGATAGGTTAGGTTAGGTTAGGTAGGGTTGGTTAGGTTCGGTCATATATCTACGTTATTTTAACTCCATTTAAAAAAAATTGACCTCATACATAAAGAAATGGGTAGCTTTATCATTTTATAAGAACAAAATTAGAGAAAATATATTAATTCAGGAAAACTTGGCTTATTAGGCAAATCGGGCCTTGCACAGTAGGCCGAGAAGTGCATTCTGGCTACTAGGTACGACATATATATATATATATATATATATATATATATATATATATATATATATATATATATATATATATATATATATATATATATATATATATATATATATATATATATATATATATATATATCAGGTGTCGTTAGTTAAATTTATACATCCTAAGAAGTAAAATATTTCCTGAAAGTCCTTCATGCATATTGTGGCTGTGTATGACTCTCAAAGAAGCCTGACCAACGTTATGAGTGACTGTGGCATCATAAGCTTCGTGGAATATGGCGGCACACCCCCCCCTCCCTCCCCACATGTCCTGTCACTCCTGGGCAAATGTATGACTCCCCGTCCCTTCTTCTGAACTATAACGGGACCCCCTTGTTCTGTAACCCATGAACTATAACGGGACCCCCTTGTTCTGTAACCCATGAACTATAACGGGACCCCCTTGTTCTGTAACCCATGAACTATAACGGGACCCCCTTGTTCTGTAACCCATGAACTATAACGGGACCCCCTTGTTCAGTAACCCATATACTCTCCCAGTCAGGTCATGGTAATTACACTATTGTGCCGTTAGTGCAGCACTGAAGTGGGCGCCATCCTGATTGGTCATCTTGTCCCTCACGTATTGACCCCGCAGCTTGTATTGCTCTTCGGAGGAAAAAATAAAAGTTTCTCTGAGCTTAACTTTGCTCATTTTATCTGTGTCTGCCACCGTGGGACCATTTTCAGGGGCCCACAACACATTAAGGTGTGGGTTTTGGCTCGTTTCTTGGTGCCATCTGGGCGCCTCTCAAGTCCCACACTCTGTCTTGAACTTATTTTTAAAACGTTATCTTTTAACTTCTCTCTCAGGACAAAGTTACGGGAGAGTGAAAAGAGGGTTTATAAGGTAAAGAGGGGGTATAGGGTAGAGAGGTGTATAAGGTTGAGAAGAATCGGAGGGGTGTATAAGGGGGTTATAAGGGGTGAGGGGGAAGGGGGTAACGACTGTGGCTCCTAAAGGGAAGGGGTGCAAGGATTTAGCCACATGGTGGAGGTCGGTGGCCTCCCCTGCCCCCCCTCCTGTAGGGGGAGCACATTGGTCTACCAGCTGAGGTGGTGCCTCGGGTGACCTTGCTGGCGTTAGAAGGGACTGGGAGGGGGGAGAGGGAGGGACTGGGAGGGGGAAGGGAGGCGATTATATTTCTGGCAATTTAACATTGCCATAAATATATATATATATATATATATATATATATATATATATATATATATATATATATATATATATATATATATATATATATATATATATATATATATATATATATATTTATATACACATATACATACATAGATATAATACACAGGCATACCCATGCTAGGAGGGGTACTGAGCAGTGACCAGGTCCCGTTTACTCCTCCTACTTTTCTCAGAAGGATTATCATTAAGCACTGAAACAACTGTGTGTGTGTCTCAGAAAATTTATTATTACAATCACTAAAAACTCTATTGAAAGCACACCAAATATTTCACTTGTCCACATGAAAATCGCAAGGTCTTTTATTGCTAATATTTCTTAAAGCATTCAATTTAGGTTTACCACGGCCAACCTATGATCATCCCGGATTTCAGACCATTCCCCCTGCAAAGTTAAATGACAAACCCCAAGCATCTGGCGTCTAACTTTGGACAGAAAGAGGGACATTTTCTTTTATACTACAGAAATACACACTCAGAAAACCCACAATGAAGAAAAAGGAACTTTTAAGTGTGCTATCGAGCGCAAGATATGCTGCTCATCAGAGACAATATGAGGATGAGGGAGTGTCACAAAGAGGCGACACATCTTGTACTCAAAAGCATGCTCAGACAACGTCCCTGTCTCTTTAATGGGGTTATTCTGCAGTTCCTGAGATCAGAAACTTTGATCCTGATGAGAATATATATCCTCAATCTCCTCCTCTCTGCCCAAACACTTGGGCTGGACGATAGAGCGACGGTCTCTCTCTACTACCTGCTTCATACAGGTCGGCGTTCAGTCCCCGACCCTCTAAGTGATTGGGCACCTTGAGGTTACCTTGAGGTGCTTCCGGGGCTTAGCGTCCCCACGGCCCGGTCGTCGACCAGGCCTCCTGGTTGCTGGACTGATGAACCCATTGGGCACCATTCCTTTCCCCCGTCCCATCCCAAATCCTTATCCTAACCCATTCCCAGTGCTATATAGTTGTAATGGTTTGGCGCTTTCTCCTGATAGTTCCCTTCTCTTCCATCCTATTCACCTTTCTCTCCCATCCGCCCATCTCTCCTTCTGTCTCCCCCCCCCCCCCCCCCCCCCGCCGTTTTTCCTCCCCCCTCACCTCTGCCTTTCACTCTCCTCCCTACAAAAACTGCTAAAATATCTTCGAAAAACACATCCCCGATTTCAAACTTGATGAAAATCATCACAGGGGGTCGCTTTTTACGGCGATATTTCTTAGAGTAGCACTAGGGGCCAACACAGACTGGCCTGTGAGACTCGCAAACTGCCATGTGTTATTTTGGAAATTGGACGAGACTAGCCCTGAGCCTCTCCATGGCCAACTACTGTGGATAGATATTCTATTTTATAGAAAAAAGGATTTTGTCCCCAGTGTCTCTTGTATACCTGTTGATATATATATATACCTCTACCCCCTGTCCCTCCCCCTCATATTTCCTTCTCTCATTATGCCTCCATCTCTCCCTCTCTGCCTCTCGCATCCTCCCTCCCTGCTTCCCTTTCCCTCTTCCTGCCCTTTCTCCCCTCTCTGCCTCCTTCCCTCCCTATCCCTCCCGTTCCTCCCATTCGTATCTGGTTGGTGTATTTTTTTCAATCAGGCAGGAGAGGTATTTCTTCCGCCAGACGTAGAGTGTTATCATACACCGTGGCGGTGGATGGGGTTTGATTCCCAGTTTCCAGGAAGGAGCCAACCCACGATGCCTCCCTGGGGCGGAATATTTGAACAGTGGAAGAAAACTTTACGTGTAAAGAGAATATTTACCAAATAGGGGAAATATCTCACCCGTAGGGAGAATATTTAATCCACGGGTGAAGAATAGGGCGGGCCTTGCTGGCACTCTCTTTGCGTGATCCTGGCTACACCAGGTGTAGCCCCTGGCCCGGGCTACACCTGGTGTAGCCTCTGGCCCGGGCTACACCTGGTGTAGCCTCTGGCCCGGGCTACACCTGGTGTAGACCCTGGCCCGGGCTACACCAGGTGTAGCCTCTAGCCCGGGCTACACCTGGTGTAGACTCTGACCCGGGCTACACCTGGTGTAGACCCTGGCCCGGGCTACACCTGGTGTAGACTCTGGCCCGGGCTACACCTGGTGTAGACTCTGACCCGGGCTACACCTGGTGTAGCCTCTGGCCCGGGCTACACCTGGTGTAGACTCTGGCCCGGGCTACACCTGGTGTAGCCTCTGGCCCGGGCTACACCTGGTGTAGCCCCAGTAATTATCCAGAAGGAAGCGCTGTAACTACACATCACTTTAGTAGGCATACGTGAACAAGGAGCTGGGATATGAATAGGGAGAGAATAGGAATAGTGCACAAACACTTGGACCACCAGGGATTGAACTCCGACCCTGCAAGAATCAGGGCCATCGCTCTATCGACCAGTCCAGTTAAATGGACATCTAGCGCAGCTAACTATACACTATGGTCACCTCGGCGCTCGAAGCTGGAGTGCTGGTGGGACCCCGACCATGGTTCCTGCTGATCCAAAATTAACCCTTTTCTGTGCAGTTTCTTCCGCCTTGAGACACTAGTGACCCGGAATGGGTCCGCTGGGTCCGCGTATTAACCACTTGAGTTCCAATGTTCGGCTGCAGTCTATAGTACGCTCTATAGTATAGGTTCTATGCCCTCGTTCTGAAGGGCCTATTGCCAGTATAGGCCCTCCAGAATGCGCAGACAAAAACATCAAAAGTCTGGACTAATTTATATAAATAGACCGGGGTTTCTTACCCCATTGGAGACTGTTTCAGAACCCTTGGGACTGTTTCAAAACCCTTAGGACTGTTTCAGGAACCCGTCCTCTTAAAAATAACGTCTCTTTTGGCTCGTATGCGCACTATGGCTAAATTTGGACGTAATTTGAAATGAAATCGACTCACAAAAGTGACGTTCTGGTCCGTTTTCTATTTGAGTCGTCCGACCTACGCGGAGAGGTTATAAGAGAACACTTTAAATTAACGTTTTTCATACCGTTTTGAAACTTTGTGAGAATTTCCTGCCCACCTAACCTATCAGAGGACCCTTAACTTACTGTTGTTGAAAAAAAAATCCCAAATTTATTTTCATTTGTTTTTCATTTTCAAATTACGTCCAAATTCGGCCATACGGGCAAACGGCCAAAAGCGACGTTCTTTTTAAGAGGACAGGTTGGTTTCAGAACCCTGGGAGAATGTAGATCATTATTTCGCCCAAACTGGAACATTTTGCAATTGGGGTAGAACACTCCTGAGCGCCGCCGAACAGTTAATTCTTAGGGAGAACCCTTCACATGTGGGGATAATTTTTTATTGGTTAGAGAGAACATTTCGGCCGCATGTGGAGAAGAACACTTGACCCACAGGGAAAGGGGGGGGAATAAGGGGGAGGAAAGGGGCGAACGTTTCGCCCGCAAGAAGGGGGGGGGGAAGAGCCAACGTTTCACCCGTGAAACACATTTTATATCTTGCGTTTCTCTTGGTCATTTTGTTTCCTACGAGAGTCCTTAAAGAACCCGGAGTCCTGGGAGAGGACCTCTGGTGGGACCGGATTCCTTGAGAATATTAGAGGGTGTTGCCTCCCAACTCTATGCTGTTTCTTCCTCTTTATCCTCCAGTCTTCTTCTTCCAACTTTTTAATAATTCTGGTGTTTAGTTTCCACCTCTTGTCCCTTCGGCTGTGTATCGCGTGTGACCAGTCCCGTGAGTATTTTGTTTGTAGTGATTATGTCTCGTCTCTGTATTTTCTCTTTTTCCAGTGACATGAGTTATAATTCCTTGAGTGTGTCCTCGTAGCTCATACCTCTCGACTCTGGTACATGTCTGGGTGTGTTCCTTTAGGTTTATAAAGGGAATTATTATATTGGGCAACTTTACATCGATAACAATAAAGTGGAAACTATTAAGCAATACGACTGCATAATACCATCACAGTAACAGTACCACCACAGTAACAGTACCACCACAGTAACAGTACCACCACAGTAACAGTACCACCACAGTAACAGTACCACCACAGTAACAGTACGACCACAGTAACAGTACCACCACAGTAACAGTATCACCACAGTAACAGTACCACCACAGTAACAGTACCACCACAGTAACAGTACCACCACAGTAACAGTACCACCACAGTAACAGTACCACCACAGTGACAGTACCACCACAGTAACAGTACCACCACAGTGACAGTACCACCACAGTAACAGTACCACCACAGTGACAGTACCACCACAGTAACAGTACCACCACAGTGACAGTACCACCACAGTGACAGTACCATCACAGTAACAGTACCACCACAGTGACAGTACCACCACAGTGACAGTACCATCACAGTAACAGTACCACCACAGTGACAGTACCACCACAGTAACAGTACCACCACAGTAACAGTACCACCACAGTAACAGTACCACCACAGTAACAGTACCACCACAGTAACAGTACCACCACAGTGACAGTACCACCACAGTAACAGTACCACCACAGTAACAGTACCACCACAGTGACAGTACACTATAGTGACAGTACACCACAGTGACAGTACCACCACAGTCACAGTACCACCACAGTAACAGTACCACCACAGTGACAGTACCACCACAGTAACAGTACCACCACAGTGACAGTACCACCACAGTAACAGTACCACCACAGTGACAGTACCACCACAGTGACAGTACCACCATAGTGACAGTACCACCACAGTAACAGTACCACCACAGTAACAGTACCACCACAGTAACAGTACCACCACAGTAACAGTACCACCACAGTAACAGTACCACCACAGTAACAGTACCACCACAGTGACAGTACCACCACAGTGACAGTACCACCACAGTGACAGTACCACCACAGTAACAGTACCACCACAGTGACAGTACACTATAGTAACAGTCACCACAGTAACAGTACCACCACAGTAACAGTACCACCACAGTAACAGTACCACCACAGTAACAGTACCACCACAGTGACAGTACCACCACAGTGACAGTACCACCACAGTGACAGTACCACCACAGTGACAGTACCACCACAGTAACAGTACCACCACAGTGACAGTACCACCACAGTGACAGTACCACCACAGTAACAGTACCACCACAGTGACAGTACACTATAGTAACAGTCACCACAGTAACAGTACCACCACAATAACAGTACCACCACAGTAACAGTACCACCACAGTAACAGTACCACCACAGTGACAGTACCACCACAGTGACAGTACCACCACAGTGACAGTACCACCACAGTGACAGTACCACCACAGTAACAGTACCACCACAGTGACAGTACCACCACAGTGACAGTACCACCACAGTAACAGTACCACCACAGTGACAGTACACTATAGTAACAGTCACCACAGTAACAGTACCACCACAGTAACAGTACCACCACAGTAACAGTACCACCACAGTGACAGTACCACCACAGTAACAGTACCACCACAGTGACAGTACCACCAGAGTAATAGTACCACCACAGTAACAGCACCACCACAGTAACAGTACCACCACAGTAACAGTACCACCACAGTAACAGCACCACCACAGTAACAGTACCACCACAGTAACAGTACCACCACAGTAACAGTACCACCACAGTAACAGCACCACCACAGTAACAGTACCACCACAGTAACAGTACCACCACAGTAACAGTACCACCACAGTAACAGTACCACCACAGTAACAGCACCACCACAGAAACAGCACCACCACAGTAACAGTACCACCACAGTAACAGTACCACCACAGTAACAGTACCACCACAGTAACAGTACCACCACAGTAACAGCACCACCACAGTAACAGCACCACCACAGTAACAGTACCACCACAGTAACAGTACCACCACAGTAACAGTACCACCACAGTAACAGTACCACCACAGTAACAGTACCACCACAGTAACAGTACCACCACAGTAACAGTACCACCACAGTAACAGTACCACCACAGTAACAGTACCACCACAGTAACAGTACCACCACAGTAACAGTACCACCACAGTAACAGCACCACCACAGTAACAGTACCACCACAGTAACAGTACCACCACAGTAACAGTACCACCAGAGTAACAGTACCACCACAGTAACAGTACCACCACAGTAACAGTACCACCACAGTAACAGTACCACCACAGTAACAGTACCACCACAGTAACAGTACCACCACAGTAACAATACCACCACAGTAAGAGTACCACCACAGTAACAGTACCACCACAGTAACAGTACCACCACAGTAACAGCACCACCACAGTAACAGTACCACCACAGTAACAGTACCACCACAGTAACAGTACCACCACAGTAACAGTACCACCACAGTAACAGCACCACCACAGTAACAGTACCACCACAGTAACAGTACCACCACAGTAACAGTACCACCACAGTAACAGTACCACCACAGTAACAGCACCACCACAGTAACAGCACCACCACTGTAACAGTACCACCACAGTAACAGTACCACCACAGTAACAGTACCACCACAGTGACAGTACCACCACAGTAACAGTACCACCACAGTAACAGTACCACCACAGTAACAGTACCACCACAGTAACAGTACCACCACAGTAACAGTACCACCACAGTAATAGTACCACCACAGTAAGAGTACCACCACAGTAAGAGTACCACCACAGTAACAGTACCACCACAGTAACAGTACCACCACAGTAACAGCACCACCACAGTAACAGTACCACCACAGTAACAGTACCACCACAGTAACAGTACCACCAGAGTAACAGTACCACCACAGTAACAGTACCACCACAGTAACAGTACCACCACAGTAAGAGTACCACCACAGTAAGAGTACCACCACAGTAACAGTACCACCACAGTAACAGTACCACCACAGTAACAGCACCACCACAGTAACAGTACCACCACAGTAACAGTACCACCACAGTAACAGTACCACCACAGTAACAGTACCACCACAGTAACAGTACCACCACAGTAACAGTACCACCACAGTAACAGTACCACCACAGTAACAGTACCACCACAGTAACAGTACCACCACAGTAACAGTACCACCACAGTAACAGCACCACCACAGTAACAGTACCACCACAGTAACAGTACCACCACAGTAACAGCACCACCACAGTAACAGTACCACCACAGTAACAGCACCACCACAGTAACAGCACCACCACTGTAACAGTACCACCACAGTAACAGTACCACCACAGTAACAGTACCACCACAGTGACAGTACCACCACAGTAACAGTACCACCACAGTAACAGTACCACCACAGTAACAGTACCACCACAGTAACAGTACCACCACAGTAACAGTACCACCACAGTAACAGTACCACCACAGTAACAGTACCACCACAGCGCATCACTCGTCCTATGAGTGCCTGGACAACATGCACAACACTTTCCAATAAGAACAAAACTGGCAGGGTTGTTCCTCCCGTCACGTGTACATACACGGCTGGGACTTGCTAAACTGTCTTAAAGTGGACACTTTATCAAAGAAGAAGGTTAACATTTATCTAAGCTTACGTTATCTTGCAGGAGCAAATTGGAGGAATCATTAAAAACAAAAAAACAGTATCCATATCTGACAAAAATAATTCCGGGTTTATTATTTTACATATATTTGTAATGTGTCTTTGTTGGGGACAAATATCTCGGGTTGTAGTGAAGGTGGTGTCCGTCACTCTCACTACAGATTCTGCAGCTCCACTGCTCAACTGTTGTTTCCATCCTGAATCTCGTTGGGTACTTGTATCCAAGACGAATTCTTGCTATTACAGTCTTGTTCGATCATCTCCCTTCCGTCCATAATGATTGGGACCGCCAGTTGCCGCTACATTGTATCAGCGAACAAATTCACTGATTCGTTCTTCTATCCTCCTTTCTTCAATTGCCTCGTCATGGAGCTGTTGTTTGATACTGTAACTTGTAGAAGTCTTGGGTAGCTACTATTCATTATGCAGTATGGGTCTGAATATTATGAGATTTTGTTGTGTAGTTTCTTTCCTACCACAAAGGTACTCATTCATTTATACAATGTTAACCAGCCGTCATACATTTTCTTGTCCTACAAAGACAGGGCCAAGGACATGTTGCACTACATGCGGTGTTGTGGGTTATTGAGTACGAAGCCGCACCATGTGGGATGGTCATAGATGCAACTATATTCCTGTTATTAACGGGGAGAGAGTTTACACTGTAAACGCATTCCAGTGTTGGTTTACATAAACATAGACCCGTTCACCAACAGACGGATTATGCTATTGACCCGCATAACGGCGCCAAACCTTCTGACCTTCAGTATTTGTTTACCTGCAAACATAGTCAGTCCCCGGAGGACTTAGTTGGACTTATGAGCAGCAGCGACCACAACACTGCTGCCGGTGCTTCAGTGATCCTCATGTTTGGTGTATTTATAAGGCAGAAATTCTCAAACAATTTATAAACCATTAAGGGTCCAAGACTTTTTATGACACTCAAAATATAAGGCCATTAACTTGCTGGTCTCTGTCGGCGTTTAACTGGGCTGTGATTCACACTACATACTGCTTGCTGCGGCGTCTAACAACCTGGTTGACCAGACCGTCAACCAGGAGACCCGGTCGAACACCAGGCCGCGGAGACATTGATCCTCGGAACCAACTCCAAGAATGGCGAGAATATACACCAGAATAAATATAGAAATGCGCTGGTCACCCGGATTAATTACGACGCGTGTGTGCTGCTCCGGAACCCCCCCCCCCCCCCCCCCACCCGTAAATCGTCAAGGCACCAGAGCGAACTATAAGGTGTTTGGGGTCACCTATTGCGCCAACAATCCATAACCATCAAGGAAATTGGCCAGTGTGCGGCACCTGTGACCTCACGTGTGACCTCAATTTGGCAGGGAATGACTTATCAACTCCCTGGCTTCGCCTCGACAGGTGACGAACGACCTGTAATTAATCTCTCGTCTCGCTCATTCTCTGCACCCACAAGGCTGGAGTAGCATCCCAGACCTGACAAAAGTATGTACCCCTCGACGTCATTGCTTCTATATAAACAAACTTAACCTAACTCCTCATCCTCGCTTCATACAGGTCGGCGTTCAATCCCCGACAGTCCAAGTGGTTGGGCACCATTTCTTCCCCCCCCCCTTACATCCCAAATCCTTATCCTGACCCCCCTTCCAAGTGCTATATAGTCATAATCGCTTGGCAGTTACTCCTAATAATTCCCTTTCCCTCCTAAGACATCCTAACCTCTTCTAAGACATCCTAACTCCTCCTAAGACATCCTAACACACCCTAACTCCTCCTAAGACATCCTAACACACCCTAACTCCTCCTAAGACATCCTAACACACCCTAACCCCTCCTAAGACATCCTAACCCATCCTAACTCCTCCTAAGACATCCTAACACACCCTAACTCCTCCTAAGACATCCTAACACACCCTAACTCCTCCTAAGACATCTTAACACACCCTAAATCCTCCTAAGAGATTCTAACACATCCTAACTCCTCCTAAGACATCTTAACACATCCTAACTCCTCCTAAGACATTCTAACACATCCTAACCCCTCCTAAGACATCCTAACACATCCTAACCCCTCCTAAGACATTCTAACACATCCTAACCCCTCCTAAGACATTCTAAAACATCCTAACTCCTCCTAAGACATCCTAACCACACCTCAGAGGTTATGTGAGCCCACCAGCATGAGTGAGGGAGCCTGGACGCTGGCATACAAGGTGCAGACTCCTGGCCTCAGGTGTGGCACCTGCTGGACCTAGCCAGAGTACTGCTGGCTTCGTTCTCGACACACAATCAGAGAATCCTGGATTCGATTCCCGGACGGGAGAGAAATGTTTGGGCACTTTACCTTTCACCTAATGCATCTGTTCACCTAGTGGTAAATAGGTACCCGGAAGATAGGCAACTGTTGTGGGGTTGGATCCTTGGGAGGGTCATTAGTTTGACCTGAGGGTGGGGGGGCGTACTTCGATTCAGGGCTCTAGTATATATTCACAGCCTTCCTGTCCCCGACAAAACGAAGTATGTTTGTCATTGTGGCTGGCTTAACAGCGTGTCCTCTAGACTTGCCACTCCGTTAAAAATGCGACTGTTTGGCCTAACCAGACGTGTACGGAACCAGCCACCCATCTGACACATCGAGACCGATGTTCAGAAAACGTTAATATCGCAGCACTTTAAGTTTAATTAATACGTCGCAATTTTAACGGATTGATAGATTGGTTAAAAAGATGTAAGGTGTGGAGGTCGGGGTGACTACTGTGTACTCACGCATGTGGCACAGTGCCACCCACAGTGCCACCCACAGTGTCGCCCACAGTGCCACCCACAGTGCCACCCACAGTGATGTGGTGGAGGCTGACTCCATACACAGTTTCATATGTAGATATGACAGAGCCCAGTAGGCTCAGGAATCTGTACACCTGTTGATTGACATTTGAGAGGCGGGACCAAAGAGCGAGAGCTCAACCCCCGCAAGCACAACTAGGTGAGTACTTGCCCCAGGCTTGACGGGGGAGAGTGCCGAGACATGAGGTTCTGTTTGACTACGCTTGGTGTGTGGGGGAGCAGTGTCCTGGTCCACTGGTCCACTGGTCCACTACTCTGGTGTGTGGGGGAGTAGTGTCCTGGTCCACTACTCTGGTGTGTGGGGGAGTAGTGTCCTGGTCCACTACTCTGGTGTGTGGGAGAGTAGTGTCCTGGTCCACTACTCTGGTGTGTGGGAGAGTAGTGTCCTGGTCCACTACTCTGGTGTGTGGGGGAGCAGTGTCCTGGTCCACTACTCTGGTGTGTGGGGGAGTAGTGTCCTGGTCCACTACTCTGGTGTGTGGGGGAGTAGTGTCCTGGTCCACTACTCTGGTGTGTGGGAGAGTAGTGTCCTGGTCCACTACTCTGGTGTGTGGGAGAGTAGTGTCCTGGTCCACTACTCTGGTGTGTGGGAGAGTAGTGTCCTGGTCCACTACTCTGGTGTGTGGGGGAGCAGTGTCCTGGTCCACTACTCTGGTGTGTGGGGGAGTAGTGTCCTGGTCCACTACTCTGGTGTGTGGGGGAGTAGTGTCCTGGTCCACTACTCTGGTGTGTGGGGGAGTAGTGTCCTGGTCCACTACTCTGGTGTGTGGGGGAGTAGTGTCCTGGTCCACTACTCTGGTGTGTGGGGGAGTAGTGTCCTGGTCCACTACTCTGGTGTGTGTGTGTGAGAGAAGTGTCACACACACACACCTGCTTCATATCAGTGGATAAGAAGCAGGTCCATGGAGCTGAAATTCAGTCTTCGCGACCACAAATATAAGCTGTTAAAGACATGTACTTGCACAGACATAAACAAATACTTGCAAACACAAACACAACAAAGATAGTCCTAACCAACACACAACGTAACAACAACCCTAGTTAGGATTTTTTTGTACATTGTTACAACGCTAGTTGAACTACACATTGTTACATCCCTAGTTTGACTATTTTAACGTCGTGGCAACGTTCAAAACGTTGTAGTAAAGTTGTAGGAATGTTGCAAGCCGTATCCCTCACCTGCCCAGGTTGAACTTGTCGATGCTGAGCTGGACGAGGTCCCCGTACATGTCCCCGGAGGCGATGAAGGTGAGCTGGCAGAAGTGAGGCAGAGTCCCCCTGGTGGGCTTGGACACCTGCAGGGTGTACGTCGACCCCACTCGCCCGTAGTACGTCCGGTTGCACGCTGTCAGGGACACACACACATGTATTACCAACTCTGATGTTAAATAAATTTTCGCATACATATATTAGGAGGAACCCGGCTGTGCCTGGGGTCTTTCTCCCCCACCCCCCTCGTCCCCTCCCTTTCCTCTTTCCCTCATCTTCCAATCTCTCTCCCTACTCTCCCCTCTCTTCGTCTTCCTAGTACTACCATAACAATCTTCCATCGTGACTAAGTTAATATGCAAGATGAATCTTAATGAGGAAGGAATTTTTTTATTTACCGAGATGGAAAATCAGTGGCTTAACAAAAATTAGTAAAGAAATTCAGCTTTTTCATAAAAATGCCGCCTTCAAAATCTGTTGCAAGAGTAGTGATGAAGTTTACACTGGGGAAGCTGTTGAAGGTTAGAGGTTACACTATATATATATATATATATATATATATATATATATATATATATATATATATATATATATATATATATATATATATATATATATATATATATATATATATATATATATATATATATATATATATATATATATATATATATGTCGTACCTAGTAGCCAGAACGCACTTCTCAGCCTACTATTCAAGGCCCGTTTTGCCTAATAAGCCAAGTTTTCATGAATTAATTGCTTTTCGACTACCTAACCTACCTAACCTAACCTAACCTAACTTTTTCGGCTACCTAACCAAACCTAACCTATAAAGATAGGTTAGGTTAGGTTAGGTAGGGTTGGTTAGGTTCGGTCATATATCTACGTTAATTTTAACTCCAATATAAAAAAATTGACCTCATACATAATGAAATGGGTAGCTCTACCATTTCATAAGAAAAAAATTAGAAAAAATATATTAATTCAGGAAAACGTGGCTTATTAGGCAAATCGGGCCTTGCATAGTAGGCCAAAAAGTGAGTTCTGGCTACTAGGTACGACATATATATATATATATATATATATATATATGTCGTACCTAGTAGCCAGAACGCACTTCTCAGCCTACTATGCAAGGGCTGATTTGCCTAATAAGCCAAGTTTTCCTTAATTAATATATTTTCTCAATTTTTTTTCTTATGAAATGATAAAGCTACCCATTTCATTATGTATGAGGTCAATTTTTTTTAATTTAAGTTAAAATTAACGTAGATATATGACCGAACCTAACCAACCCTACCTAACCTAACCTAACCTATCTTTATTGGTTAGGTTAGGTTAGGTAGCCGAAAAAGTTAGGTTAGGTTAGGTTAGGTACGTTAGGTAGTCGAAAAATAAATAATTCATGAAAACTTGGCTTATTAGGCAAATCGGGCCTTGCATAGTAGGCTGAGAAGTGCGTTCTGGCTACTAGGTACGACATATATATATATATATATATATATATATATATATATATATATATATATATATATATATATATATATATATATATATATATGTCGTACCTAATAGCCAGAACGCACTTCTCAGCCTACTATGCAAGGCCCGATTTGCCTAATAAGCCAAGTTTTCATGAATTAATTGCTTTTCGACTACCTAACCTACCTAACCTAACCTAACTTTTTCGGCTACCTAACCTAACCTAACCTATAAAGATAGGTTAGGTTAGGTTAGGTAGGGTTGGTTAGGTTCGGTCATATATCTACGTTAATTTTAACTCCAATAAAAAAAAATTCACCTCTTACATAATGAAATGGGTTGCTTTATCATTTCATAAGAAAAAAATTAGAGAAAATATATTATTTCATGAAAACTTGGCTTATTAGGCAAATCGGGCCTTGCATTGTAGGCTGAAAAGTGAGTTCTGGCTACTAGGTACGACATATATATATATATATATATATATATATATAGCTGATGCCTCCACACCCAGCTGATGCCTCCACACCCAGCCGCGGCCTCCACACCCAGCTGATGCCGCCACACCCAGCCGCGGCCTCCACACCCAGCTGATGCCGCCACACCCAGCCGCGGCCTCCACACCCAGCTGATGCCTCCACACCCAGCCGCGGCCTCCACACCCAGCTGATGCCTCCACACCCGGCCGCGGCCTCCACACCCAGCTGATGCCGCCACACCCAGCTGATGCCTCCACACCCAGTTGATGCCTCCACACCCAGCCGCGGCCTCCACACCCAGTTGCTGGCTCCACACCCAGTTGCTGGCTCCACACCCAGTTGATGCCTCCACACCCAGTTGCTGGCTCCACACCCAGTTGATGCCTCCACACCCAGTTGCTGGCTCCACACCCAGTTGTTGGCTCCACACCCAGTTGCTTGGCCATGACCCAGTGTGTTTGCCCCCCTCTATAGAATAATGCACAGTTTAACTCGGCCAACCGAGTTGAAATGGAAGGGGTCCCAGCGGTCGGGCAGGACTCCACAAGCCTTGAGGTGCCAACAACTGCTCCTAAAAGAGGTTTTTGCCGAGTATGCAACAAAAACACCGCCATAAACTCCATCGGTGGTGTTATCCGCTTTCACACCTTCAACGAGGAAAGATGCAGTGGTTCCCACCAGCTTCCGAAGGGAAGCAATGGCCAGCTGCCATTAACAGTTAGGGAAGAGACTCCCATTAACCTAATCTCATCTGAGAACCTCACCCAAGCGATCATAGCGACGTCTGCTAGAACATTACCACACATCCCAAAAGCAGCCCGCCCAAATGCAGCAGCCAAACTTTGTAATCTTCTGAAAAGGGTCAATGATGCACCGGAAAACATTCAAGCGTGGCATAATGTCCTTCTGTTTGGCAATGTATGCCTCACCGTCCCTCCAAGGAGGGACAAATCACTTGCTTCCTCGGTCCTGAGGGCGATAAATGAATACCCAAGGGGGGACAACCTAGTTCGCCTGCCTCTCCGAGCAAAACACACCCACCGCAGAAATGGTAACAACAACATACCGGAAACGTACAAAATCAGAGCACAAATCACCAAGAAAATTGAAGAGGGAAATACCGCAAGTGCTATTAGAGTCCTCACCAGTGACGAGAAAATTGCTCCTCGAAACTCAGCCACAGCACGGGCCCTGCAAAGCAAGCACCCACCCAGAGCCCCTCAAGGCGACAACATCGTTCCGCCATCAGCCGACACCATTTCAGACCCATTAACAGTTGGTGAATCTGAGGTCTACAAAGCAGCCCTTTCTTTTCCACCTGGGTCAGCAGGCGGCTTTACAGGGTTAAAACCTCAACATATCAAGCAAATGTTAAATCCTGCGGTTGGTGATGCTGCACAAGATCTTCTTATGGAACTCACAAGGTTCGTCAACATGTGTCTGGCTGGTGAGATACCTGAGGTCATCAGGCCTCTCTTTTTTGGTGCCTCCCTCTGTGCTCTCAAAAAGAAGGACGAAGGAATCAGGCCAATCGCTGTTGGCAACACTCTCCGACGCCTGATTGCCAAGGCTGCTACGAGGGTTGTCAGCCAGCAAGCGGCTGAATTGCTGAAACCAATCCAGCTAGGATTTGGAATCCCCCAAGGCTGTGAAGCGGCTGCCCATGCAGCACGAGCATACATCACAAACATTTCTGATGAAAAGGCCCTGCTCAAACTGGACTTTAAGAATGCCTTCAACATGGTAAGAAGAGATGCAGTACTTTGTGCCGTACATCGCCATTTCCGGCCCCTCTACCCGTTCATACTATCGTGCTACAGTGGCGAGTCAAAACTGCTCTTTGGTGAACATGAAATCAGATCATGTGAAGGTGTTCAGCAAGGTGATCCTCTTGCTCCCCTTCTTTTCTGCTTAGTCTTAAAAGAAATCACCGAAAGCTTGTCCAGCGAGTTCAACATCTGGTTTTTGGATGATGGCACTATAGCTGGCACCGTAGACCACCTCTTGTCAGATATCAGGAAAATAAGGGAGCAAGAAGTAAGCCTGGGTCTCGTCCTGAACCCTTCCAAGTGTGAAGTAGTCTCCTCCAACCCAGACATCGTAGCTAGAATAAGGTCTGCCTTGCCTGGAGCCCATGTCATTAGGGCCGAGAACAGCACCCTCCTTGGAGCTCCCCTCGGGTCTAACGCCATTGAGGAGATCCTCGACAAGAAAATCGCAGACCTTAGGAGGATGGAAGACAGAATAGGTGACATCGATGCCCACGATGCTTTTTATCTCCTCACCAAATGCCTATCCCTTCCGAGGCTAACCTACTTTCTGAGGTGCGCCCCATCTTACAACAACCCAAAGCTTGACGAGTATGACCTCCTACTGAAGACCATGCTGGAAAAAGTTGTTAACCTCTCTCTCAACGAATGCCAGTGGAAACAAGCCACTCTTCCTGTCAGGCTCGGTGGCTTGGGTGTCCGCACCGCCACCCAAATTGCAGTCCCAGCCTTCCTGTCTTCCTCCTCAGCATCAGATGACCTGGTTAAGGAAATTCTACCTGACACCCTGAGTGATGTAGCGGGGATACAGGACCCCCACTACACGGAATGTGACACGAAATGGGGTGCCATGACAGACCCAGCACTCAGACCAGCCATGCCGAAAGCCAAGAAACAATCCAGTTGGGACAGCCCCATTGTAGACAAAGAAGCCACAGCTTTGCTGGAGGCAGCAACAACCCCCAGTGATCGTGCACGCCTCACAGCTGTGCAGGCTCCCCATGCAGGGGACTTCCTTCTGGCAGTCCCTATGTCTGCGACAGGCACACGTCTTGATCCGCAGGAGCTCCGTATTGCAGTCGCTCTCCGCCTTGCTGCCCCTATCCACACTGTTCACAGGTGTATTTGCGGCGAGGCAGATGCTGACGAATATGGATTGCATGGCCTGCACTGTGGAAAATCGGGTGGTTGGCACACTAGACACGACGAAGTCAACGACATCATTAAAAGAAGCCTTGCCTCTGCTCAGTGTCCAGCGGAGAGAGAGCCCCGCAACCTACTGAACCGTGACTCTGTTAGCTTTGCCGGCCGACCAGACGGAATCACACTGCGTCCGTGGAAGGGTGGCAGGCAGTTAGCATGGGACTATACTTGCGTATCCACCCTGGCAACGACATACATCACCCTCTCTGCCGGCACGGCAGGAGCCGCAGCGACACACAGAGAAAAACAAAAGTCAGTCAAGTACAGGCAATTAGATCAAAGGTACAATTTCGTTCCAATAGGGTCTGAGACCCTAGGCCCATGGGGTGAGAGTGCAAGAAGGTTTCTTAAGGATCTTGGTTCCAAGCTCATTGACACCACAAGAGACCCTAGAGCAGCAAGTTTTCTCTTTCAGCGCCTCAGTGTCGCGATCCAGAGGGGAAATGCCCGCTGCATCCTCGGTTCCTGCCCGGCGTCGGAGGAGTTCGAGGAAATCTACAGCCTCTAGGAAGCGAACTTTTTCTTGTGTCCTCTTAATGTTCATTTTTTGTATAAAATCAGATATGTAACTGTATAACCTTGCATAATAAAGTGTACATCATAATAAAAAAAAAAGGGGGTGGTAGGAGAAGTGAACACTCTTTCGTATTCAGAGTTAAATGTCAAGTTTTTCCCTGAGTGCTCTGTGTTCCCTTCTCTGAGGCTGTGGGTCCCTATAATTACACCAGTGGTGGTACCCCCCTATATATATATATATATATATATATATATATATATATATATATATATATATATATATATATATATTTATATATATATATATATATATATATATATATATATATATATATATATATATATATGTATATATATAATATTTAAACAGGTCGAGCATGTAATACGATATGTTCATTCGTGTGTGATTTTGATCAACGTGTTAAGCGGAACACCGCTAAGAATGGCAGCAGTAGAGGTAAAGGTCACAGAAGCCCCCCAACACCCAGCCTGTGAGCGGTAATGGAAAAGGTCACAGAGGTCGATATAAAAGTCGATGCAACAGTCACTGTTCTCTAAGAAGACATTGGGGAAAAGAATCGTAACTGAGCTATTCAGAGACGGTGATCAATATGCAAGTGAATACAATTTCCCGTTTCACTGTGACTCGACGTGGGAAAATTTGATTCAAATCGCCGGAGTGTTTGCCATCAGGAGGGATCAGAGGAGAGACCTGTCATCGCTCCAAGATCAGAATTTGACTCCAGCCGACGATCTCAGCAGTTCTGCGTGGATCCAGGCCAGGCAAATCTCCAAGGCAGCTGTATGTCAGCATTTCCCATGTTGATCTGATTTCGAATTCCGAAAGCCAAGGTTTCTCGAGCAGTCGGGCCAAGTTTGTGGAGTTTGGGCCGCAGAGGCAGAAAGTAGTCAAGGAAAGGAGATTAAAAGTGGATCTTTTGAGTTTACCGTCGCCTCGCAACACAAGTTTACCCTCCGGTATTCCCTCGTCACACCAGCCTACAGATTCGTGTCAAGGTAAGCCCGACGCTGTGCTATAAACCAGTTACATAACCGGGCTGGAGGATGGGCCGCATTTTCAACAATGCTGCCATGTCCGGCTGCTATTTTTTCCATTATTTATCACAACTCTCTCGTGATAGTGTGTGTTTGTCTTATAATATGGAATTATACTGTTTTTTCAGACACAAGTCGTATGGAAATGGTAAGTTATTTTCGTGGGCTTGTTTACACCAACATACATGTTGTAAATAAGAGCACATCAACTTTGTGTATATGGCTCTGCACAAGTGCTGTCGAACACGTTACAATGTAAATCACATTGCACAAAGTGGGACAGCACACACTTTATAGTATGGGATCTGAAAAGCTTCTACTATTGCTCCAGCGACGTCATTTATGTTTCTTGACGGGAGGTTGACGAGTCTTGGGCCTCTGATGTTATACCGTGTGGACTCTAGTCGTGCCGATGATACCAAGACTGGCCAGGGATGCCTCCGTGCCTCACGAACCCAAACCATATCGTTCGTGAGGCACGGAGCGAATGTGTTACCACTGCACCACCAACTGCTTTTCTGGGTAAATCAAAATTAGGACACGTCTGATGGCGAGTGTAACGGTTGAAGAAGTCTGGTCATTTTGACTGTTGTATAATTACCAGAGCTAGATTGTCTCCGGTAGACAGTCTTTATGTCGCGTCTCGCTTCCCTGTCAATGCCGTGCATTAACCCACATGCC
>NC_091159.1:29035256-29050256 GCF_040958095.1 Procambarus clarkii
CAACAACGCTCCACAACGCACCATAATGCTTCACAGTGCCCTACAACAACTCCGCAGTGCAGTACAACACTCCACAACGAACCACAATGTATCACAATGCTCCACAATACACCACAACGCTCCACAATACACCACAACGCTCCACAATACACCATAACGCTCCACAATACACCACAACGCTCCACAATACACCATAACGCTCCACAATACACCACAACACACCCCAATACACCACAATACACCACAATACACCACAACACACCCCAATACACCACAATGCACCACAATACACCATAATACACCACAATGCACCACAATACAACACAATGCACCACAATGCACCATAATACACCACAATACAACACAATACACCACAATGCACCACAATGCACCACAATACACCACAATACACCACAATACACCACAATACACCACAATACACCACAATACACCACAATACACCACAATACACCACAATGCACCACAATACACCACAATGCACCACAATACACCACAATGCACCACAATACACCACAATGCACCACAATGCACCACAATACACCACAATACACCACAATGCACCACAATGCACCACAATACACCACAATGCACCACAATGCACCACAATACACCACAATACACCACAATGCACCACAATGCACCACAATACACCACAATGCACCACAATGCACCACAACGATCCTCCACAACACTAAAGCATACTTACGCGAGCAGGCGTTCGGTTCGTCGCTGCCGTCGTCACAGTCCGGGTGACCGTCGCAGTAGAGGTCCAGGCTGACGCACTGCTTGTTCCTGCAGGGAAACTCAGCCATGGTGCACGCCCCCAGGCACGCCCGCACGCCCACACTCACCCACACCGCCGCCCACGCCGCCACCCGCGACCCCACCCACATGACCTGTCACGGAGAGAGAGACGGAGCAGCGTTAGTGTTGGTTACAGACAGACAATATATATACAATCAACTGTGTACCATCATGACAATCTTAGTACTGGACGAACTCCTGTAAATGCTCTCAGTAACTTAACCCATTTTGAATCAGTATTGTAATTATGGGAATGGGTGGGGGTTAATGTCTGGTGTAGGAGAGCCATTAGACGCGCGTGTGTGTACTCACCTAATTGTGCTTGCGGAGGTTGAGCTTTGGCTCTTTGGTCCCGCCTCTCAACTGTCAATCAACTGGTGTACAGATTCCTGAGCCTACTGGGCTCTATCATATCTACATTTGAAACTGTGTATGGAGTCAGCCTCCACCACATCACTTCCTAATGCATTCCATTTATTAACTACTCTGACACTGAAAAAATTCTTTCTAACGTCTCTGTGGCTCATCTGGGTACTAAGTTTCCACCTGTGTCCCCTTGTTCGTGTTCCACCCGTGCTGAAGAGTTTGTCTTTGTCCACCCTGTCAATTCCCCTGAGAATTTTGTAGGTACTGGTAGTTATCATGTCTCCCCTTACTCTTCTGTTTTCCAGGGACGTGAGGTTCAGCTCCTGTGTGAGTGTGTGTATTATTATTATTTTGTATTAATCTCGTACACTTCATATATATATTCCTACAAGCCATCCTCCAAAAATAATTGTTTTTGAACCAACTATGGTAAACGTACAAACATGGACTGTTGTACCCAAAATGTTGATGTTTTATACATTTGGAAATACGACGCAGGACAAACCAAAAAGGCGAATCTTGAGATTATCTTGAGATGACTTCGGGGCTTTAGTGTCCCCGCGGCCCGGTCCTCGACCAGGCCTCCACCCCCAGGAAGCAGCCCGTGACAGCTGACTAACACCCAGGTACCTATTTTACTGCTAGGTAACAGGGGCATAGGGTGAAAGAAACTCTGCCCATTGTTTCTCTCCGGCGCCCGGGATCGAACCCGGGACCACAGGACCACAAGTGTAGCGTGCTGTCTGCTCGGCCGACCGGCTCCCTAATAACTATACACAATAACTATACAACCTATCCTGTCCTAGGCCTAATATACGCCATCTCAGGCGTAATTTAGAACAGATATATGCTATACTAGACTCAGGAAAGTCTTCGTGTTTGTACGTTCCATAAATAGTTGATATAAGTACTATAAGTTTTTATGACAAGTTGTTATGGTGTATTTTTATCTTACAAAGTAACACAAAGTAGAAATGAATATGAACGAATACAAGGTCAGGGTGTTGTATTCACCCGATGTTCACCCGAACATTGTGAACATCGGAGCCCCATAACTTGTCGTCCTCCACCCAACAAATAAAAGAAAGTGGGTTGGAACGACGGTGAAAGCTTTCAAGAGAGAGCTGGATAAGCTTCCGTTGGTGCTACTGGATCAACCTGGCTGTGATGACTATGGGGGCCTTCAGGGCTACCAAGACAAAACAGCCTCACAAATCAGGCACTCAGCAGGTAAACCAGGCATTCAGCAGGTAAACCAGGCATTCAGCAGGTAAACCAGGCACTCAGCAGGTAAACCAGGCACTCAGCAGGTAAAGCTGTCGGAGTACAACTCTCGAATTCGTCAACAAATGTTCACATGCAACAGGTAATCAACAAGTAACAACAGTAGAAGGTGAAGGGATGACGACGTTTCGGTCCGTCCTGGACCATTCTCAAGACAATCGACTGGAGAATGGTCCAGGACGGACCGAAACGTCGTCGTCCCTTCACCTTCTAGTGTGTGGTCTGGTCAACATACTTTAGCCACGTTATTGTAACTCATCGCCAGCAAGTAACAACAGATTCATTTACGCTTCGTTTTAGACTTCATTTATATTTTCATATTCTTAACATTACCATTCGTCCCATTCTTTAACTTCTTGCTTTTCTAAATTCGTAATAATATTATTCTTTTATCTTCCTATATTGCTTGATTGAATTCACATTCGCGTTCACTTCCTCATTCGTGTGCTCCAGCAGCGCCCATGTGTGACTTCCACACGGTTCTGTGCTCTCTTGACCACCTAACCATACCTCCTCGACACTAAACTTCTGCGGAAGACAAATCAGGCCACCTTGATACTATAGGCTCCTTTGACGTGTATGTCAGGGTCACTTGGTCCAGGAGGAAGTGAGAGCCAATGAGTCTCAATCTTCCTACACAAAAATGTTATGACTGATGCTCCTGTTAGCAACATCAGCTATTACACAAACAAACCTGATGCTTTGCACCTATACTGATGCAAACAAACAAACAAACAATAACCTGATGTGATAATACAAACAAACCTGATGCTATATATATATACTATATATATATATAGCGGTAAAAAGCAAAAACCCAGCTATATATATATATATATATATATATATATATATATATATATATATATATATATATATATATATATATATATATATATATATAAAGCTGCATGAACGCGCAAGCCATAGACCACTAAGAACTCTTTGACCCGGCCAGGATTCGAACCCATGCCATCTAGGATCACCCTTAAACGTACACAGTACCGTGACCACCGCACCAATGATCGTCTTGATCATTGAACTGCACCTCAAGTCGCTGGAAGACAGAAGAGCTCGGGGAGACATGATCACCACATACAAAATTCTAAGGGGAATTTATAAGGTAGACAAGGATGTATTATTTAACACAGGTGGTACACGCACAAGGGGACACAGGTGGAAGCTGAGTACCCAAATGAGCCACAGGGACATTAGCAGGACCTTTTTCAGTGTTAGAGTAGTTAATAAATGGAATGCATTAGGCACTGATGTGGTGACTCCATACACAGTTTCAAATGTAGATATGATAGAGCTCGAGAAGCTCAGAAACCTGTACACCAGTTGACTGACAGTTGAGAGGCGGGACCCAAGAGCCAGAGCTCAACCCCCGCAAACACAACTAGGTGAACACGCACACGCACACACCCACACACACACACACACACACACACACACACACCCACACACACACACACACACACCCACACACACACACGCGCACACACACACACACACACACACACACACACACACACACACACACACACACACACACACACACACACACACACACCACCACCACCACTAAAACACACAAGGGATCACCCAAACATCCCCACAAGCTCTCCAGGGACTCCTAAAAACACACATGAGAGACCCACAGAATGTTTCCCTAATAAAACTAAGTATTTGTTTTTAAGAACTTCGTGCATGGTGAATACAATTGTTTATTTACATGCGTATATGCGTTTATATTCACATGTGTAAGAACCTTCTTTCGCTTGCAAACACACACACACACACACACACACACACACACACACACACACACACACACACACACACACACACACACACACACACACACACACACACATAGTGTGTGAGTGTGTGCCTTTGCCTTTGACACAGTACCCCATAAGAGGCTGGAATATAAGCTGGAGAGTCAGGCAGGAGTAACTGGTTGGGCGCTCCAGTGGATAAGGGAGTACCTTAGCAATAGGAAGCAGAGAGTTACAGTGAGGGGTGAGACCTCAGACTGGCGTGAAGTCACCAATTTGGGTCCCATAGGGCTCTGTACTCTGTATTCAGTGTCAGAGCGCAGGCGGGAGAGATACATAATAATTTACACGTGGAAAATAGTAGAGGGGCTGGTCCCAAACCTGCACACAGAAATAACATCACATGAGACCAGAAGACATGGCAGGATGTGCAGAATACCCCCGTTGAAGAGCAGAGGTGCAACAGGTACTCTGAGAGAGAACTCTATCAACATCAGAGGCCCGAGACTGTTCAACACGCTTCCACAACACATAAGGGGTATAACTGGCCGACCCCTCACAATGTTCAAGAGATAAGCTCGATAAGCACCTCCAAAGGATACCTGATCAACCAGGCTGTGACTCGTACATCAGGGTGCGAGCAGCCGCGTCCAACAGTCTGGTTGATCAGTCAAGCAACAAGGAGGCCTGGTCGACGACCGGGCCGCAGGGTCGTTGAGCCTCGGAATCACCTCAAGGTAGGACCTATCCTGTTTCTGATATATGTAAATGATCTCGCGGAGGGTATAGACTCATTCCTCTCAGTGTTTGCTGACGATGCCAAAACTATGAGTACGATTAAGACAGAGGAGGCTTGAGGCTTCAAGAAGACCTAGACAAGCTGCAGGAATGGTCGAACAAATGGTTGATAGAGTTTAACCCAAGCAAATGTAATGTAATGAAGATAGGTGTAAGAAGCAAGAGGCCAGATACAAGGTATCATTTTGGAGATGAAATTCTTCAAGAGTCAGAGAGAGAGAGAGAAAGACCTGGGGGTTGATATCACGCCAGACCTGTCCCCCTGAAGCCCATATCAAGAGGATAACATCATCAGCATATGCCAGGCTGGCCAACATAAGAACGGCCTTTAAAAACTTGTGTAAGGAATCTTTCAGAACTTTGTATACCACATATGTCAGACCAATCCTGGAGTATGCGGCTCCAGCATGTAGTCCATATCTAGTCAAGCACAAGAATAAACTGGAAAAGGTTCAAAGGTTTGCCACCAGATTAGTACCCGAACTGAGGGGTATGAGCTACGAGGGGAGACTACAGGAGATAAACCTCACGCCACTGAGAGACAAAAGAGTTAGAGGGGACATGATCACCTCATACAAGATTTTCAGAGGAATTGATAGGGTAGATAAAGACAGACTATTTAACACAAGGGGCACACGCACTAAGGACACAGTTGGAAATTGAGTGCCCAAATGAACCATAGAGACGTTAGAAAGATTTTTTTCTGTGTCAGAGTAGTAGACAAATGGAATGCATTAGGAAGTGCTGTGGTGGTGACTCCATACACAGCTTTAAGTGTAGATACGAGAGGCGGGTCAAAAGAGCCGAAGCTCAACCACCACAACACGCGAGTACATGTAGGCGAGCACTTGTGCGTGGGTAGCCCGATGGCCTCGTCACATACTTCACCGAACACGTACTGAACACGTTCTGAGCACGTACTGAACACGTTCTGAGCACGTTCTGAAGATCAAGTGTGAGGGTAAAGGTATTTGCCTGGCTGTTGATGGCTCCCTGGGGCACGGCATTCCATTCACTTGCTCCTAGTTGTGGCCTTCACCACAGGGGGGGGGGGCAGGGGGGGCCACTTGCTCTTATATTCCTGCCCATCAGACGAAATATGCCCATGCAATATATTTTTAACTATAATTACTCAAGGAATGGTGATTTCGAAACCACAAACGATTTATATGTACGATATATGGTAAGTCTAGTTACAAATTAAACTTGAGGCATAAAACATTGAATCACGTAATTACCGAGTTAAAAACAAGAAGCACACAATACAAAAGTATTCTCCGTATAATACTCAAAAAAGCATTTAAGATGAAATCTTGCCTTAATAATCGAAATACTTATCTTCCCCCCCCAAAAAAAACTGTGCGAGATGCAATATGATGGAACATATTGAAGAGTGGGAGAGGTGGGAGGAGAAGGAACAGGACAGGAATGAGACGGTGTTTGAGGACTGACGGAACACAGCCGGAGCACTTTGCCACTGACGGAACACAACTGGAGCACTCTGCCACTGACGGAACACTCCCGGAGCACTCTGCCACTGACGGAACACAGCCGGAGCACTTTGCCACTGACGGAACACAACTGGAGCACTCTGCCACTGACGGAACACTCCCGGAGCACTCTGCCACTGACGGAACACTCCCGGAGCACTCTGCCACTGACGGAACACTCCCGGAGCACTCAGCCACTGACGGAACACTCCCGGAGCACTCAGCCACTGACGGAACACTCCCGGAGCACTCTGCCACTGACGGAACACTCCCGGAGCACTCTGCCACTGACGGAACACTCCCGGAGCACTCAGCCACTGACGGAACACTCCCGGAGCACTCAGCCACTGACGGAACACTCCCGGAGCACTCAGCCACTGACGGAACACTCCCGGAGCACTCAGCCACTGACGGAACACTCCCGGAGCACTCTGACACTGACGGAACACTCCCGGAGCACTCTGCCACTGACGGAATAAATTACTCCACCAAAACATACACTTGTTAATCTCGAGCCCAAGTGAGCCCTGCGGCCTCTCCTGGTGTGTGTACCGCCGCCTCTCCTGGCCCTCGTTCGTGCCTCCTCTTCCTCTTCTTCCTCCTCCTTCTTCCTCCTCCTTCTTCCTCCTCCACCTTCCTCCTCCACCTTCCTTTTTTTCCTCCTCATCCACCTTCCTTTTTTTCCTCCTCATCTTGCTCCTTCGCCTCTTCTTTATCCACCTTCACCTTGCTTCCAGCGTCTTTTACTTTAATCTCTCAGCTTCTGTTTTTTTTTTCTTCCTTCCCACCGCTCCTTCCTATTCCCTCTTCCCCCCCCCCACCTCCCTTCTGTCCCTCTCCCTCCTCCGGCCAGTGGTGCAGTGCTGCCACTCCGGCACCTATCCAAGTGGATGATGGAATGGAGAAAAGGGAGAGAGGATGAGGGGAAAGGGAGAGAGGATGAGGGGAAAGGGAGAGAGGATGAGGGGAAAGGGAGAGAGGATGAGGGGAAAGGGAGGTAGAGAGGATGAGGAGAAAGGGAGAGAGGATGAGGAGAAAGGGAGAGAGGATGAGGTGAAAGGGAGAGAGGATGAGGGGAAAGGGAGAGAGGATGAGGGGAAAGGGAGAGAGGATGAGGGGAAAGGGAGAGAGGATGAGGGGAAAGGGAGATGACAGCTTGTGGATGATGGTTGATCGTGTCAGGAAAATATTAGCATTACAAAACTAATAAGTTCATAAATGTTATGATATTTCTTCGTTATTTTTTTAAGATTCAATAATATTAATTTTTTTTATAAATTTAAAATGTAAACAGGCTGAATGGTACTGGTAGGAATCTGGAAACATAATACCCGCCGCAGGTGAACGCTTCCCGTCGTGAGACAGGTTATACAGGTTATACAGGTTATACAGGTTATACAGGTTATACAGGTTATACAGGTTATACAGGTTATATACAGGTTATATACAGGTTATATACAGGTTATACAGGTTATACACGGCAAAAAGCATGAGATAAACTTGCCAACCAACTGCTTTGGATACGACTATTCAGCGATATTGTTCATGGCTTCAGCAGTAGTTCATTAGACATGTATTCTTTACTCATACAGTAGTATATTTTAGTAGTAAATACAAGGCAGGTATAACGACAACACTGCTACTCACAACTTGACATAATTGAGTGTTATTTGGGGGTTGTTCTTGCGTCGTGTGGAATGTTGAGTTGGCAACTCTGCTTCTGTGTTTCAGTGGCATTAGTAAAGTGGTGTTTGGTGGTCCCTGGTGGTCCCTGGTGGTCCCTGGTGGTCCCTGGTGGTCCTTGGTGGTGGCTGGTGGTCCTTGGTGGTGACTGGTGGTCCCTGGTGGTGGCTGGTGGTCCTTGGTGGTGGCTGGTGGTCCCTGGTGGTAGTTGGTGGTGGTTGGTGGTCCGTGATGGTCCCTGGTGGTGGCTGGAGGTCCCTGGTGGTGGCTGGTGGTCCGTGGTGGTGGCTGGTGGTCCGTGGTGGTGGCTGGTGGTCCGTGGTGGTGGCTGGTGGTCCGTGGTTGTCCGTGGTGGTCCCTGGTGGTCCGTGGATTTCTCTCTAATAATGAAGCATTTTTTCTCATGAACAACCCCATCATGGCTCCTAAGCAAACAATGTTGACTTCCTTCTTTAATAAACCAAATGAGGCGTGTAAGAAGAATAACTTACAGGAGACTGATAATGATAACAGTGAAAGTGGCAAAAGTTGTGTTTCAACTATTTCTAGTTCAAATGGACTCAAACTGGATCCAAGTGCAATTGAGAAAGTAATAGTGCTTGGAAGACTAACTTGTATCCCCTGTTCAGGTGTTTGGACTGAAGAAATGTGGAAAAAAAAGGAAACCTATCCATGGTTAGACTTCAGGAATGATAAACTTTGGTGTCAAGGATGTGCAAACATAAGCAATGTAACACTTTTAACTTCTAAGGGCTTACGACCATCATATGAGTGGCAGATGTACCGAGTACGTTTGAAGTCTCTCTGAACAAAAATTGTTGATCATAAACTATGGAAAGCTCTCACTGTTGCTTTATGTGTTGAAGCTCTCACTGTTGCTTTATGTGTTGAAGCTCTCACTGTTGCTTTATGTGTTGAAGCTCTCACTGTTGCTTTATGTGTTGAAGCTCTCACTGTTGCTTTATGTGTTGAAGCTCTCACTGTTGCTTTATGTGTTGAAGCTCTCACTGTTGCTTTATGTGTTGAAGCTCTCACTGTTGCTTTATGTGTTGAAGCTCTCACTGTTGCTTTATGTGTTGAAGCTCTCACTGTTGCTTTATGTGTTGAAGCTCTCACTGTTGCTTTATGTGTTGAAGCTCTCACTGTTGCTTTATGTGTTGAAGCTCTCACTGTTGCTTTATGTGTTGAAGCTCTCACTGTTGCTTTATGTGTTGAAGCTCTCACTGTTGCTTTATGTGTTGAAGCTCTCACTGTTGCTTTATGTGTTGAAGCTCTCACTGTTGCTTTATGTGTTGAAGCTCTCACTGTTGCTTTATGTGTTGAAGCTCTCACTGTTGCTTTATGTGTTGAAGCTCACACTGTTGCTTTATGTGTTGAAGCTCTCACTGTTGCTTTATGTGTTGAAGCTCACACTGTTGCTTTATGTGTTGAAGCTCACACTGTTGCTTTATGTGTTGAAGCTCACACTGTTGCTTTATGTGTTGAAGCTCTCACTGTTGCTTTATGTGTTGAAAATGTAGCTAGTTAAGCTGCTCTTGGAAAATTGTGTGATGCCATGAATACTTCTCATCTAAAGACAACTTGTTCAGTTCTGCGTTCTGCATATTATATAGCTCAGCATGACACACCAAACTCTGGTCCCTTTGGCTTACTGGAACTACAACAGCAAAATGGTGCTGACAGTGGAATGGGACTGTATTCCCGCACTTGTGCCACAGTGATAATTAATCACCGCAATTAATATGAAAAATAAAATTTACTAGCATATCAAGCAGACAAATGGCAAAATTTCTGTTGTCATTGATGAATCAACAAGCCTGAGCATTAACACAACCTTGATAGTTTACTTGAAATGTGAAAATGATAAGGAAGGTAATCCCCATTTCATGTTCCTAGATCTAATTGATCTACCTGATCAGAAAGCAGCAACTATTGAGCTGTTTCAATTATCATGGGCTTGATGACTTTTACTTGAAACAGAACCTTGTAGCATTTGCTAGTGATGGGGCAAGTGTCATGTTGGGTGTCAAATCTGGCCTTGCAACAATTCTCAAGGAACATTACCCTGATATAATAATCTGGCACTGTCTTAATTACAGATTAGAACTTGCAGGAGGTGGTTCAGTGAGAGAGGTTCTTGGAATTAATCATTGTCAAGCATATATGGACAAATTGCACTCAGTTCACAGTAGATCAACTCTAAATCAAAGTGAACTATCTGAATGTGGTTCTCATCTTGAACAACTGATTTGCAAAACAGGCCGTGTTCTGAGCACCAGGTGGGTGGCCAGAGGCCGTGTTCTGAGCACCAGGTGGGTGGCCAGAGGCCGTGTTCTGAGCACCAGGTGGGTGGCCAGAGGCCGTGTTCTGAGCACCAGGTGGGTGGCCAGAGGCCATGTTCTGACCACCAGGTGGGTGGCCAGAGGCCGTGTTCTGAGCACCAGGTGGGTGGCCAGAGGCCGTGTTCTGACCACCAGGTGGGTGGCCAGAGGCCGTGTTCTGAGCACCAGGTGGGTGGCCAGAGGCCGTGTTCTGACCACCAGGTGGGTGGCCAGCTCGTTTCGAACAGTTTCAGCTGTGTGCAAAAATTATGAAGCATTATTGTTTTCATTTTTAAAAAGCATTGAGAGATGAAACAAAATTTGTCAGTGATATAAAAACCTATGAAGGTCTGTTGAAAGAGCTAACTTAATAATAGTTTCTATTGGAGTTAGCTCTAATGTATGACACGATGCATAAACTTGGTTTACTGTCTGAGTGCCTACAGAAACGCATTACTTCGACTGTTTATACAGACAACCTGATCCAATCGATCATAAGCATGGACTAAAAGAGAAACCTGGCACTAGAACTTTAGAAACTCAAAAGTCAATTAAAAACGGGAAGTTTGGAGGAATTACCATAACAAACAACAAGTAAATTGTCTCCATTAATTATCAACAGTTTCTTACTAGTCTTGTGAACAGTGTACAGCACCGTATGTTCACCACAACATCCATGAAAGGCTCTCAAACTTCTGAACCTCAAAGCATGTATAAATCACTGCTAAGTGATATGTGTGTCCCTGATAAAGAGTACTGACTTTATGAAATACCACCTAATTACGGAGAAGCTGAAATATTATGTCTCTGGAAGAGGTATAAGTTTTCTTCTTACTCTGTACTAAATGCCTTTAGAGACTATGTGGAGGATCATGGATGCCGCATCCCCCATGATTTACACCCATTACTGAGCTGTTTACAAGTTATTCCTATTAGTACTGGTGAGTGTGAGCGAAGATACAGTCACATGAAACTGATAATAACAGCAACACGCTCAAGAATTGCAGGCGATAAGCCACAGTAACGTGTCTGAAGTATGTTGACCAATCCACACACTAGAAAATGAAGGGACGACGACGTTTCGGTCCGTTCTGGACCATTCTCAAGTCGATTGTGATTTGAAATCGACTTGAGAATGGTCCAGGACGGACCGAAACGTCGTCGTCCCTTCATTTTCTAGTGTGTGGATTGGTCAACACGCTCAAGAATTTTCATAATTCATGTATCAGCACCTGTTAAAGTACATGAACCTCGTCTAGTTTAGTGGCATCTTGAGCCATGTGCCATATCATGGCTGCTGTGCCACAGATCAGTACATGACACCAGGATAACAGTTGCTTCTCACCCCAGGAAACATCTCACATCTGACCCTTTGTGGAAACTCTTGTGAAACTTCTCACTGGTTGGATGTTGTGAGCACTAAGTGGTTTAACTTCTTAAATTGATAAAGCCATGATTGATGTTTTTTCTTTATTTGTTCGATAATTATATTTTATTATAATTAGTGAGTACAAACACAATATACTTAATCGTGTGACATATATAAGGAAAGGGTAGGAGATGTAAGGCTTTTGTTATGCTCACCAGAGCTCCGGCACCTGTAACATTGGCACGGTACCTCTGCGTCCTCCCTCCCTCCCTCCCTCCCTCCCTCCCTCCCTCCCTCCCTCCCTCTTCTTTCCTTCTGTCCCTCTCCCTCCTCTCTCTCTTCTCTCCCTCCCTTCTCTCCCACCTCCGCCTCGCTCTCCCTGGCTGGAGGACGTGTTACTTCACGGGTCCGCAGGAAATATTACCTCGCAGAAATGGACTGGCAAGGATAAGAGCTGTTTTGTCCGGCCAGCTGTTTTGTCCGACCAGCTGTGAGTAGCGCCCACACATCGGCCATGTGTGTGGGTGTGTCCCTGATGTGTGTGCCTTTTGTGAGTTCATGTGTGTGTCACAGGCATTTTAACATTGTTCGAATTGTCATTTACGTTATATTATAAAATTTAATGTGAATTGTTTTCAGAAATTGTATATTTTTAATTGCCATTACTCACATGTAAAAGTAAATTTTGTGCAGCATTAGTGCAGCAGATCAAAACCAAGCTACCTTATCATGATTCGGGGGTTCAAGTTCCCCGCGGCCCTGTCTCTGACAGAGCCTTCTGGTTGATGGTCTGGTCAACCAGGCTGTTGGACGCGGCTGCTCACAGCCTGTCGCGTAAATGACAGCCTGTTGATCAGATATCTTTTGGAGGTGCTTATCGAGTTCTCTCTTGAACACTGTGAGGCGTCGGTCAGTTATGTTATGTGTAGTGGAAGTGTTGAAAAGTATCGGGCCTCTAATGTTGATAGACTCTCAGAGTACCCATTGCACTTCTGCTTTTCAACGGGGTTATTCTGCACATCCTGCCATACCTCCTCGTCTCGTGTGATGTTATTTCTGTTTGCAGATTTGGACTTGTTCCTCAAAAACAGTTTGAACAGAAACGAATCTATGGTAACAGAAACAGAACGGACACATGGCATCAAGCATATAAACAGACACATGGTATCTCCATGTGTCTCTTCCATGTATTATGTTTCTCTCTTTTCCACGTACTATGTATCTCTCTCACTTGCGCTCTTGAGAATATATATTTAGGCATTTTAGTCGGTCCCAGTAATTTAGATGCTTTACTTAGTGGATTCTAGCAGTAAAGGATCTCTGCACGCTCTCCAGGTCAGCAACCTCTCCAGCTTTGAGAGGGGCTGTCATTGTGCAGCAGTACTCCGCCCTAGAGAGCACTAGCGTCTTGAAGAGTATCATAATTGGTACGATATCTCTAGTTTGATAGGTTCTTGTTATCCAATCTCTCCTTTTTCTTGCAGTTGTGACAGATACTTTATTGCGTTCTTTAAAACTAAGGTCTTCTGACATGTGTACACCTAAATATCTTACAGTGCTGTTACATTCTGTCTTATGACTTAACTATAATTTGATGAAACTATCCTTAATAAAATTGTATATATTTTACAAAATATATAATAAAATAAATCAATATATTTCTTGTATGCGATTTACATACGATTTTTCGTTGTTGATTGTGGTGGTGTAGAGAAGCTTGCGGCTCTGAGCGAGATGAGATGTGATTGTGGATGGCTGCATGATGGTGAGGCATGGGTAAGGTGTGTGGGGGATGGGCAAGCATGGGTAAGTAGTGTGGGGGATGGGCAAGCATGGGTAAGGAGTGTGGGGGATGGGCAAGCATGGGTAAGGTGTGTGGGGGATGGGTAAGTAGTGTGGGGGATGGGCAAGCATGGGTAAGGAGTGTGGGGGATGGGCAAGCATGGGTAAGGAGTGTGGGGGATGGGCAAGCATGGGTAAGGAGTGTGGGGGATGGGCAAGCATGGGTAAGGAGTGTGGGGGATGGGTAAGCATGGGTAAGGAGTGTGGGGGATGGGCAAGCATGGGTAAGGAGTGTGGGGGATGGGCAAGCATGGGTAAGGTGTGTGGGGGATGGGCAAGCATGGGTAAGTAGTGTGGGATGTGGGCAAGCATGGGTAAGGAGTGTGGGGGATGGGCAAGCATGGGTAAGGAGTGTGGGGGATGGGCAAGCATGGGTAAGGAGTGTGGGGGATGGGTAAGCATGGGTAAGGAGTGTGGGGGATGGGTAAGCATGGGTAAGGAGTGTGGGGGATGGGCAAGCATGGGTAAGGAGTGTGAGGGATGGGTAAGCATGGGTAAGTAGTGTGGGGGATGGGCAAGCATGGGTAAGGAGTGTGGGTGATGGACAAGCATGGGTAAGGAGTGTGGGGGATGGGCAAGCATGGGTAAGGAGTGTGGGGGATGGGCAAGCATGGGTAAGGAGTGTGGGGGATGGGCAAGCATGGGTAAGGAGTGTGGGGGATGGGCAAGCATGGGTAAGGAGTGTGGGGGATGGGCAAGCATGGGTAAGGAGTGTGGGGTATGGGTAAGCATGGGTAAGGAGTGTGGGGGATGGGCAAGCATGGGTAAGGAGTGTGGGGGATGGGCAAGCATGGGTAAGGTGTGTGGGGGATGGGCAAGCATGGGTAAGTAGTGTGGGATGTGGGCAAGCATGGGTAAGGAGTGTGGGGGATGGGCAAGCATGGGTAAGGAGTGTGGGGGATGGGCAAGCATGGGTAAGGAGTGTGGGGGATGGGTAAGCATGGGTAAGGAGTGTGGGGGATGGGTAAGCATGGGTAAGGAGTGTGGGGGATGGGCAAGCATGGGTAAGGAGTGTGGGGGATGGGTAAGCATGGGTAAGTAGTGTGGGGGATGGGCAAGCATGGGTAAGGAGTGTGGGTGATGGACAAGCATGGGTAAGGAGTGTGGGGGATGGGCAAGCATGGGTAAGGAGTGTGGGGGATGGGCAAGCATGGGTAAGGAGTGTGGGGGATGGGTAAGCATGGGTAAGTAGTGTGGGGGATGGGTAAGCATGGGTAAGTAGTGTGGGGGATGGGTAAGCA
>NC_091159.1:29052058-29072058 GCF_040958095.1 Procambarus clarkii
CGCAAACGACCAATCCGTTCCAATTACGACGTACAAGTAAAAAATTCATGCACCGTAATTTTGACGTTTTCTATGCTTCGGCTTCGATAGGTTAGGTGGGTTGCTTGGGCTCGTAAGTTTTTCTTGTTAGGTAAAACCGTGGCATTTTTTGACGGAGTGTCAACCCGAGAGGGCGGGCTGAATGATGTGCAGTGAGTCGAACTTTCTGGAACTTTCTGGAAGTTTTACTGGTCATCAGAGCGAGAGTTTACAACGTCAAGTTCCTCAGATCTTTGTATTAAAAATTGATTCAAAAACTTTTGAGAGAATTAGTACGAAATAAGCACAGCTTAAGTTAGGATTGACGGGGGTCGCCCCTTCTTGGGTGACAGCTTAAGTTAAGATTGACGGGGGTCGCCCCTTCTTGGGTGACAGCTTAAGTTAGGATTGACGGGGGTCGCCCCTTCTTGGGTGACAGCTTAAGTTAGGATTGACGGGGGGTCGCCCCTTCTTGGGTGACAGCTTGAGTTAGGATTGACGGGGGTCGCCCCTTCTTGGGTGACAGCTTGAGTTAGGATTGACGGGGGTCGCCCCTTCTTGGGTGACAGCTTAAGTTAGGATTGACGGGGGTCGCCCCTTCTTGGGTGACAGCTTAAGTTAGGATTGACGGGGGTCGCCCCTTCTTGGGTGACAGCTTAAGTTAGGATTGACGGGGGTCGCCCCTTCTTGGGTGACAGCTTGAGTTAGGATTGACGGGGGGTCGCCCCTTCTTGGGTGACAGCTTGAGTTAGGATTGACGGGGGTCGCCCCTTCTTGGGTGACAGCTTGAGTTAGGATTGACGGGGGTCGCCCCTTCTTGGGTGACAGCTTAAGTTAGGATTGACGGGGGTCGCCCCTTTTTGGGTGACAGCTTAAGTTTGGATTGACGGGGGTCGCCCCTTCTTGGGTGACAGCTTAAGTTAGGATTGACGGGGGGTCGCCCCTTCTTGGGTGACAGCTTAAGTTAGGATTGACGGGGGTCGCCCCTTCTTGGGTGACAGCTTAAGTTAGGATTGACGGAGGTCGCCCCTTCTTGGGGACAGCTTATTAAGTTAGGAGTGTTTTAAGTTTTAAGAAAAATTTTTGTGAAATAATAAAATCGAAACAGACGGAGATGCTCTGTAATAGACGGACGGAGGGGCTCTTGGACCTGGAAGGCATCCTCCCACGTAGATCTGGAAGGCATCCTCCCACATAGACCTGGAAGGCATCCTCCCACGTAGATCTGGAAGGCATCCTCCCACGTAGATCTGGAAGGCATCCTCCCACATAGACCTGGAAGGCATCCTCCCACGTAGATCTGGAAGGCATCCTCCCACATAGACCTGGAAGGCATCCTCCCACATAGATCTGGAAGGCATCCTCCCACGTAGATCTGGAAGGCATCCTCCCACGTAGATCTGGAAGGCATCCTCCCACGTAGATCTGGAAGGCATCCTCCCACGTAGATCTGGAAGGCATCCTCCCACGTAGATCTGGAAGGCATCCTCCCACGTAGATCTGGAAGGCATCCTCCCACGTAGATCTGGAAGGCATCCTCCCACGTAGATCTGGAAGGCATCCTCCCACGTAGATCTGGAAGGCATCCTCCCACGTAGATCTGGAAGGCTGGAGAGTGAGGACGGCTGTAAGACCACGCTGAGCGGTAAGAATATTATCATTCTTACTCACTGTTCATTACGGTTATTCCTCACTGTTGACAAGAGATGTGTTCTCCGTGCGGAGTGTTGATCTAAGAATGCTCGGCCTCAAGGTGAAGTTATCTGTAACTCATCCTCTCGCATAACGCTATATTTTGGTTAACGAAATCGACCAATTCGTTAACATTGCTGCGGTTTGTGGTACAATTAATTCACCGTGTTAATTACGTTTTTAAACGCGTCGGCCTTGATTGTGGTATATGGATTAGTGAGGTTGCAAGGTGTCTATTTAGGCAAGAGCCTTTACATCTTTTACACAGTAGAAAGCAATCAGTACAGGCTAAATTATTTGGATAAAGTTCTACACCAGTATGACTGTGTAGCCACTGCCAAGTTGGATAAATAAGTTAGACCGAGAGTATATGCGAATAGATCTGGGTGGACATAAATATGATCTGCTTTGTATTGGCCAATAGCCCTTCTTTAGTTACCTTTATCCTCCTGTTTTAAAATCAGTTCCATAACCACTGAAAAGCTGTGTAGGACTGAGGATGAGATAGACCAATCAGAACCTAGAATATACACACCTCAAGTTATCTCAGAAAAAATTGTGTTTTGGCTCAAACAGGCAAGAAATCAACTAGGAAGGAAAACTGAACCAACTAGGAAGGAAAACTGAACCAACTAGGAAGGAAAAGCTACAGATTCCACCAAGTTTCGGGTAGATGGGTTGGAAGAGAGACTGGTCGACCTTACCGTCTCGGACACAACACGTAAGGTTCACAACCTCACACAGGCACAAACATACATTAATGCATGTAATATCCCCCAAAAGCAACAACAAGCGGGAACTGCTGTTTTCCCAAATACAATTTCAACAACATAATCATTGAAAAGAAAATTGAAACGAGGAACTAGACAATATCTGACGAACACACACACACACACACACACATTAATGCATCTCTCTCTCTCTCTCTCTCTCTCTCTCTCTCTCTCTCTCTCTCTCTCTCTCTCTCTCTCTCTCTCTCTCTCTCTCTCTCTCTCTCCCATAGGGGAAAACATGGCAGGGGCACGAACTCGGGGTGACAAACGCAGGAGGACAACCACGGCAGGAACAAGCCCGGAGGAAGGGGAGGGACAGGAAGCATGGTTTAGGGATACAATTGAACACATGAGAGTGAAGTCAGGGAAGGACTGAGGGTTATGAAGGAGACAGTATCCAACCTGCAGGATGAGCTGAAGGCAGCAAAGGATGAAATAAAAAGCCTGAAAGAAAAAGCTTGAAAGAAAATCCTACCCAGCACCAGACGCAAACTATCCAGCAGGGTGATGGTAATTTTCCTGTTGAAATTCAACCCGAGTAAATGCAAAGTAATGAAACTAGGCAGTGGAAACAGGAGGCCAGACACAGGATACAGAATAGGAGATGAAGTACTTAATGAAACGGACAGAGAGAAAGATCTAGGAGTTGATATCACACCAAACCTGTCTCCTGAAGCCAACATAAAGAGAATGACGTCTGCGGCATATGCGAGGCTGGCTAACATCAGAACGGCGTTCAGGAACCTGTGTAAGGAATCATTCAGAATCTTGTACACCACATATGTAAGACCAATCCTGGAGTATGCGGCCCCAGCATGGAGCCCGTACCTTGTCAAGCACAAGACGAAGCTGGAAAAAGTTCAAAAGTATGCCACTAGACTAGTCCCAGAACTAAGAGGCATGAGTTACGAGGAAAGGCTGCGGGAAATGCACCTTACGACACTGGAAGACAGAAGAGTAAAGGGAGACATGATCACAACCTACAAAGTCCTCAATGGAATCGACCGGGTAGACAAGGATAAACTATTCAACACTGGTGGTATGCGAACAAGGGGACACAGGTGGAAACTGAGTACCCACATGAGCCACAAGGACGTTAGAAGGAACTTTTTCAGTGTCAGAGTAGTTAACAGATGGAATGCACTAGGCAGTGATGTGGTGGAGGCTGACTCCATACACAGTTTTAAATGTAGATATGATAGAGCCCAGTAGGCTCAGGAATCTGTACACCAGTTCATTGACAGTTGGGAGGCGGGACCAAAGAACCAAAGTTCAACCCCCGCAAGCACAAATAGATGAGTACACACCAAGAAAGGAAAATGAATGTATACGGGGGGTAATAAAAACCGAGCAGAGGTTAAACCTTTAGTGCCAAACGGAAGAAATATAAATTAAAAAATATATATATGATATTTGTTTCCTATTTCATATATTTTGTCAGATATGTAAAATCCCAAACTCCTAGCAGCATTAGACCTATATAATAAAAACCAAAGGTTCATACCTTGAGAGAGAAGAAGAGTGTGAACCTGTTGAGAGCCGCGATAGGGAAGATGAAGGTTGAAGAGCCAAGCAGCGGCTTCATCAACCATATATACCATTGTGACAATATAACTGATGATGCCACTAGCGCCAGACTTTAACAACTGTGTACACAACATGCCTGTGTACTCGGCCCCGGCCCTGCTGGCCAGTGTACTCGGCCCCGGCCCTGCTGGCCAGTGTACTCGGCCCCCGGCCCTACTGGCCAGTGTACTCGGCCCGGCCCTGCTGGCCAGTGTACTCGGCCCCGGCCCTACTGGCCAGTGCACTCGGCCCGGCCCTGCTGGCCAGTGTACTCGGCCCCGGCCCTGCTGGCCAGTGCACTCGGCCCGGCCCTGCTGGCCAGTGTACTCGGCCCGGCCCTGCTGGCCAGTGTACTCGGCCCGGCCCTGCTGGCCAGTGTACTCGGCCCGGCCCTGCTGGCCAGTGTACTCGGCCCGGCCCTGCTGGCCAGTGTACTCGGCCCGGCCCTGCTGGCCAGTGTACTCGGCCCGGCCCTGCTGGCCAGTGTACTCGGCCCGGCCCTGCTGGCCAGTGTACTCGGCCCGGCCCTGCTGGCCAGTGTACTCGGCCCGGCCCTGCTGGCCAGTGTACTCGGCCCGGCCCTGCTGGCCAGTGTACTCGGCCCGGCCCTGCTGGCCAGTGCACTCGGCCCCGGCCCTGCTGGCCAGTGTACTCGGCCCGGCCCTGCTGGCCAGTGCACTCGGCCCCGGCCCTGCTGGCCAGTGTACTCGGCCCCGGCCCTGCTGGCCAGTGTACTCGGCCCCGGCCCTGCTGGCCAGTGTACTCGGCCCGGCCCTGCTGGCCAGTGCACTCGGCCCCGGCCCTGCTGGCCAGTGTACTCGGCCCCGGCCCTGCTGGCCAGTGCACTCGGCCCCGGCCCAGCTGGCCAGTGTACTCGGCCCCGGCCCTGCTGGCCAGTGCACTCGGCCCCGGCCCTGCTGGCCAGTGTACTCGGCCCGGCCCTGCTGGCCAGTGCACTCGGCCCCGGCCCTACTGGCCAGTGTACTCGGCCCCGGCCCTGCTGGCCAGTGCACTCGGCCCCGGCCCAGCTGGCCAGTGCACTCGGCCCCGGCCCTACTGGCCAGTGTACTCGGCCCCGGCCCTGCTGGCCAGTGCACTCGGCCCCGGCCCTGCTGGCCAGTGTACTCGGCCCCGGCCCTGCTGGCCAGTGTACTCGGCCCCGGCCCTGCTGGCCAGTGCACTCGGCCCCGGCCCTGCTGGCCAGTGCACTCGGCCCCGGCCCTACTGGCCAGTGCACTCGACCCGGCCCAGCTGGCCAGTGCACTCGGCCCCGGCCCTACTGGCCAGTGTACTCGGCCCCGGCCCTGCTGGCCAGTGTACTCGGCCTGGCCCTGCTGGCCAGTGCACTCGGCCCGGCCCTGCTGGCCAGTGTACTCGGCCCCGGCCCTGCTGGCCAGTGTACTCGGTCCGGCCCTGCTGGCCAGTGTACTCGGCCCGGCCCTGCTGGCCAGTGTACTCGGCCCGGCCCTGCTGGCCAGTGTACTCGGCCAGGCCCTGCTGGCCAGTGTACTCGGCCCGGCCCTGCTGGCCAGTGTACTCGGCCCGGCCCTGCTGGCCAGTGTACTCGGCCCGGCCCTGCTGGCCAGTGTACTCGGCCCGGCCCTGCTGGCCAGTGTACTCGGCCCGGCCCTGCTGGCCAGTGTACTCGGCCCGGCCCTGCTCATGTTTAGTAACCATCAGACCTAACGTACCATGCCACAAGAAAAGGATTGGGTGGAGTATGAGAACCTCTTAAGTGATAACAGCATTATAGGTAGGTCCCCCGGGTGGAGTGGAGGCCCCCCTGGTGGAGTGGAGGCCCCCGGGTGGAGTGGAGGCCCCCGGGTGGAGTGGAGGTCCCCCTGGTGGAGTGGAGGCCTCCCTGGTGGAGTGGAGGCCCCCGGGTGGAGTGGAGGCCCCCGGGTGGAGTGGAGGCCCCCGGGTGGAGTGGAGGCCCCCGGGTGGAGTGGAGGCCCCCGGGTGGAGTGGAGGCCCCCGGGTGGAGTGGAGGCCCCCGGGTGGAGTGGAGGCCCCCGGGTGGAGTGGAGGCCCCCGGGTGGAGTGGAGGTCCCCCTGGTGGAGTGGAGGCCTCCCTGGTGGAGTGGAGGCCCCCGGGTGGAGTGGAGGCCCCCGGGTGGAGTGGAGGCCCCCGGGTGGAGTGGAGGCCCCCGGGTGGAGTGGAGGCCCCCGGGTGGAGTGGAGGCCCCCCCGGGTGGAGTGGAGGCCCCCGGGTGGAGTGGAGGCCCCCGGGTGGAGTGGAGGCCCCCGGGTGGAGTGGAGGCCCCCGGGTGGAGTGGAGGCCCCCGGGTGGAGTGGAGGCCCCCGGGTGGAGTGGAGGTCCCCCTGGTGGAGTGGAGGCCTTCCTGGTGGAGTGGGTGAGGCCCCCCGGGTGGAGTGGAGGCCCCCGGGTGGAGTGGAGGCCCCCGGGTGGAGTGGAGGCCCCCGGGTGGAGTGGAGGTCCCCCTGGTGGAGTGGAGGCCTACCTGGTGGAGTGGGTGAGGCCCCCCGGGTGGAGTGGAGGCCCCCGGGTGGAGTGGAGGTCCCCCTGGTGGAGTGGAGGCCTACCTGGTGGAGTGGGTGAGGCTCCTCGGGGTGGAGTGGAGTTGAGGCAGAGACAAATTAATGCTCCATTGTTGCCCAAAATGCTTGTCCTCTCTCCATTGCTCTCTTGCACCTCCTCTCCCATCGGCCCTCTCCTACTCCCTCCATTCCTAAAAACCTCCCCTTCCCTCCGTCCCTCCTCCCACCCCTTCCTCCCCCCACCCATCCACCCTCCCCCCTCATACCTCAACTACCCAATACAGCTATTTCCGATACTTTAGACCATGTCTCTCCAGCTTTCCAATTCTCGTTGGAGCAGTTTTGACTTCACATGTCTGGAGCGGTTAATTCACCCTTCAGTGTGGGGGGGGGACGGGTGCACGGGTAGTGGGAAGGGGTGTGTGGGGGAGTAGTGGGAAGGGGTGTGTGGGAGAGTAGTGGGAAGGGGTGTGTGGGAGAGTAGTGGGAAGGGGTGTGTGGGAGAGTAGTGGGAAGGGGTGTGTGGGGGAGGGAAGAGAGGCCTGTGTGAATGGTCGTTAAGGGTGAGTGGATGAAGAGTGAAGGATGTGTGTGAGAGACACAAGTGTCCAGTCTCCTGCTTCTAGTACCCAGCTTCATTATGTTGCACATGCTGGAGTTTAGTTCCAGTAGCCACTTATAAGACCATCCCCCCTTCAGTTCCCTCATTGTGACTGCTGCCTGCTTCTCCACCTTGTATTTTCGTCTCATACAAGTGCAAGGTTATCTCAATAATAATGCATGTAAAGCGCTAAGCCAGTACATCCACGTACTATAGAGGTGCGCCCTGGTCAGTATTTATATTTATACTGCCGTCTTATCCGATCCTGATATCATAATATCTGATATTTGATAATATCTGATACCTATATAAATAAAAATGTATATGTTCGTTTGTTCAAAATCGCCAAATTTCCGAATGTTCTTCACCGATTGCTTTGAAATTTTGACACAACGTTCCATTCGAATATGTGCTTGCTTTTATATACCTACAATATAGATGACACACCTGTGATGGGTAAAAACATGCTTTTTTAATAAAAAAAAATCGCCATCTGTTGCACAAAAAAGCAGCACAAGCTATACTAAATATGTTATGATTCAATTTCAATGTTTCTGATTGCATTGATAAATTGAATTTTCATAGATTTCGATTTATTTTCATTTTGATTTAATTATTTTGTGTGACATTGCATTGGAATTGAGCTGTGTTGTTTACCGTACCGTTCATCTCGTGAGTGTGAGCTGTGTTGTTTACCGTACCGTTCATCTCGTGAGTGTGAGCTGTGTTGTTTACCGTACCGTTCATCTCGTGAGTGTGAGCTGTGTTGTTTACCGTGCCGTTCATCTCGTGAGTGTGAGCTGTGTTGTTTACCGTACCGTTCATCTCGTGAGTGTGAGCTGTGTTGTTTACCGTGCCGTTCATCTCGTGAGTGTGAGCTGTGTTGTTTACCGTACCGTTCATCTCGTGAGTGTGAGCTGTGTTGTTTACCGTACCGTTCATCTCGTGAGTGTGAGCTGTGTTGTTTACCGTGCCGTTCATCTCGTGAGTGTGAGCTGTGTTGTTTACCGTACCGTTCATCTCGTGAGTGTGAGCTGTGTTGTTTACCGTGCCGTTCATCTCGTGAGTGTGAGCTGTGTTGTTTACCGTACCGTTCATCTCGTGAGTGTGAGCTGTGTTGTTTACCGTACCGTTCATCTCGTGAGTGTGAGCTGTGTTGTTTACCGTACCGTTCATCTCGTGAGTATGGTTTATTTTTGTTATTTTTCATTGTTTTTCATTTAGTTTTTTAACTGTTCTTCTTATTTTTCCGTGATGGGAAGACATCGGGCGATCAGGGAGTGGGGAATGGTGGGAAGGACGAGAGGTGGGGGAGTGGGGAATGGTGGGAAGGACGAGAGGTGGGGGAGTGGGGAATGGTGGGAAGGACGAGAGGTGGGGGAGTGGGGAATGGTTAGGAGAACGATGGGATGGGGGAGGGGGGCAATGGTCGGGGGGCCGAGAAGACAGGGGAGGGTTGCTGTGGCTCAGCAATGTGCAGTAGCTGAGCCATAGCTACCTAATATATTGGGTTATATGGTATCTAATTATGGTATTATGGTATGGTATATTTAAGAACTTATGACATAACAATGCTTCAGGTGATCTCAGGATTTATCAACATAATTTGGTCAGTAACCAGGTCACAATACCGACATGGGGTTGCTGGGGTTGTTTCAAGTGCAGGACATACGCAAGAATGCGTTTAGGTGGATATATACAAAGAAGCTGCCTGGCCTGGCCATTCACGCCTCCTGCAGGTTCCTATGTTGTTTAGAAAGAAGCCACAGAAAGTGACTTATTTTCTCATCTAATTAATTTCAAATAGAATAATGGAGCAAAGCAACATGGATTGTTAGGCAGAATAATGGATCCCATCCTCAGGCTGAGCTCGTCCGTTCACCAATCGGCCCCAAAGACATGTTCATCAGCTCTAATGAATTGAGATTGAGTTTTCAACAGCTGTTATGTGCGGTATATTGGACCGTGGCCAGTTCAGATTCCTCTCTTGTAAACACCCGAGAGCAGACAGTCCTAGTATCTGTAAGAACTGGAATTGGCATGACAGATGGGATGTTTGTGTGAAGCTCTAATTGCCACCAGCATGGTTACTGTACGATGGCCATGGTGAGCCCATTACGTGATTATCTAGAACGAGTTGAAGAATTTACAGAGCAGAAGAGCGCCAAGGGGTCTTCATACTATGTGCTACAGTGTGCAGGACGTTTTCTGACGAAGGCAGCGGTAGGTCCGATAAGGGAACAAATCTCTGGTCATCTCCCATGGTTGTGGCCGCGAGTAGTGGCATATCCGTAACCTCAAAGGTCCACAGGATGGTAGGGAGCCTGTCGCCTTTCCCCTCATTGGCTAATTCGTAATCGTGGATGCATTGATCCCACGAGGCCCTCCGAGACATCAAATTAAATCCACGATACTCATTAAATTATAAGTAACATATGCCCGGAATCCCGGGCACCACCTGCCACTTTGCTACGCACCGTCCACCATTGTATCATGCCACTTCAACACCTGCATGTTTAGCCTATCACCATGCCTGTCGCTAGCCCAGCCCATCCTCTTGAGGTTTCCCAACGACAAGAAACTGTCGGACTAAAGTGACCTTACCTTAAGCTACCAGAGGACCCAAAACAGAAAACGGGACAGTATGTCAAATTTCGAGAGCCGTTACCATTTTCTAGTATGAGAATGTTTGGCCTTAGGTACGTCAAAAATGCGACGTACTGTTAGGAAGACGGGTTGAGCGCCGCCAGCACGCCACGTGATGTCGTCATCTTTCTACCTGGCATAATACCACACGCGGCCTCGGTGTTGCAACCGGCCAGGCGTGCACTCTACATAGTAGCTATTATTATAGACTGTGGGTTGGTTGGTGTAGTCGTCGTTGATCCTCCTCTACGGACAACCCAACCCACAACTCGGTAGAGTGCTTATACTAGGAGATCACCCTTGGCGCTTCTGGCTCTTGGAGAGGGGCTCAACGTCACACGTTCAGGGGATGCGGCTCCAACACTTAGCCTCGTCGTCACGTGCACACACCCACTCGAGCCGCTGTGACTCCCCACTCTCTCCTTATGAGATATGATCTCCTCAATCCCCCTATGACTTACTAGTATTACCTCCTACCCTGTCCACAGCAGTGGTTCATGGTTCTTTCTCTCTCTCTCTCTCCTTCTTTACTACCTCCTGGGAAGCCTCACTAGGACAAGGGCAAACACCAGCGAATTGTGACACATTTACTGAAGAAAGCACATACACGATACATACACACATATAATAATAATGAATCCTATACTCTATAATATCACAATCAGGTTGCACTCCAATACCATCAGAACTCTATTATCAGCTTATCAAGTGGTATCCTACCTCCTGGTTCACCACCTGATACTATTAACTTCCTCAAGTTGGTCAAGCCTACACACTGTTACACCATCAGCAAGATAACATATGTATATAGAAAACCAGCATTTGAATGCAATAACATATACCAGTATAAATGTTCATTGATACTTCAGTATAAAAAAAACTCCTTGACGCAAGAATGCCAACAGTCACTCACCTCTCACTGCGTCTTGCACGCTAATGACAACCAAACACTATCAACTCCCTACTAGTAATCCACCAGAACTTCCCCTTCCACCTCTGGAAGTTCACTACCCTATTTCTTTAGGTTCTTCCGGGCTTCACTACCAGGATCCTCTGCAGCTCCTCCAGGCTGCTATCATGAAGTTTCCTTGAGCAACTACGGTGCTTCACCCTTCTGCTAGGCTCCTCCACAGCTCTCTTGGCTGCTACACCATGAAGTTTCCTCGAGTAACTATGGTGCTTCACCACCTCTACAGAAGCACGTGACACTCCTCTTCACTGCTGCTTCTCCTCACAGCTCGAGGTCCTCTGCTCCACTACCTTGGAGTCTCATCAGCTACTTCATCTGCTGGCTTCGAAGTTCTCAGCAACTTCTTCCCCAAAAGACAAACCTGCAACCCATCGACACTCCAATAAAACGTTCCCCTTTAACACATAAACAAAAAATATTCACACAATATGTTTGCCTCAAACCTCTATCTGTTCTCTACATACAGTGAGAGTGGACTCCCCCGTTTTGGGCGGGTCCATACTCCACCTCGCCTGGCGGCGGCGTCCTCACTCGCTGGGAGGGTCTTCCTCCATCCGGAGCCAGGCTCCCTCAGTCGTCCGCCAGCGCTCAGAGAGGACGGACGTCGCTCCGTGTTCCTCCCTCTTCACTCTCCTATTTCAGGCCTTCTGCCTTATTAAAACATGTCTAACTTATAAATAAACATCGCTACTGTCGCTGGGCACACGACCAACTACAATGCAATCACTATGAACTGGCGTATATCGTGCTTACCACAGATTAACTGGTCGAGGGCGCTTTTCCTCTGACGGCGTCTGGTCAGGGCGCTCCACACAGCCCACAATAATGCCTCCGGGCGGCTTAATATTCACTAATTATCGTCCACGACTTGAGACCACACGTCCCCAGCTCGATTCCACAGCTGGCACGTCTGCACACTTCTCTTCTCTTAGAGATATATCACTAGGGGTTCCCTTCTGACGGGAGCTCAACGAAGCGCGGCTTCCCCCTGCGATGTCTGGCACTCAAGTGAGGTCAAGGTCCTCCAGAAGCGAGCCTCAAGCCTCCAGCAAAATGTCCACATCTCCTAGCCAGTCATTTATCTATTTTCTTCTGCATTGCCCATAATCTCAAACTGTAACACATATCCAACCAACTATTTTACATATGCGTTATCACCTCAATACTTGCTAGACCTTCTAGTTAGGTCAGGCTTGCTGAATAACTCTCAAGAAGGGAGACTCGTTTCTCCTGCAGGCTGAGATCATAACACTCCCCTCCCCTTATTTTTGAGAGTTATTCCAGTGGCAAAGCTCGGGATAATACATCCGCCACCACGCTGTCTCGTTCTTCAACCGATTGGTTCGAACGGTTGATCTGCTTACGTACTCCCTTAAGAGTCTACAATTAGTTCGTTGCTCCTTGCAACATCTGGCTCACAACTCGCCAGAAACATGATCTTCTCATAAACGATCTGACTTATCTGGCACCTGTTGGCTAGGCTGTCCTCCTTGGACGCCTGCACTCCATCGTTCCACTCTACTTATTGTCTCCACCCTCCGTTTCCTCGTCTTCTCTTCACGTCCAGAGTCAGACATCTACTGTCTGTACCTCCTCTGTCGTCTTCACTCTTCCATCTACTGCCATTATACTTTCGTCTCCTGTCATCATACTTCACTCCATCGTCTTCACCGACGCTCCTCCCTTTCGTCTCCTCATATATCCGAGACCTCATCCTGTTTGACCTCCATCGAGTCCTCGGCTTTCTTCTATTCCTCCATGCTTGCATCATCATCCTCTTCCCACACTTCTCACCTCTATACAACTCCATTTCTTCTCCTTCAACTCTTCTTCTTTCCCTAAAAGTTTCTCCGAGCGCTGTGCTACATCCAACAGCACTCGACCGTACATGTCGCTTTACCTCTCCTTGTGTGCTCGTAAGCATCTCTCCACACATACTGTCTCTTCTCATTTCACCTTCTCGGTTACTACTCTTCTTCACTATCTTTTCTTCAGGTTTTCTGTGAAACACGTCAACTCCTGACACCTCAAACAACTTAACTCTACTATCCAGATGCCTCTGTGCTCGTGGACAACTTGACGTTCTACTTCCGTCCTCAGTCTGTCCACATCTTTCCTCATTCCCACTCAGCACAGTTGCATTCGCCTTCCGACTCTTAATTTCAGCAGTCCGGGCTCTACTCAGGTCCGCTCTCTTCACCTGATTCTTCTTCGGCTGGGCCATCTTCACTTTTGACCTCACCGAGACTTCATTTTCCTGGGCTGGACCTTCATCAAACAGCCATGATATATCTACATCGATATCTTCCACCGGTTTAATCGACACTGTCTCACCTTCTCCAGTGTCTTCCTCGTCGGCCACCTCTGTCTTCATCACTACCGAGACAGGGTACTCAATGGCTTGGCGGTCTCCTGACGCATCTCCTCGGATGTCAGTCAGGTTCACACTCTCAGGTGTCCCACCCGTGCAGTGGCCTTCTGGGCACTCCTCTGGCACAGTCTCCGCTATGACTCTTGGCAACACCTTTGTCCCACACAAGTCATTCCCCAGGATCACTTGGACTCCTGGAATAGGTATGTCGGGGCACACTCCCAACATCACCTCTGCCGACACATATTCCGACCTTAGCTGGACAGTACAAACGGGCATGTCACTCTCAGACAATAACCCATATACTTTCATCTTCCCACTGCCAGCTAACCGTCGACCATTCCCAATCAGGCTTCTCGTAATCAAGCTCTGATTAGCTCCGGTATCCCTTAAGATACCAACTTCTACCTCAGGTTGGCCTCCTATTCTGATCCAACCTTTGCTCATGAACGGCCTATACCTCTCGTTCACTAAGTTCGCTCTCTGTGGTTTGTCTTGGAACACATTAGTATATTTACCTCGGGGGTCACACATGGCCAGGGTCACAACTCTCTTGCCCTGCCGACAATCTCGCATCACGTGACCCAATCCGTTACAATTGTAACATCTCATCTGGGAAAAATCTCTTCTATATGTACCAAAGCGGCTCTGACTCTGCCCACTCGTATTGGAGTTCCTCGGGCCAGACGTACTACTCGTACTCTGTGGAGCTTTACTGGACTCTTGATTTCCCGGATACCGATCAGTTTCTCGTTTAGCTCCTCCATCTTCACTTTCAGATGAAGTGCGCGACCTACTCTTCTGAGCTTTAGGGTACTTACTTTTATCTGCCCATTTATCAAAATTTTTCTCACCCCAGACTCTTCTGGGTTTCTCATAATTTCTTCCTCCCCAGACTCCATTGGATCTGCCATTGCTGCATCTCGCCTCACTTCTCACTCTGTTCTCCCTCAAGCTCTTGTATGCTTCAGTAATCATATCCGCCCTATCTGCGGCATCTTTCACCTCCATTATCCCTGCTTCTTGGATCTTGAACTTTGTTTCGGGATGCATCATCTCCAAGAACTTCTCCATGACCATCAGTTGCTTCAGGTCAGCATAAGATCCAACTCCAGCAGCCTCAATCCACTTCTGGAATCGTCTTTCCAGATCCCTTGCTGTCTCAGCAAACGTACACGCTCCAACTTTGATCATTTCTCTGAAGCGCTTCCTATAAGCTTCTGGGGTTAACTGAAACGAGCGCAATATGCTGCTCTTTACTGTGGCATAATCCTGGCACTCTTCCAGTGACAATTGGGTGTATGCCTCCCTGGCTGCACCGGTCAATCTTAACTGGACCAGCTGGGCCCATTCCTCCTGTGGCCACTCCTTGATGCTGGCTACTTTTTCAAAGTGCTCGAAAAAGCTCTCTGCCTCTTCGGGAACAAACAAGGGAATGTCCTTCTCCCTAACCCTAACATCTGGTGGGTGTGATACCTGGGTGGTGCTCTCTGGCAACCCATGTTCAATCCTTTGCTCAGCCAAGGTTCTGTTCGCTTCTATCTGCATTTGTTTTGTTCTCTCTTTTTCTTTTTCGACCTCTAGTCTTGCTTTCTCTTTTTCTTTCTCTTGTTCCAACTCCAGTTCCCTTACTCTGGTTTTCTCTTTTTCTACTTCCAGTTTGGTTTTCTCTTTTTCTACTTCCAGTCTGGTTTTCTCTTTTTCCTTCTCGGCTTCATTTTTCATCTGGAGTTCTAATTTCATCTTTTCCAGCTGGAACTGTCTCTCCTTGTCCTCACGCTGCATCTGGAGCTCTAACTGGAATCTCTCCAAGCTCCTATTCCGGCTACTCCTACTACTGCGGCTACTCTTGCTGCTCCTACTCGATCCCTGGGATCTCACTTCATCCTGCCCATCATCCTCCTTTCCACTTTCAGCTCCTTTTTGGGCTCCTTGCTCTGCTGCTTCACTTCTGGCTCTCAACTGCCTCAGGATCTCATCCTTCATCCCAGCTACTTTAGATGCTTTCAACCTAATGCCACATTTTTCTGCTATTTGTTTCAATTGATCCCTCGTGCAACCTTCCAAGTCCTCGGGCTTGCCTGACTCCACAAACGTTTGCACCTTATCCATCTTTGTCCTGTGAGTCTTCCCAAGAGAGAGAATATACACCTGCGGTCACACAGTTTATTTCAGCAAGGGTGTACAAATCCACTCTTGGACAGGGTGTGGGTGTGTCAGTTCACTCTCCCGGACAGGCCCCCAATTTATTATAGACTGTGGGTTGGTTGGTGTAGTCGTCGTTGATCCTCCTCTACGGACAACCCAACCCACAACTCGGTAGAGTGCTTATACTAGGAGATCACCCTTGGCGCTTCTGGCTCTTGGAGAGGGGCTCAACGTCACACGTTCAGGGGATGCGGCTCCAACACTTAGCCTCGTCGTCACGTGCACACACCCACTCGAGCCGCTGTGACTCCCCACTCTCTCCTTATGAGATATGATCTCCTCAATCCCCCTATGACTTACTAGTATTACCTCCTACCCTGTCCACAGCAGTGGTTCATGGTTCTTTCTCTCTCTCTCTCTCCTTCTTTACTACCTCCTGGGAAGCCTCACTAGGACAAGGGCAAACACCAGCGAATTGTGACACATTTACTGAAGAAAGCACATACACGATACATACACACATATAATAATAATGAATCCTATACTCTATAATATCACAATCAGGTTGCACTCCAATACCATCAGAACTCTATTATCAGCTTATCAAGTGGTATCCTACCTCCTGGTTCACCACCTGATACTATTAACTTCCTCAAGTTGGTCAAGCCTACACACTGTTACACCATCAGCAAGATAACATATGTATATAGAAAACCAGCATTTGAATGCAATAACATATACCAGTATAAATGTTCATTGATACTTCAGTATAAAAAAAACTCCTTGACGCAAGAATGCCAACAGTCACTCACCTCTCACTGCGTCTTGCACGCTAATGACAACCAAACACTATCAACTCCCTACTAGTAATCCACCAGAACTTCCCCTTCCACCTCTGGAAGTTCACTACCCTATTTCTTTAGGTTCTTCCGGGCTTCACTACCAGGATCCTCTGCAGCTCCTCCAGGCTGCTATCATGAAGTTTCCTTGAGCAACTACGGTGCTTCACCCTTCTGCTAGGCTCCTCCACAGCTCTCTTGGCTGCTACACCATGAAGTTTCCTCGAGTAACTATGGTGCTTCACCACCTCTACAGAAGCACGTGACACTCCTCTTCACTGCTGCTTCTCCTCACAGCTCGAGGTCCTCTGCTCCACTACCTTGGAGTCTCATCAGCTACTTCATCTGCTGGCTTCGAAGTTCTCAGCAACTTCTTCCCCAAAAGACAAACCTGCAACCCATCGACACTCCAATAAAACGTTCCCCTTTAACACATAAACAAAAAATATTCACACAATATGTTTGCCTCAAACCTCTATCTGTTCTCTACATACAGTGAGAGTGGACTCCCCCGTTTTGGGCGGGTCCATACTCCACCTCGCCTGGCGGCGGCGTCCTCACTCGCTGGGAGGGTCTTCCTCCATCCGGAGCCAGGCTCCCTCAGTCGTCCGCCAGCGCTCAGAGAGGACGGACGTCGCTCCGTGTTCCTCCCTCTTCACTCTCCTATTTCAGGCCTTCTGCCTTATTAAAACATGTCTAACTTATAAATAAACATCGCTACTGTCGCTGGGCACACGACCAACTACAATGCAATCACTATGAACTGGCGTATATCGTGCTTACCACAGATTAACTGGTCGAGGGCGCTTTTCCTCTGACGGCGTCTGGTCAGGGCGCTCCACACAGCCCACAATAATGCCTCCGGGCGGCTTAATATTCACTAATTATCGTCCACGACTTGAGACCACACGTCCCCAGCTCGATTCCACAGCTGGCACGTCTGCACACTTCTCTTCTCTTAGAGATATATCACTAGGGGTTCCCTTCTGACGGGAGCTCAACGAAGCGCGGCTTCCCCCTGCGATGTCTGGCACTCAAGTGAGGTCAAGGTCCTCCAGAAGCGAGCCTCAAGCCTCCAGCAAAATGTCCACATCTCCTAGCCAGTCATTTATCTATTTTCTTCTGCATTGCCCATAATCTCAAACTGTAACACATATCCAACCAACTATTTTACATATGCGTTATCACCTCAATACTTGCTAGACCTTCTAGTTAGGTCAGGCTTGCTGAATAACTCTCAAGAAGGGAGACTCGTTTCTCCTGCAGGCTGAGATCATAACACTATGTACGGTATTGTTGAGATATACTGGACGAGCACGTGACCCCAGCTGCCACGTGTGGACGAGCACGTGGTGCCAGCTGCCACACCACCTGCCCTACTCCTTGTATGAGCTTAGTGTGTGTGATGTGGGCTGGTCAGATTATCGGTCATTTCTTCACTGCGGGAGTCCTCAGTGATCCAGCAAGGATGCTCACCTCTCCAATACCTACAACAGCAGAAGGCTCACATAATGAAAGACTGATGGTGATTGATGATTGATAAAGAGTAAGCCACCCAAAAGATGGCACGGGCATGAATAGCCCGTGACAAAACTGATAGTGAATACGTGAGTCACCTGAGTGGTAGCATAGTGCTGCATCTGTCTGTGCATGTGTGTTTACACATGACACATTTACCCACCCCATCTGTTACTGCCTTTCTCGCTGAAAGAGTTTACTGTGAAAATTTGAGCATGATATTTGCCTGTCCCACTGAGAGAGTCATTTGATTTGTTGTGCATGCATACGTGATTACCCGAGCATCCTATTGAGCCCCTGTGTCCAGTTTTATACTCTGTCAGTGAATAGGAAGCAGAGTTTAACGTTGGTTTGTCTTACAAGTGTCACGGGCTGTTTTGTTCCCGAAGAAACAATTGTTGATCATTTAGACGTCCAATGTCTGGTCCGCTTTAACTTTGCCAGCACCAATCTCCAGTAATCATGCTCTCTATATATTAGCAAGTTATTGAATAAACTTACGGTAATATTTACTCTTTGTGTTTCCGTGAAACCATTCCAAACAGGGATTGCCACTCACGTACTCCTCTGTTTAACACCTACAATTCCTTCGTGTGGTATCACCTATGCAAGACTATTATGTCAGGAAATCAATAAATTGTGACGATCTGAGACAGTGCTTTAGATAGTTTCTTAGCACTGAAGGTATTCTTGTTACCAAAGTGGATCTCCAGCAGGTGACTGTTTTTCTGAGGGTCACCACACAAGGAGTCCCACTCGACTTGTATATCCAGGTCATATACCCACTTCTCTGGTAGTTTTTTTTATAAAATAAAATGCACAAAAAAGGACTGTAAAACATTATACAAACATAAAACAGACATGAAGTAGAAAAACATATAACACATAACCCAGAACCTAGCACAGTATACAGAACAGAAAAACAAATGGGAATAAAGCAATAAGTACAAAAAAGAACACACAAAACATGTACTAAGACAAACCATTACCGAGCACAGGAAAAGTACATCATACACTTTAACATTCACAGACCGGGAAAGACAACAGAATTTTGACATAAAATAACCCTCAAGAAATACAAGGAGAAAATACATGACACAGTAAAGAAGAAAACTCCACAGCCACACACAGACACACACCAGAACAAACACCGGAATGCGCAGGAACAGGAAAAGCAAACCACAGCCACACACCCAAACCCACAAGCGGAAACACCGGAACATGCAGGAACCGGGAACAAATACCCCACCCGCACACACACACACGCAACCACCAACACCACAACAACACACCCAGACACAAACAAAACACCGCAACACATAGGAATCGGGTGCAACAGGAACAAATTCACTAATAATAAGAATCCACATATTTCTCAGGGTAATCCAACTGCAGATACGTCTTAACATAAGCATTCCAAGTCATCCACTCCCTTTCAGTATGGCAGACATTCCCACGACGCTGCAGGCACCTCATGTACTCCAGAACCACTATATCAGGCAGAAACCCGGGCAGAGGACATCGGAGACGAAGGCAGAGGCTGGAGAGGCGGCAATACCACCGCCGACATAACAGGAGACATTGATGACGAAAGTGGAGACTGGAGAGGCGGAACCACCGCCGCTGACGGAGCAGGGGGCGTGGGCACGGAACCCACCGAGCAAGCATCCTTCATCAGAACCAACACTAACCCACGATGCTCACCAACATCCTCGGCAGGGGGAACCACACCCCATGGAGAACCAGAACAAACGAACGTGGACGAGGCCCCTGAAACAGGAACCAAGGTCCCCGCATCAGTTCCCACCACTACAACAGGGTCTACACCACCCTCTGGAACCCTACCAGCCCTCTGCACAGCAACCTCGCACTCACAGAGGAAGAGCCCTCAGAGTCCTCAACATCACATTCTGCAGCCACTCACGACGGCTGCGTGAGGGGCGACACACACTCCTAGCCGTCCGAGAACGCTTCGACACAGGTCGCTGATCGTCGGAACTGTCGCCACCAGCAGGAGGCACTCTAGAAGAGCCTACAACCGGCCGCCCCATGGCGGTAGAAGCGCCACCCCAAAGCACAGCAGCCTCAATGACAGGGGGGGGACACAAGGCCACACTCCTCAGGTGACACCAGACCTGGAGACAGGGCAGGTAGAGCTGGCGCAAGTGAGCCAGAACAAAGGAACAGAGGCAAAGGAACCATCTGAGGTCAGGGAGCCTGCGGAGGTGAAGAAGCCGGCCGAGCAATGAAGCCAACTGCAGGAGCAGGTCCTTATATACCACTACCCCTACACTCACACCACCACCAACTGTACTCACGTGCAAATAAGCCGAGAAACTCGGTAACACCACCGTTGCAG
>NC_091159.1:29077058-29169558 GCF_040958095.1 Procambarus clarkii
TGGGGTTATGAAAAGGTTACTTCTTGCCTGGATACGAAATAAAAACGTAAAATTATGTGCTCGCCAAGTTGATGAAATTAGTCAGCGTCTAATTCAACTAACACAATTTGTGCCTATGCACTTTGCACGTAAACCTCGAAGTCTTTCAGAGGTTGATAGATGGAAAGCGACTGAATACAGGCAACTCCTTCTCTACACCGGTAAGATTGTACTGAAGGGAATCTTACCCAAAGAATTGTATGACCATTTCCTGACTCTGAGTGTAGCCATTTCTATTCTTGTATCACCTAAATTGATTCAGTTAAATTACAGCCAATATGCACATGATCTTTTGCTGTACTTTGTGTTAAAGGCTCGTGAGCTGTATGGTAAGGATTTTTTAGTGTACAATGTACACTGCCTAACACACATATCCTCTGATGCCAAAGAGTTTGGTAGTTTGGACAGATGTTCAGCATTTCCATTTGAAAATTACCTGCAGCAGGTTAAGAATATGGTTCGATCAAGTAAAAACCCTCTTGTTCAAATTGCAAAGAGGCTGAAAGAGATGCAGCATGCTCAAAGGATTTATACACCAAATACAGAACATAAAATATATACCAAGGCACCAAACAATGCCTATTTGCTGAATAATGAAACTTGCTGCCAAGTTTTGGACACTGTCAGTGACACCGATGAAAATGGAGACAGCATGTTCCTTTGCAGGGTATATTCGAGAAGTATACCTCTCTTTGAGAAACCTTGTAACTCCAAATTAATTGGAGCATTTAAGGTTCTTACTAGGAATTCATCCATGAAGGTGATTCCAGCAAGAAAACTAAACCGCACAGGTATGATGATCGAGACAGAAAGCGCAAATACTTTTCTGTCAATACTACATGACTTATGACAAGTACGTATTTAAATACTGTATCCATGCTTTAATAATAGTTTGAACTAATATTGTAAGTTAATGAGATTCACAATTTTGTTTTTTATTAAAGCTATTATCTTTTGACCAATATTTACCTGTTTAAAAATCCCATTACCCTGTATTTCATGAAAATTATTAATATTTTGAGAGCACATTAAGAGATAAAACTGTATTAAGCCTTTTAGTCCATACATGGCAGCTACTGTTTATACCAACCGAAAATCATTTACAAATGTGGCTAATCTATGATTGACACAATCAAGTAAATCTATTACCAACTTTATGCTAATTTCTTTTTTTGGGGAGAACAACCCTTAATAAGATTTTTCAATTTTGTAGATGACATCTGAAAAGCGGTATGCAGTGGTAGGCTTCAATGATCGTAGTGTGGGTATCATCTCCACAACCTGGATTGAAAAATCTGATGATGTAAGCATTACTTTGAAACTAAAAAATTGCATATATTGAGTTGCTTTAAAAATATTCCAAATTAGTGCTAAAATTAGCATGTAACAGTTTATTTCGACTTTTCAGGAAAAAATATTGTGCTGGTGGCCACAGAGCAGGCATACAGTTAGTGCCCAAAAGCACGAAAAGCCAGACACGACAAATTGGCGAGTGCATGTCGTATCAACAATCCTATCAACAACTGGTAGGTATTAAATTTATAATTATTAAGATTTAAGATACAAGACACCTATTCATTCATTCACCATAACTTTAACACTGCAGACAAAAACAGCATTATAATTATATTTTAATCACAAGATGGGTTTCCTCATAGCTACTTAAGACTTTTGTGCCCCAGTTATAAGTTCCAAATCATGTACGTCGTTTTATTAAACATCTCTTTAGGAAGCTGATTTAAGTTATTTCTTAGTGTTCACTACTCTACTAGGTAACGATAAATATATATCTCGCTGATATATTACTAATTATATTCAATTATTACAGATGATTTTGACGTTGCAAAACGAAGATGCTTAGCTGCGGAAGACACTTCAAATGTCGAAACTGAAGACGATATGGGCTATCCTCGACAACGAAAAAGGAAACCATGCTTCAAATATGAAGAAGAGAATTCCGAGAATAACAAACGTAAGCATTGATAACCTACTACAGTAATTTAAAAAAAATTTGCAACTTGAAAAATGCCATTCAATACATTAAGCAATTTAAATAATTTCAGGCAATCATCACTCGTCTCAATCCAAGAAGAAGTGTTCGCCATCTTCATATGAGAATACACCTTCAAAAGAAATAAGTCCTCCGCAAATACCATATTATTCTGGTATATTAAGTGAATGTAAGGATTAGTAGTAAATAACATTAAAAGTTCTAAATTGATATTTAACCATGCTTCCTTTGTTTGGTTATTTATGCTTTTGGTTTAAAAAAACTAAAAACTGCTCTAAACTTAGTTCTTGCTGTTTTTTTTGTTTTGTTTTGTTTAATTCCTTCTGGAAGTACTAGAAGCTTTGAGTAATTTTTATGCTTATCTGGAATTTCTGTATAGAAATATGTGTTTATTTCTAATTGTTTAATATTAAGCATATTATTCTTTTATGTGCATATGGGGTCTAGTGAACTTTTCCCACTTTGTCTAGCAGGTGCTTTTCACTTGTCACAGTTCAGGGAAATTTTGGTTTTCCTTTGATCTAGTCACTAGAAACAAGCAGGTTTGTTATTACTTTTCTTTTTGTTTGTCCCTTATGTGTTAATTTGTCCTTTATCTTACCTTTACCTTACGTGTTAATTTGTCCCTTACCTTAAGTTAATTTTTAAAATATGTATCTCATATTGACCCCCACCTCTCTCATGTTAGTTCAAACTATATTAAAGTCTTAAAAATATATTTTGGTTAACAAGTGTTTGAAATAAGCATAACTCCTTTTCAGCTAATAGAACAGTCCTACAAAAGCCGTCTCCAGTGAAGACTACACTTCACAATACACCTTCAACGCCATCAGTATTTCCTCATGAAGGTAATAAGTTAATTTTTAAAATGTGTATTTCATGTTGACCCCCACCTCTCTCATGTTAGTTCAAACTATATTAAAGTCTTAAAAATATTATTTGGTTAAAAATTGTTTGAAATAAACATAACTCCTTTTCAGCTAATAGAACAGTCCTACAAAAGCAGTCTCCAGTGAAGACTACACTTCACAATACACCGTTGACGCCATCAGTATTTCTTCATGAAGGTAATAAGTAATTATTTAAAATATATATCATGTTGACCCACTCTCTCATGTTGACCCTCATTCTCTCTCTCATGTTGACCTCCCTTTTCTCATGTTGAAATTTGTTTTGTTAATTTTGTTCTGTCACCTCTTCTTATTCTGTGTGTATGTGTCTGTCTGTCTCTGTATGTCTCTCTATCTTTCTTTTCTTTCTTTTTCTTTATTTATTTCTTTCTTTTCTTTTTTCTTCTCTTCTCATGTTGGCCCTCCTCTCTCTCATGATAACCCGCCCCCTCTCTGATGTTGGCTCACCCTCTTTCTGATGTTGGGTAGTTTAAATGTGATGTAGACATATAGTATAACTTATAATACTAGTATGCAGTAGTAAAAGCTCATGAAATTTGTTGATTATACAGTACAGTAGTTAGATTTTAATAGCTAAATCTTGCAATCTTAAAGACAATGAGCTGGTCACGCCAAGTACTTCAGTCGTTAGGACTCCAAGGTCAAGGAATTTATTCGACCCAAAGTCACCAGACAAGAACGATGGGAGTTTGAAAGAAATGATGCAGAATATGAGTAAGTTTTGAAAGTTTAATTAATTTATTATGTAGCCTATAACCTATATGTACCCTATGGGTGATAGGCATAAGTTTCATGTTCAAGTAGACTGCAAACTGAGCAGGTTAGATTGCTGAATTTGCTTCCAATTATATAAGCAGTTTCATAATTACTAAGAAATTATCCCATTATCTATCACATCAGTCATAGCCTACTTTTTGGGTGCTTTCTCAGTGTCAGTTATTTTAAAATATACTTTATAATGCTTTTATTTTAAATGTACATTCAAGATATGTAATATAATAGCATGTACACTTTCTATATACTGTATAAATTTCCAGGTAACATGTTGCAGGCCATATACACTGAAGTGAATGAACTGAAAAGTGATGTGAATGAACTGAAAAGTGATGTGAATGAACTGAAAAGTGATGTGAAGATATTGAAAGCAACTTTGACTACAAAAGAAACAGACAAGATCATAGAAGATCTAATACCAAATCCTATTGCTGCAGAAGGTGATCTTAATATTCTCAATAGGAAGTTAGCGGAATCGAGTTTCAGAACAAAATTTGTAAGTGGTATTTTAACAGTAATGTTTCCTTCAATTTTTCATCTTAAATATTACAGATATTTGCTAATTTTCTAATTAAAATTTTTTGATAGTTCATGCAGAAAAGATAAAATTGCTAAATAATAAGAATAATGATATAATCTTGTTTATATAGGATATGATAAAATATAACACTTATGTATTTGTAAATTATGTAATATTAACACAGAGTCTTTCACACTCTCCTGAGTGCTTTCTCAAGGTCTTGAGTGTATGGTTAGGATGAGGCTTACATTTCAACGACTATATTTCTCTTGCTAATTTTGTTAGTCGTTGAGATGTATCTCTTCATAACACACACACTTATCTGCTTGATGGGGGTCTGGGAGTTCTTCTACTCCCCAAGCCCGGCCCGAGGCTAGGCTTGACTTGAGAACTTTGGTCTAGTGCTTGGTGATTGTGGGGATTATCATAGAGGATTACATGCTATTATGGAAATAATCAACTAGAGGGTTATTTTGTAGACCCAGGTCAATATTGAAATCACCTCCTAGAATGATGTGATTTTTGTTGAGATGTTATTTATGATAAGATGCCTTATCATAAGTTATGATATATATATATATATATATATATATATATATATATATATATATATATATATATATATATATATATATATATATATATATATATATATATGTTTCATTGAATATGACCGCATATTCTGTATTTATTATTTTCTGGTTTAGGGCTTCTATCCCTCTAACTATTTTCTTAGCATCAGGGTTTAATTGAAATAGGAGTTCTCCAAAACTCATTTTCGTACTTTTAAGGTGAAGAAAAGAAGTGATTTACTATAGAGTGTATTGCACTTATTTATATAATTTGCACGACGTTTCGAACCTCCATGGTTCATTCTCAAGTGAACAGATCTTACAATACTAGTTGATTTTATACCCGCACTGGGTCAGGTGATAATACAATGAAGGTGAAAACATGGGGGGATACATAAGGGATAAATGTGAGGTGAAACATAGAGGCTGCAGAAGGCTTATTGGCCCATACGAGGCATCTCCTATCTAAACAAAGATTAATCCAGTGTAATTGGCATGTTATGTTGGACATTGTCTTCTGTGTTGGCATCGATATGTTCTTGTCTTGTCCTTACTCTCATGGTAGGTAGAGTAAATAGTTCCGTGATTTGGGTGTTCATGGTAGGTCGCTCTATTCTTATGTGAATTGCCTCAAGAATTTGTAATCTTCTTGCATCTTGGGTTTTGTCTATTATGCAAGTATTCTTGTTCAACATTTCTCTTGTTAGAAACATTTCTCTTGTTTTCTCTTGTTGTTCTCTCTAAGAGAACTAACTCTAAGAGAACTCTCTAAGAGTATTGTAAGATCTGTTCACTCGAGAATGAACCATGGAGGTTCGAAACGTCGTGCAAATTATATAAATAAGTGTAATACACTCTATAGTAAATCACTTCTTTTCTTCACCTTAAAAGTACGAAAATGAGTTTTGGAGAACTCCTATTTCAATTAAGCCCTGATGCTAAGAAAATATTTAGAGGGATAGAAGCCCTAAACCAGAAAATAATAAATACAGAATATGCGGTCATATTCAATGAAACATGTTTGAAAGAAAACCTGCTGCCAGTATACACCTATATATATATATATATATATATATATATATATATATATATATATATATATATATATATATATATATATATATATATATATATATATATATACACACACACACATATACATATACATACACATACATACATACATACACATACATACACATACATACATACATACATACATACATACATATATCAAAATTACTAGTGTACTACATTTTTGTTGTTGCTTTTAGGTGTTGCTTTTAACCAGTGTATGTGGGTCTGATTGTGCAACTACGGTTCGAAGAATGATGAAGAAGATAGGAACAAACGGCCTTTGGTCATTATACAGCCTAAAAGGACAAAAGAAGAAATTAGCATTTCTAGAAAAACAAGAACTATATAATGTTATTTTAAGTAAGTAACAAAAAAATTAAATAATTTTTTTTTATTTAAAATTCACTAAAAAATTAAAATTTTAAGTTCAAATTAAGTGTACATTAAGTATAAATGATTATATTTCTATCACTTGCTCTTAAGATTGTTTCATTTAATAGAGGTTGGTCATAATTGTTCTCTGCTGCTAGTACTGTAGAACTGACTGACTTAGCTATGGGAAAATGTAAACTTAATTGGTTTATCCTTTACAGTATTTTGCAGTTTATTTCATGATCCTGTGGTTAATACTTGCATAAATAGTAGATTGCAAAATTCATTTTTATATCATTAGTATTAAATAATAATAATAATGTAAATTATTGACTTTTAAACAGTGTACAATTCATTGGTCGGTGAGATTATATTAGTAATATTTTTTCATTCTTGCAAAGCCTCAATAAAGCCGTTAACATGTTAATATAAACTTGATCACCTTCCACTTTTTTTCTCATGTGCTACCTACATGTACGAAACCTTATTCCTAAATGCATATCTTGTTCTGAAACTTGTCTTTTATATGTTGTGTATCACCATCTCTGGAGAGTTTTATCTGATGTGTAAATTACTTTTAATTTTACAGAATATTATTGTTATACAGAATTTGTTATATAAATAACTGTTAATTTTACAGAATCATCTATCAACGCACATCCGCAAGTTAAGGTGGAAGACGTGACCTTTCAAATTTCTGAAGTACTTAAACATGCTCCAAACAGACCTGGTGGATCTAGGTACAAGGTAAAATAATTTAAATTTTTTTTGTTTTCACTAATTATCTGTTTATATATATATATATATATATATATATATATATATATATATATATATGTCGTACCTAGTAGCCAGAACGCACTTCTCAGCCTACTATGCAAGGCCCGATTTGCCTAATAAGCCAAGTTTTCATGAATTAATTGTTTTTCGACTACCTAACCTACCTAACCTAACCTAACCTAACTTTTTCGGCTACCTAACCTAACCTAACCTATAGAGATAGGTTAGGTTAGGTTAGGTAGGGTTGGTTAGGTTCGGTCATATATCTACGTTAATTTTAACTCCAATAAAAAAAAATTGACCTCATACATATTGAAATGGGTAGCTTTATCAATTCATAAGAAAAAAATTAGAGAAAATATATTATTTCAGGAAAACTTGGCTTATTAGGCAAATTGGGCCTTGAATAGTAGGCCAAAAAGTGCGTTCTGGCTATTAGGTACGACATATATATATATATATATATATATATATATATATATATATATATATATATATATATATATATGTCGTACCTAATAGCCAGAACGCACTTCTCAGCCTACTATTCAAGGCCCGATTTGCCTAATAAGCCAAGTTTTCATGAATTAATGTTTTTTCGTCTACCTAACCTACCTAACCTAACCTAACCTAGCTTTTTTTGGCTACCTAACCTAACCTTACCTATAAATATAGGTTAGGTTAGGTTAGGTTAGGTAGGGTTGGTTAGGTTCGGTCATATATCTACGTTAATTTTAACTCCAATAAAAAGAAATTGACCTCATACATAGAGAAAAGGGTTGCTTTATCATTTCATAAGAAAAAAATTATAGTAAATATATTAATTCAGGAAAACTTGGCTTATTAGGCAAATCGGGCCTTGAATAGTAGGCTGAGAAGTGAGTTCTGGCTACTAGGTACGACATATATATATATATATATATATATATATATATATATATATATATCGTACCTAGTAGCCAGAACACACTTCTCAGCCTACAATGCAAGGCCTGATTTGCCTAATAAGCCAAGTTTTCATGAAATAATTGTTTTTCGATTACCTAACCTACCTAACCTAACCTAACTTTTTCGGCTATCTAACGCAACCTAACCTATAAAGATAGGTTAGGTTAGGTTGGGTTGGTTAGGTTCGGTCATATATCTACGTTAATTTTACCTCCAATAAAAAAAATTGACCTCATATATAATGAAATGGGTAGCTTTATCTTTTCATAAGAAAAAAATTAGAGAAAATATATTAATTCATGAAAACTTGGCTTATTAGGCAAATCGGGCCTTGCATAGTAGGCTGAGAAGTGCATTCTGGCTACTAAGTACGACATATATATATATATATATATATATATATATATATATATATATATATATATAGATATATAGATAGATATATAGATAGATAGATAGTCAGTGTCAGACCACGGAGGAAAATTGAAACAAGAATTTTTCCGATGCAGGAACCACACACAGGCCCAAACATGGATAATCATAGCATAAAAATGGTAAATATTTACAATGAATTAGTGAGACAAATGTGTTCCAATGATCCTACTTAAATCGCCCTTTAATTGATCAATTAAAAATGGATCTAAGTTATATAAACCGCTGCTAATGTTCAATTTACTTTCTTTTGTGATCTGATCAAAAGCAGATCCAATTATGTTTCTGTTATAAGTACTTGTACAATTCATTATTGAAGAAGCCAACTCCCAATCTATGTTTGGGCCTGTGTGTGGTTGCTGCATCGGATGGGCCAATAGGCCCTCTGCAGTGTCCACGTATTGTACCTCGCCTCACTCCACCATTCTCTCCTGCCTATTTATGTCCAGTTCTCGACCTGTAAATCCACTCGTTCTGAAGATGTCCTAATGTCCGAAGATGTCCTAATGTCTTAACAGCAAGTGTTTCTGTCAAATTCCTTAAGGAAATATCTGAGTTCCCCATTATGACCTCTCCACAAATCAGGTTTTTCAACTGCTTCAAGCTCATTTTCTTCCAGATTATAATGCATTGCATACTTTAGTCCCAAAAAGACATGGTCACTTTTACCCAAGGGAGGGAGGTACTGAATGATAAATCTCTCCTCTTTCCTGGTAAATATAATATCCAGCATGGAGGGAACATCCCCTTCCCTCATATATATATATATATATACATGCAATTGACGATCACAAAACACTGATCATTTTATGCGGAAAATCCACAGAGAAATATGAAATGAGGTGAACGTTTCGGCTTTGTTAAAGCCTTTGTCAACACCAGATTCAATCAGTCTGGTGTTGACAAAGGCTTTAACAAAGCCGAAACGTTCACCTTATTTCATATTTCTCTGTGGATTTTCCGCATATATATACATATATATATATATATATACATATATACATATATATATATATATATACATATATACATATATATATATATATATATATATATATATATATATATATATATATATATATATATATATATATATATATATATATATATATATATATATATATATATTTGTGTGTGTGTAATTTATATAAACAAATAAATATTAATTAATTTTGTTAATATCTTTTCAGGGAAAACTTGCAAGTACGATTCGTATACAAGAGGGGCAACAAGAGGCAGAGGATGTCTACTAAGAAAATTCACAATTAAGTGTTTATCCTCACTCTTGATATATGGTCTTCTCTGGTCTCTTTATTTTCTCTCCTCACAAATGTCCTTTTTTTTTAATTTCTTTTACGTTTCTCTCCTGTTTTTCTTGTCTCTTTTTATCTCTCCTTTCCTCCTCTCTTCTAACACCTCTCGTTTTCTGTCTCTTCTAGCTTCTCTCTTCCTTTACTTTTTACATTTGTGGAATTCACTTGCGTCGTTTTTATCTTGTATCTTTTTCTTATCTTGTCTTTCTCTTCCCCTTCTCTTCAATGTTCTCTCATTTCTCTCTCCCCTCTCTGTTGTTTCTATTCAGTCTTCTCTCCCCTTGCCTTAATTTTGTTCTGTCTCCTCTCTTCTTGCATGGTGCTAACATTTGAATAAATGATTTATAATTTGTATTTTTAGTCATAGAAAAACTATAGTGTTATGTTATATAGTATATAGTGTATACTCAGGAAATTTTACTTGTTTTAGTTTTAAGTAACAATAACTGCTTGTAACGTCAGGCTGATCTCACTCAGCATGACATGAATCACAGGCTGCTTGATCACGAAATCTATTGTGTTCACATATTGCTTATATAGATTTTTACTTTTATATTCTATTAGATTCAGATTCAGATTCAGATGTTTATTCAGGTAAGGTATATACATACAAGTGATGTTACATTAATGGATTGATATATAGATAAAGCTAGTACATACAATGCCTAAAGCCACTATTACGCAATGCGTTTCGGGCAAGAAAAACATTAATATCTAGAACTTAATACTAATTGAGCATAAAGAATAAAAAGTGTTGAGAACAAATACAAATAAAGATAAAAAAAAGGGGGAACATGACTGAAAAAGCAGCACAAATACAATAGGTTGACAGTGTTGATTAAAAAAAAAGAAAATAACGGACATGGGTTGACAATAGAGGAGTGAGGTAGGTTACAGGGAATTTATTAGGTAGTGTTTAGTTTTTATCTTAAACTGGTTGAGAGAGGTACTGTCTTTAACATGGTTGGGAAGGTCATTCCACATTCTGGGCCCCTTGATTTGTAGAGCATTTCTGGTTTGATTAAGTCGTACTCTAGGAATATCAAAACTGTATTTATTTCTGGTGTAGTGCTCATGGGTTCTGTTACAACCTTCTATGAAGCTTTTGAGATCAGGATTGGCATTACAATTTAGCGTTTTGTATATGTATAGTACACATGAGAGAATGTGCAGTGACTTAATGTCTAACATATTCAGGGATTTGAATAGGGGTACCGAGTGATGTCTGGGGCCAGAATTGGATATTGTCCTAATAGCAGCTTTGTGTTGAGTAATTAGAGGACGTAAATGATTTTGGGTAGTAGAGCCCCAAGCACAAATACCATAGTTGAGATATGGATAGATAAGGGAGTAATAGAGAGTCACCAGGGCAGGGCGTGGTACATAATATCTGATCTTAGAAAGAATGCCCACAGTTTTTGAAACTTTTTTAGATATGTTTAGAATGTGTCCCTGGAAATTCAGCTTGTGGTCAATGAGAATGCCAAGGAATTTGCCATCTAATTTGTTACAAATTTGGGTATTGTTTATTTTGAGATTTATTTGATTAGAGGATTTATTGCCTTTAGAGGTTTTATTGTAGAGGATTTATTGATTAGAGGATTTTATTTAGAGGATTATAGATATAGTCTATATATTTCGAGCTATTACATATATTTTGTTGTATTACTCAATCTTAAATAAATATAATATTTTAATTCTCTTTTTGTACCCTATTTATTTGTAATTTACACGTACATATATAGGATGTCCATTTCTTTCTCAGATATGTCTTCTTTCTTTCTCTCCCTTTCTATTTCAGATATAATTTAAAAAATTATTATACCCTGATTTACCCTAAATGTTTTAATGTAGGTAATTAAAAGATTATAAAAAGGTTTTTTTAAATGTTATTTATTTACGTTCTAAGGTCGTATAAAAAAATTCTCAAAAAACATTTTTAAAACGTAATTATAAACGTGCTGAAAACAATGAAATGTCGTTTTTAGAACGTTTTAAAAACGTGAAAATGTTTGCTGGGTCCACGGCAAGGTACGACGCCCTGCCAGAGAACTCCAGGCCAACCATCTCCTAATGGTGGATAGAGGAAAGGAGGGTCTCCCATGATGCCAAACAAAGCAGCCGGAGGGCCACACCCGCGGTCTGGACACACCAACAATCTTTCTCTGGTAGTTGTAGTTGCTGGATCTTGATACCTTTTAGTGAGCTGTTTGTAAATTAGTGATATTGCTGGCAATTGCAGTTAGGAGAAAGTAACATTCCACAATTATCATTATTTTAAATTATAATTTGATGTATATTTAGGCAAAAATTAGGTTAGGTGTTTATAGGTTCTGTTAGCAATTATTATTTGTAGTAAATGGGCGAAGTGTTTCCAGAGATGCGATTCGAAGAGAGGACGTCAACGAAGCACTGTTCGAAAAGTGTTTGTAAAGTCATTTGTGAGTATTGTGTAAATAGAGTTTTTCATTCATAAATGGGGTTTAGCGGCTGAATTAACGAGCACTTAGCTGTTTTTTCATAAAAACAGCTAAGTTTTTTCTTTTTTTAGCTGGGTTTGCTAAATGATTCAATTTTAAACCACGAATACCTATCAAAACCAAAATACGCAACCTAATCTTGGGGTTGGCTGCGGCCTGGATGAGCACAGCCTGAGGGAAGGTTGTGAATAGGATTCCCGTTAGATCTGCATAACAGAGGTTGGTCGACCTATGGCAGAGGTTGGTCGATCTATGCCAGAGCTTGGTCGACCTATGACAGAGCTTGGTCGCCCTATGGCAGATGTTGGACGATCTATGCCAGAGCTTGGTCGACTTATGACAGAGGTTGGTCGACCTATGCCAGAGCTTGGTCGACCTATGGCAGAGGTTGGTCGACCTATGACAGAGGTTGGTCGACCTATGGCAGAGGTTGGACGATCTATGCCAGAGCTTGGTCGACCTACGACAGAGCTTGGTCGATTTTTTTATGCCAGAGCTTGGTCGACCTATGACAGAGCTTGGTCAACTTATGACAGAGGTTGGTTGACCAATGACAGTGGTGTGTTGTACCCGTCTAATGCAGAAGTATGATGACCGTGGAATGCAGCATGGTGTCAGGTTGGCTGTGTAAAGGATAAATATTGTGGCGTGTTTTATGATGTGGTTGGTGTCGTCGGACTTTGTGAGCGTGTGTTGACGAACAAAGCTGGTCTATGGCCACCGCTGACGACTCGTTCAGTGAAGCTTTTTTTCGGTGGTGTGTGGCTTGACGCTGTGATGTGGTCAATGGTGTGGCTGCGGCAGGGCAGGGCGGTGTGAGAAGTGAGCCAGACAAGGAGAAGTGCAAACACCAGATTTGAAGCAGTGTAAACTACCTTAAAAGCAAACCATCTAATAATAAGTGAAAATATAATTTTGTTTGGAATAGTGTTTTTCCCTTGTCTCCCTCTTCTTCACCCACACCCCTCTCTCCCCCATCACCCCTTCTTCCTCCTGCATGACCCACCTTCCCCCCCCCTCATCACCCACCCTGACCCTCCCCCCCCCCCACCTTGACCCTCCCCTCCCCCCACCTTGACTCTCCCCCCCCCCACCTTGACCCTCCCCTCCCCCCATCACAGACGTCCCCATCAAGGGAGGACAAGAAAGTCGTGAAGCCTCTAGACAAGGTTCACAAGTTAATTAGGGCGTTGTAAATCAGGGTGGAAGGTCTGGCTTGATCAGGTCCCACCCTGGACGCGACGGAGGCGCTGACGGTGGAATGGTCTTAGGAGATGACCCGACTGTCTCAACTGTCCGAGCTCCGTGATGGACAGTAGAGTTCTTCTTGCCATGCCACTCCCTTTCCCTTTCCCTTTTACTTCCCTTCTTTCTTCTCCCTTTCAGTTCCTTTCCCGTCTCTCGCTCTGTCCTACCTCCATCTACCTCTCCCTCTGCTCTCCCACTCTCCACCTCTGCTGCTACTGTTAATGGCTGTAGGTTGTGGCTGAAGCTTTCTTGATAGCGGGAAGGGAAGCAGTACAAACACCTGTGGCCATCTTTATTAACAAAATATATAATATCTGCTGAGCCACGTATTAGCTATCGTGAGTGTCTGTGCTGGGCGAGGGCTGACGCTGATCTGCCCCACAGAGTGTGGTGCTCGGCGGCCCCTCGGACGAGCATACGAAGGGCGTCCGAGGGGCCGCCGAGCATACAGCGCCTTGGTCTAAGATGTGCGAGTAGGCATAGCAAGAGCATAGCAAGATGGCGCCCACTATCCCAGGGGCGTCCAACATCGCTCGGCACGCTATCATCGGCGTCCTCGACGATCTGCTTGACAAACTTCTTGGTTGTGAACCTAACATATATGCACAGTTTTATGTATATATATAATGGCCATAAGCTTGCTTTGAGACGTCCAACACTACACCACCACCAGTTTAGTGTAGGTAAGAACTGATAGGTTAGTACTATGTATCACCTTCTTTCCTACCCTATCCTTACCTCTCACCCCACCCCCCCGTCCCCGACAAATGCGACAAACGGGGGGGGGGGGGAGTTAATGTTTCTCAAGCCGTTGATTCCTTTTTATTGGGGACATCTCGAGGCCCTACGCTCATCTCCCCAGCGAGATCAATGTTCTCTTAAAAACATCCAACTTTGTTTCTCCAAAGATTTATTTAAAAGGTTTTCTCTATATTTTTCCGGGAGCCGGTGGGAACTTTGGCCTGCCTGGCTGTGTACCTCACGCGGTGTGTGTGTGTGTGTGTGTGTGTGTGTGTGTGTGTGTGTGTGTGTGTGTGTGTGTGTGTGTGTGTGTGTGTGTGTGTGTGTGTGTGTGTGTGTGTGTGTGTGTGTGTGTGTGTGTGTGTGTGTACTCACCTATACTCACCTATATGTGCTTGCAGGATCGAGCATTGACTCTTGGATCCCGCCTTTCTAGCTATCGGTTGTTTACAGCAATGACTCCTGTCCCATTTCCCTATCATACCTAGTTTTAAAAGTATGAATAGTATTTGCTTCCACAACCTGTTCCCCAAGTGCATTCCATTTTTCAACTACTCTCACGCTAAAAGAAAACTTCCTAACATCTCTGTGACTCATCTGAGTTTCCAGTTTCCACCCATGTCCCCTCGTTCTGTTATTATTACGTGTGAACATTTGATCTATTTCCACTTTGTCAATTCCCCTGAGTATTTTATATGTCCCTATCATATCTCCTCTCTCCCTTCTTTTCTCTAGTGTCGTAAGGTTCAGTTCCTTCAGCCGCTCTTCATATCCCATCCCTCGTAGCTCTGGGACAAGCCTCGTCGCAAACCTCTGAACCTTCTCCAGTTTCTTTATGTGTTTCTTCAGGTTGGGGCTCCATGATGGCGCGGCATACTCTAAGACGGGTCTCACGTAGGCAGTGTAAAGCGCCCTAAAAGCTTCCTCATTTAGGTTTCTGAATGAAGTTCTAATTTTCGCCAGTGTAGAGTACGCTGCTGTCGTTATCCTATTTATATGTGCCTCAGGAGTTAGATTAGGTGTCACATCCACTCCCAGGTCTCTTTCTCGAATCGTTACAGGTAGGCTGTTCCCCTTCATTGTGTACTGTCCCTTTGGTCTCCTGTCACCTGATCCCATTTCCATAACTTTACATTTACTGGTGTTAAACTCCAGTAGCCATTTCTCTGACCATCTCTGCAGCCTGTTTAAGTCCTCTTGGAGGATCCTACAATCCTCGTCTGTCACAACTCTTCTCATTAATTTTGCGTCATCTGCAAACATCGACATGTATGATTCCACTCCTGTAAACATATCATTTACGTAAATTAGAAAGAGGATTGGTCCCAGCACCGATCCTTGAGGTACTCCACTTGTTACTGTTCGCCAGTCCGACTTTTCGCCCCTTACCATTACCCTCTGGCTCCTTCCTGTTAGGTAGTTCTTCACCCATACTAGGGCCTTTCCGCTTACTCCTGCCTGCCTCTCAAGTTTGTATAGCAGTCTCATGTGCGGTACCGTATCAAAGGCCTTTTGGCAGTCAAGAAATATGCAGTCTGCCCAGCCTTCTCTGTCCTGCCTTATCCTTGTTACTTTATCATAGAATTCTAAAAGGTTTGTTAGGCATGATTTCCCTGTCCAGAACCCATGTTGGTGCTTGTTTACAAACCCAATGCTCTCCAGGTGCTCAACAAGTCTTAGCCTAATTATTCTTTCAAGTATTTTGCAGGGGATGCTTGTCAGTGATACGGGTCTGTAGTTAAGTGCCTCCTCCCTATCCCCCTTTTTGAAAATCGGTACGACATTTGCCTCCTTCCAGCAACTGGGCAATTCTCCCGACATAAGTGACTCATTGAAGATCATTGCCAGAGGCACGCTGAGAGCCTGCGCTGCCTCTTTAAGTATCCACGGTGATACTTTGTCTGGTCCAACAGCTTTATTTGCATCCAGTGTTGTCAACTGTTTCATTACATCCTCTGCTGTCACCTCTATATCTGATAGTCTTTCATCTTGGGTAATCTCTTCTAACAATGGGAGCTGCTCAGGCTCCCATTGTTAGAACACTCCATGGAATTTTGCATTCAGTACCTCGCAGATTTCCTTGTCGCTTTCTGTATATGCCCCTTCTGTTTTCCTCAGTCTTGTCACTTGGTCATTTACCGACATCTTCCTTCTTATATGGCTATGTAGTAATTTTGGTTGCTTTTTCGCTTTGACTGCAATATCGTTCTCATAATTTCTTTCCGACACTCGTCTTATGTTAATGTAATCATTCCTAGCTCTGTTACATCTAATCCTGTTGTCCTCTGTCCTTTGCCTTCTGTACTTCCTCCACTCCCTCCTGCTTCTCACCTTTGCTTCCTGACACTGTCTATTAAACCATGGGTTATTATATTCCCTCCTGCTTTTTTCCTTTATTGTTGGAATAAATCTATCTTCAGCCTCCTTGCATTTCAATATGACTTGGTTCATCATACCTTGCACTGTTTTTCCTCTAAGTTCTTCCTCCCACTGCACTCCCTCCCAGTGCACACACACTGTGTGTGTGTGTGTGTGTGTGTGTGTGTGTGTGTGTGTGTGTGTGTGTGTGTGTGTGTGTGTGTGTGTGTGTGTGTGTGTGTGTGTGTGTGTGTGTACTCACCTAGTTATACTCACCTAGTTGTGCTTGCGGGGGTTGAGCTTTAGCTCTGTGTGTGTGTGTGTTCACCTAGTTGTATTCACCTAGTTGTGCTTGCGAGGGTTGAGCCCTGCTCTTTCGGCCCGCCTCTCAACTGCCAATCAATTGTTATTAATTAACTACTAACAAACTTTCCTCCCTACACCCCCCACACCCCAGAAAGCAGCCCGTAACAGCAATCTAACTCTCACGTACCTATTTACTGCTAGGTAACAGGGGGCACCAGTGTGAAAGAAACTCTGCCCATTTTGTTTCCACCGCTGTCAGAGATCGAACCCAGACCCCTCTTAGGACTACGAATCCCGAGCGCGGCCCACTCAGCCGTCAGACCCCTGTGTGTGTGTGTGTGAGAGAGAGAGAGAGAGAGAGAGAGAGAGAGAGAGAGAGAGATAATGTTGTCTTAGTGTTTACCGAGGAATATATATATATAGAATAGAAGGTGGAAGACGATCAGTAGCCGTAATAGGAAGAGGAACAGATGGAGAAGAGCAAAGATGATATAGTAGATGGAGAAGAGCAAAGATGATATAGTAGACGGAGAAGGAGGAGAGAAAAAGAGGAAAGAAAGAGAGGGAGGGAAGGAGAGAGGGAGAGTGGGGGGGTGGGGGATAAAAACCCATTCTCCCATCCTTACATAAAATAGTAGACAAGCACCTAACCATTAACATATCTCAAGGGTAATGGCCAATTGTATAATGCATTATGTTCTCTCTGCCTCCCCACCCCCCGCCCCCTCTCTCTCTCATAATCTCCTGGGCTCCCCCCCCCCTCTCTCTATACGTCACTTGTATGATGTATGCCGAGATTTTCTCTTTCAAGACAGTTCTATGATGTATGTTTATACTTTCCCTTCCTGAGACGGTTGTATGATGTATATGTATACTTTCTCCTTCCGCCTACTTCTGTTGTATGAAGTATAGGCATACTTTCTCTTGCTAAGGAAAGTTGTATGAGGAATGTGTATTCTCGCCCGTTACCTCTGTTGAATAATGTATGAATATTTTATTTCACTACATATGTTGGATGTTTTATTGATGTATTGTAGATATACTCTCCTCCACCCACATGTTGTATTATGTATAGACTCTCCTCCATCCACAGTCCAACCACTTGGGCTGGACGGTAGAGCGACGGTCTCGCTTCATGAAGGTCGGCGTTCAATCCCCGACCGTCCAAGTGGTTGGGCACCATTCCCTTCCCCCCCATCCCATCCCAAAAGTTTATTTTGACCCCCTTCCTAGTGCTGTATAGTCGTAATGGCTTGGCGCTTTTCCCCTGAAAGTTTCCTTCCTTTCCTCCGTTCCACATGTTGTATTATGTATATATTCTCCTCCACCCACGTGTTGTATTTCTTGGATCTTTTTCCATGTCCACGTGTGTTGTATGGGCATACTGTATTCCCCTCCCACCCCCCCTATCTCAAATATATAATAAATGTATATAATTTATTCATTCCCCGGCTTTTATAGCATGCTAAGTAGGATCATACTTTCTCGTGTATAATGCACGATTATACTCTCACTCCTCGGTAATGAAGGGTCAGACTTTCACTCCACAACTAAATAATGGTCAATTGTTCATGTTAACCTCTTGTATAATGTGTGAATACATTACAGCTGCCATCTATAATTTTCCGTCAGGCATCAACTCTCTCTCTCTCTCTCTCTCTCTCTCTCTCTCTCTCTCTCTCTCTCTCTCTCTCTCTCTCTCTCTCTCTCTCTCTCTCTCTCTCTCTCTCTCTCTCTCTCTCAATGATAGAAAAGTATGAGAGAAGTTACACCACGACACTTATGTGTGTGTGTAGGAGCCCCGGGTCACCCCAGGTGTAGAAGCCCCGGGTCACCCCGGGTGTAGGAGCCCCGGGTCACCCCGGGTGTAGGAGCCCCGGGTCACCCCGGGTGTAGGAACCCCGGGTCACCCCGAGTGTAGGAGCCCCGGGGTCACCCCCGGGTGTAGGAGCCCCGGGTCACCTTAGGTGCAGGAGCCCCTGGGTCACCCTGGGTGTAGGAGCCCCGGGTCACCCTAGGTGCAGGAGCCCCGGGTCACCCCGGGTGTAGGAGCCCCGGGTCACCCCGGGTGTAGGAACCCCGGGTCACCCCGAGTGTAGGAGCCCCGGGGTCACCCTGGGTGTAGGAGCCCCGGGTCACCCCGAGTGTAGGAGCCCCGGGGTCATCCTGGGTGTAGGAGCCCCGGGGTCACCCTGGGTGTAGGAGCCCTGGGTCACCCCGGGTGTAGGAACCCCGGGTCACCCCGAGTGTAGGATCCCCGGGAACACCCTGGGTGTAGGAGCCCCGGGGTCACCCTGGGTGTAGGAGCCCCGGGGTCACCCTGGGTGTAGGAGCCCCGGGTCACCCCGGGTGTAGGAACCCCCGGTCACCCTGGGTGTAAGAGGCCGCGGGTTGCCCCGGGTCACCCCTGGTCACATTATCCAGGCGACACAAGTCTGGTAAAAGTAATAAGTTAAAATACCTGAACAAAAAAAATCAGATGTGGGAGTTGTAGAAATGATACAATTGATGCAGTTAATAACACAGGTAATGAGCAGAAGTGCATCTGTTAGCAGTTATTTATTATAGAAGACCGTGTTGGGTATATTTTGAATATGAGAGAAATTATATCTGTCTGAGATTAGAGGCCAGACGCTTGAGGAGAGTCTTACCATACTTTGCAGGGTGACAGACGGTAGTTAAGGGATGGCCATAGGCTGGTCAGGTCGACCCCCCCCCCCTAAGCTTCACCCCTTTGCATGGAAAGTGGCAAATTATACAATATCCAGTCTCACTAAATACCAAACTCCATCATCACAAAGCTTCGCCAAGCATATTATTTTGTTGCATGATTAAGTGTCAGTCTTATGTAGTTTACTGATGAAGACACTGTATATTGGAGATGGTTATTGTGTTGAAGGGAAGGTGAAGGGAAGATGGTAAAATGTGGTGAAGGAGAGGGCATATACAGGTGAGTGTGAGATTCACAGGCGTACAAGGCATTTACATGCAGACGAGGAGTCACAATAACGTGGCTGAAGTATGTTGACCAGACCACACACTAGAAGGTGAAGGGACGACGACGTTACTGTCCGTCCTGGACCATTCTCAAGTCGATTGTGAGAATGGTCCAGGATGGACCGAACCGTCGTCGTCCCTTCACCTTCCAGCGTGTGGTCTGGTGAAAAAAAGGCATTTACACATTACGGAAACTGTGATATATATTCACTTAAGGCTCTGGGAGAATATGGTATGCACGGGCACATTTGGAAGGCGGAGAGACGGCTCTATATGTGACAGCCGTGAATATTCACACACGGTTCAGAGCCCGGAGGTGAGAGATTAGATCTGCATCTGAGATGATGCTGGGAGAGGAGAGAGTATGGCATGTGTAACTGAATCTGGACTAGAGGTAGTATGGCATTTCATTTAAGCATTCGTTTATGATGGATATTGCCCGTCCTCTTTCTGTAAGATGCGAATACATTAAATTCTTGTAAATTTCTACGCAGAACTGAAAACGATGATTTTATTGTCGGAAAAGTTGAGTAACATGAGCCGAGACGCTCTGGATATATTTGCTAGTGTCCTACGAGGGTGCCTTTGCGTCATGTGTGCGTACCTTTGCGTCATGTGTGCGTACCTTTGCGTCATGTATGCGTCCCTTTGCGTCATGTGTAGATGCCTTGTTATTTGTTAATGACCTGACTCCTGCAAGGGAGACGAGAACACCACAGTTCTCTTCGCTCTTCAGTAACATGTTGTTGCGTTATGCAGCGTTTATATTAAAGGAACCCGTTCGAAGCCCCGTTCGCTATAAGCCACGGTGAACCTTTAACAATTAACTGGTTATAACGAAGTGATTAGTCATTATCTGCACTATATATAAAGTTGCCATCAGCACAAAATATAGTTTTATTTTATTTTTCTTCTGTTGAGACTAAAAATGCAATCCAGAATTGGAAGAAAGTAGCCTATACAGTCTAGGAAGTTAGGGCGAAGGGCTCGCGCTTTTGCGAGCCCGAGTTCGAGGCTTCGCGATGATCCTGGTGAATGGAACAACCCGTTCTTGCATACAAAGATCCAAGCTCGTTAATCCAGCCGCCTAACCCCCTTTTTATGAATGAAAAGCGGTTCACACACAACTCACTACAACCCGTCCTCGACTCAAGTCCATTCCATCCAGCGGTCGACCCCACAGACGCATTCATAATTTTTAACATGCTGTTCATTCAAAACGGGAATTTTCTCAAGTATAAATTAATATTATAATATATTAGCATATTGTGTATATATAGGCATAGGATAGGTTAGGCTTAGGTGTTTAGGTTCTGTTGGACGATTATTTGTATTTGTAGTACGTGGGTGAAGCATTTACTAGTGTTGTGATTCGAACAAAATTCGTCAGTGAAGCACTTGTTCCGGATATGTTCGAACGTCAGCAGTTGTGAGTCGTGTGTAAACCGCTTTTCATTCATAAACAGGGCGGGGTTTGGCGGGTGCATGGAATCACTTTTGGATCTTTGTTTGGAGGACGGGCTGCTCACTACTGCTGACGTTCGAACACTTCCGGAACAAGTGCTTTGCTCAAGTCCTCTGTTCGAACCCCAATTTTGTAAATGCTTCACCCACGTTCTTCATATACAAATAATCGCCAACAAAACCTGAACACCTAACCTAACCTACACCTAACCTAACCTAACCTAACCTAACCTAACCTAACCTACACCTAACCTAACCTAACCTAACCTAACCTACACCTAACCTAACCTAACCTACACCTAACTATACATCGAATGTTTATGTATAATAATATTTTTTTATATATGATAACAAACCAATTTTTAATACACAGTGTGTTAAAATTGATGAATGCGTCTGGGGAGGACGGCCGCTGCTTTAAACAGCCTAGTGTGAGGACGGGTTGGAATGGAATGTCGCCCCAGTGAATGGAATGTCGCACCAGCGAATGGAATGTCGCTCCAGTGAATGGAATGTCGCTCCAGTGAATGGAATGTAGCTCCGGTGAATGGAATGTCGCTCCAGTGAATGGAATGTAGCTCCGGTGAATGGAATGTCGCTCCAGTGAATGGAATGTCGCCCCAGTGAATGGAATGTCGCTCCAGTGAATGGAATGTCGCCCCAGTGAATGGAATGTCGCTCCAGTGAATGGAATGTCGCTCCAGTGAATGGAATGTAACTCCGGTGAATGGAATGTAGCTCCGGTGAATGGAATGTCGCTCCAGTGAATGGAATGTAGCTCCGGTGAATGGAATGTCGCTCCAGTGAATGGAATGTCGCTCCAGTGAATGGAATGTCGCCCCAGTGAATGGAATGTCGCTCCAGTGAATGGAATGTCGCTCCAGGGAATGGAATGTCGCCCCAGTGAATGGAATGTCGCTCCAGTGAATGGAATGTCGCTCCAGTGAATGGAATGTAACTCCGGTGAATGGAATGTAGCTCCGGTGAATGGAATGTCGCTCCAGTGAATGGAATGTAGCTCCGGTGAATGGAATGTCGCTCCAGTGAATGGAATGTCGCTCCAGTGAATGGAATGTAGCTCCGGTGAATGGAATGTCGCTCCAGTGAATGGAATGTAGTTCCAGTGAATGGAATGTCGCGCCAGTGAATGGAATGTCACCCAGGGGAATGTAATGTCGCTCCGGTGGTCGACTCGGCTATATTCCATTTAAAAAAAATTAAATAAAAAATGCTGAGAAATAACGCTGATAATTGGGTGCGTGTTCAGCATCCCAACGTTGGTCTCCACAACCCTTCTGTTTCCCTGTTGTTGTGTCTCCCTGTTGTTCTGTCTCCCTGTTGTTGTGTCTACCTGTTGTTCTGTCTCCCTGTTGTTGTGTCTACCTGTTGTTCTGTCTCCCTGTTGTTGTGTCTACCTGTTGTTCTGTCTCCCTGTTGTTGTGTCTACCTGTTGTTCTGTCTCCCTGTTGTTGAGTCTCCCTGTTGTTGAGTCTCCCTGTTGTTCTGTCTCCCTGTTGTTCTGTCTACCTGTTGTTCTGTCTCCCTGTTGTTGAGTCTCCCTGTTGTTCTGTCTCCTTGTTGTTGAGTCTCCCTGTTGTTCTATCTCCCTGTTGTTGTGTCTACCTGTTGTTCTGTCTCCCTGTTGTTGTGTCTCCCTGTTGTTGAGTCTCCCTGTTGTTCTGTTTCCCTGTTGTTGTGTCTCCCTGTTGTTGAGTCTCCCTGTTGTTCTGTCTCCCTGTTGTTGTGTCTCCCTGTTGTTCTGTCTCCCTGTTGTTGAGTCTCCCTGTTGTTCTGTCTCCCTGTTGTTGAGTCTCCCTGTTGTTCTGTATCCCTGTTCTGTTTCCCTGTTGTTCTGTCTCTCTGTTGTTCTGTCTCTCTGTTGTTCTGCCTCACTGTTCTGTCTCCCTGTTGTTCTGTCTCACTGTTCTGTCTCCCTGTTGTTCTGTCTCCCTGTTGTTCTTTCTCCCTATCGTTCTGTCTCCCTGTTGTTGTGTCTCCCTGTTGTTGTGTCTCCCTGTTGTTGTGTCTCCCTGTTGTTGTGTCTCCCTGTTGTTGTGTCTCCCTGTTGTTGTCTCCCTGTTGTTCTGTCTCCCTGTTGTTCTGTCTCCCAGTTGATATTTGTGTCCCTGTTCTCCTCTGTGTCCCTGTTGTTCTGTCTCCCTGTTGTTCTCTGTCTCTCTGTTGTTCTGTCTCCCTGTTGTTCTCTGTGTGTTTGTTCTTGCCTGTTTATCTTTTTCATTATCTCTCCCTCTCTGTCTCTCAAGACGCCCTCTCTCTCAGCCCTGTTGGTCTCTAGTACAAACAGATAGACGGGGTTCCAAGGGTTCCTCCTCGGTGTCCTATATGCTAATGTTTACATGGTTACTATTTAATAGAAATTCCTTGTTGGCATTCACCTAAAGCCTCATGTCGATTGTACCTGGATTGTACCTGAATGGGGTTCAGGGAGGTCGATTGTACCTAGATTGTTTCCTGGATGGGGTTGAGGGAGGTCGTCTACCCCACCAGCCTGGTCCGGGACCCGGCTTGACTTGTGAGAGCTTGGTCCAACAGGTTGTTTATGCTGGGAATTATATATATCTGTTGACACGTTGTTGCTGGGTACGGGGCAATAGGCGCTTAGTGCAACAGCTTGAGGGGTTGCATTCGTGCTAAGGTCTGTGCTATCTGTCCTAGATGTAACAGTCTTGGAAAGGAAAGGGGACTGTCACGCTATCGTCTATGCTATGCGAACCAACATGGGAAAGTAGAAGTACTTGGACTGAGTACCTGCTGGGAGTGCTGGGATTGAGCACCTGCTGAGAGTGCTGGGATTGAGTACCTGCTAGGAGTGCTGGGATTGAGTACCTGCTAGGAGTGCTGGGATTGAGTACCTGCTAGGAGTGCTGGGATTGAGTACCTGCTAGGAGTGCTGGGATTGAGTACCTGCTAGGAGTGCTGGGATTGAGTACCTGCTAGGAGTGCTGGGATTGAGTACCTGCTAGGAGTGCTGGGATTGAGGGCTCAGTGTCAGAGTAGTTAACAAATGGAATGTATTAAGAAGTTATGTGGTGGAAGCTAACTCCATACACAGTCCAGAGCGCTGTCCACTCAGCCACCAGGCCCCAGTGTGTGTTGTGTGTGTGTGTGTACTCACCTAGTTGTGCTTGCGGGGGTTGAGCTCTGGCTCTTTGGTCCCGCCTCTCAACTGTCAATCAACAGGTGTACAGGTTCCTGAGCCTATTGGGCTCTATTATATCTACACTTGAAACTGTGTATGGAGTCAGCCTCCACCACATCACTTCCTAATGCATTCCATTTGTCAACCACTCTGACACTAAAAAAGTTCTTTCTAATATCTCTGTGGCTCATTTGGACACTCAGTTTCCACCTGTGTCCCCTAGTGCGTGTGCCCCTTGTGTTAAACAGCCTGTCTTTATCAACCCTGTCAATTCCCTTGAGGATCTTGAATGTGGTGATCATGTCCCCCCTAACTCTTCTGTCTTCCAACGAAGTGAGGTTTAATTCCCGTAGTCTCTCCTCGTAAGCTCATACCTCTCAGCTCGGGTACTAGTCTGGTGGCGAACCTTTGAACATTTTCCATTTTAGTCTTATGCTTGACTAGATATGGACTCCATGCTGGTGCCGCATACTCCAGGATTGGTCTGACATATGTGGTATATAATGTTCTGAAAGATTCCTTACACAAGTTTCTAAAGGCCGTTCTTATGTTAGCCAACCTGGCATATGCTGCTGCTGTTATCCTCTTGATGTGAGGCATCAGGAGACAGGTCTGGCGTGATATCAACCCCCTAGGTCTTTCTCTCTCTCGGACTCTTGAAGTATTTCATCTCCCAAGTGATACCTTGTATCTGGTCTCCTGCTTCCTACCCCTATCTTCATTACATTACATTTGCTTGGATTAAACTCTAACAGCCATTTGTTCGACCATTCCTGCAGCTTGTCCAGGTCTTCTTGAAGCCTCAAGCTGTCCTCCTCTGTCTTAATCCTTCTCATAATTTTGGCGTCGTCAGCAAACATTGAGAGGAATGAGTCTATACCCTCTGGGAGATCATTTACGTATATCAGAAACAGGATAGGTCTAAGTACAGAGCCCTGTGGGACTCCACTGGTGACTTCACGCCAGTCTGAGGTCTCACCCCTCACTGTAACTCTCTGCTTCCTATTGTTTAGGTACTCCCTTATCCACTGGAGCGCCCTACCAGCTTACTCCTGCCTGTTTCTCTAGCTTATGCATTCAACCTTTTATGGGGTACTGTGTCAAAGGCTTTCCGACAGTCCAAAAAAAATGCAGTCCGCCCGCCCTTTTCTTTCTTGTTTAATCTTTGTCACCTGATCGTAGAATTCTATTAGTCCTGTAAGGCAAGATTTACCCTCCCTGAACCCATGTTGATGGGTTGTCACGAAGTCTCTTCTCTCCAGATGTGTTACTAGTTTTTTTCTCACAATCTTCTCCATCACCTTGCATGGTATACAAGTTAAGGACATTGGCCTGTAGTTCAGTGCCTCTTGTCTGTCCCCCTTTTTGTATATTGCTACTACATTAGCAGTCTTCCATATTTCTGGTAGGTCCCCCGTTTCCAGTGACCTACTATACACTATGGAGAGTGGTAGGCAAAGTGCTCCTGCACACTCTTTCAATACCCATGGCGAGATTCCATCCGGCCCAACAGCTTTTCTCACATCCAGCTCCAATAGGTGCTTCTTGACCTCATCTCTTGTAATTTCGAACCTATCCAAGGTCACCTGGTTTGTTGCCACCTCTTCTAGCGCCGCGACATCTCCCTGTTCTATTGTAAAGACCTCCTGGAACCTTTTGTTGAGTTCTTCACACACCTCTTTGTCATTCTCTGTGTACCTGTCCTCGCCCACCCTAAGTTTCATCACCTGTTCCTTCACTGTTGTCTTCCTCCTTATGTGACTGTGTAGTAGCTTGGGTTCGGTCTTGGCTTTATTAGCTATATCATTTTCATACCTTTTCTCAGCTGCTCTTCTCACACTGACATACTCGTTCCTGGTTCTCTGGTATCTCTCTCTACTTTCTGGTGTTCTGTTATTACGGAAGTTCCTCCATGCCCTTTTGTTTTGCTCCTTTGCTTTCATACATTCCTTATTAAACCACGGATTCTTCCTTTGCTTCTCTGTTTTTTCCTGTCGGGCTGGGACAAACCTGCTTACAGCCTCCTGACATTTTTGGGTGACATAGTCCATCATGTCTTGTACGGACTTGGTTCCGAGTTCTGTGTCGCAATGTATATCCCATAGGAATTTATTCATTTCCTCATAGTTTCCCTTTCGGTACGCCAGCCCTTTGGTTCCCAGTTCTTTTTTGGGGGTGATAATTCCTAGCTCAACCAGGTACTCAAAGCTCAATACACTGTGATCACTCATTCCCAAAGGGGCTTCCAACTTAACTTCCCTTATATCCGACTCATTTAGGGTAAATATCAGATCAAGCAAGGCTGGTTCATCCCCTCCTCTCATTCTTGTCGATCCCTTGACGTGTTGACTTAGAAAGTTTCTTGTTGCCACATCCAGCAGCTTAGCTCTCCATGTGTCTGGGCCTCCATGTGGGTCTCTGTTTCCCCCAATCTATCTTCCCATGGTTGAAGTCTCCCATGATTAGAAGTCTGGATCCGTTCCTGCTAGCCACAGAAGCTGCTCTCTCTATTATATTGATGGTGGCCAAGTTGTTTCTATTGTGTGTGTGTGTCTTGTGTGTGTGTGTGTGTGTGTGTGTGTGTGTGTGTGTGTGTGTGTGTGTGTGTGTGTGTGTGTGTGTGTGTGTGTGTGTGTTGTGTGTGTGTGTGTGTGTGTGTGTGTGTGTGTGTGTGTGTGTGTGTGTGTGTGTGTGTGTGTGTGTGTGTGTGTGTGAATGATGTAACAATGATCGAGTACTATTTTATTTCATTTTATTATCTAAAAGTTATTGAATACAAAATTATTGTAAATTAAACCAGTTGCACAATTAGTTTGTTTCAGTATAAGTAATTACCAAACAAATTTATACTCTCTCACAGTGATTATATATGGTGGTCCTGGACCATTATGGTGGTCCTGGACCATTATGGTGGTCCTGGACCATTATGGTGGTCCAGGACCATTATGGTGGTCCTGGATAATTATGGTGGTCCAGGACCATTATGGTGGTCCAGGACCATTATGGTGGTCCAGGACCATTATGGTGGTCCAGGACCATTATGGTGGTCCTGGACTATTATGGTGGTCCAGGACCATTATGGTGGTCCAGGACCATTATGGTGGTCCAGGACCATTATGGTGGTCCAGGACCATTATGGTGGTCCTGGACCATTATGGTGGTCCAGGACCATTATGGTGGTCCTGGACCATTATGGTGGTCCAGGACCATTATGGTGGTCCAGGACCATTATGGTGGTCCAGGACCATTATGTTGGTCCAGGACCATTATGGTGGTCCAGGACCATTATGGTGGTCCAGGACAATTATGGTGGTCCCGTACCATTATGGTGGTCCTGGATCATTATGGTGGTCCCGTACCATTATGGTGGTCCCGTACCATTATGGTGGTCCCGTACCATTATGGTGGTCCCGTACCATTATGGTGGTCCCGTACCAATATGGTGGTCCCGTACCATTATGGTGGTCCCGTACCATTATGGTGGTCCTGGACCATTATGGTGGTCCAGCTCCGACTAACTCACACAGTAACTAGTCGTGAAGGTCCTGGCGGACTGAAACGTCTCCAATTCTTTCGTTTTCAGACGTGTGAAGGTTGGGTGTAGTTCAGGTCACATTGGTGACCTTGAAGTGGTCAGTATTGACCTCGACCGATATCTAAGATAACACTGAAGAGACCACACAGATGTCAATGGTTGGCTGCTGGTGTTAAGAATATGTATGCATGTCTAAAATACCATTTTCCATCAACTTTGGAGATGGAAAATGGTATTTAAGACATGCATACATATTTTTAAATAAGTTTTCAAAAGAAACATTGCCAAATGGGCACATTAATATTTTGATTTAATTTAGTTTTTTGAAGGCAACTATATAATTTTTTTATGCAATGAATCAGGTTAACTTGAGCAGGTGTTTAATGCGTCGGAAAACCAGTGATGCGACCGTTATTCTCAACTAATTCGTCGTATTTTGCCCGTTATTGACCAATCCGATAAAAAATTGACGTGTTATTAAACATTAAAGCATCGGAATATTGACGTTTTCAACGCATCGATCTCGATTAGATAGGATGCGTTCGTACCGTCCTGGTTATGCAAAACAGTTGCGTCTTTTTACGGAGAGTCACATCCAAAGAATGGGCTGGTGCACTTGGGGAGCAGCCAAGGTGGCTTGTAAGATCTGTGAGAGCAGACTAAAGCTCTTGGACCCACCAGCGACACGCGAAGCATAGGAGTCGTGGAGTATATAAAGGTATACTTCGGTGTGTGTGTGTAATTTACACACACACACACACACACACACACACACACACACACACACACACACACACACACACACACACACATACACATACACATACACACACACACACACACACACACACACACACACACACACACACACACACACACACGCACACGCACACGCACACACACACACACACATATCTTGAGATCTTGAGGTTATCTTGAGATGATTTCGGGGCTTTAGTGTCCCCGCGGCCCGGTCCTCGACCAGGCCTCCACCTCCAGGAAGCAGCCCGTGACAGCTGACTAACACCCAGGTACCTATTTTACTGCTAGGTAACAGGGGCATAGGGTGAAAGAAACTCTGCCCATTGTTTCTCCCGGCGCCCGGGATCGAACCCGGGACCACAGGATTACAAGTCCAGTGTGCTGTCCGTTCGGCCGACCGGCTCCAACCTCCACATAAACACATCACATATACGCAACACAACACAGGCAACACATACACACAGTACATCCAAACAACACTACACACCACAGACACAACACACATAATCATACATTATCAGTGATCATAACACACTGTTATGATCACCGTCTAATGACATCGTTCCCGCCTCGAGTCATTTTACCCCACCTAAAAAGATCTCAGACGGCCTAAACTGTAATATAAGTTAAGAATGAGCGAATCGTACACACAATCGTGCTTAATATTTGGCTGTATAATGGTGAATTGTGACAGATTGTGAAACAAAATGGCACCCGGGCGGGCGGTGACACATCCGGGGCTGGGGGGAATGCCACGACGCATGCCTAAGGCTTGCACAACAAGAGAGGTGAGTGGCGGTGACTCAGGTGCTCAGCCAATCAGTCACTAGCTTTCTGTGACGTCTTCGGAGCGGAGCCACTATTACTGGCTCACTGTTTAGCCAGACTTCCGGTGGATGGGGAGGTTGTGACCTTGGGCGCGCTCGGGAAAGTCGCCAGATTCGAATCTTAAGTAACGAGTTGAGCCCAGGACTTCGGCCATACCTGAGGCACCAAGGTTGGTGCCTCACCAACCTTGGTGAGGCACCAAGCTGTATGTATGAACCTCCTGTATGAATGAACCTCCTGTATGGAAGGTTGGAAAGAGTATTGTTGTTGAAGACAGCTACTGAGAGCGGAAGAAGCTCGATAGCGTGCAGAGTTCAGTGACGGGGAGCTGTATGTACCTTCACTTAAACCTTGGTGGATCAACACGAATGGACAGACCCTCGAAGCTTGGCGACAGTCCCGACCAGTGAGCGTCGGGAGTAGTTACGACCACCCGGTGTACTCACCTACCTGTACTCACCAAATTGTGCTTGCGGGGGTTGAGCTCTGGCTCTTTGGTCCCGCCTCTCAACTGTCAATCAACTAATGATCAGGTTCCCGAGCCAATTGAGCTCTATCATATCTACACTTGAAGCTGTGTATGGAGTCAGCCTCCACCACATCACTTCCTAGTGCATTCCATTTGTCTACTACTCTGACACTGAAAAAATTCTTTCTAACGTCTCTATGGCTCATTTGGGCACTCAATTTCCACCTGTGTCCCCAAGTGCGTGTGCCCCTTGTGGTAAATAGTCTATCTTTATCTACCCTATCAATTGTGTGATAGGGTAGTACATCTACTCTAGTGCATCTAGATGGTAGTTATCTACCCTATCAATTGTGTGATAGGGTAGTACATCTACTCTAGTGCATCTAGATGGTAGTTATCTACCCTATCAACTGTGTGATAGGGTAGTACATCTACTTTAGTTCATCTAGATGGTAGTTATCTACCCTATCAATTGTGTGATAGGGTAGTACATCTACTCTAGTGCATCTAGATGGTAGTTATCTACCCTATGAATTGTGTGATAGGGTAGTACATCTACTCTAGTGCATCTAGATGGTAGTTATCTACCCTATCAATTGTGTGTGTGTTCACAATGAGGAGCCGTTGAAGAGGCTAGTGAAGATACGACCGAGGTCACAGTATGCCAGTGTTCCTTCATGGTAGTCCTGGAGCATTACAGTGTGACTGTAATGTGTTGCAGTGTGACTGTAATGTGTTGCAGTGTGACTGTAATGTGTTGCAGTGTGACTGTAATGTGTTGCAGTGTGACTGAGTTGCCTGCCAGATGGTGTGTTGCGTCACAAAAGGCGTCTTGTATTCCATCTTGGCTACTGACTACCTGCCATTGTGTTTCAGACCAGCTTGTGTGTTAGGGAGCCAGCTGGTGTGTTAGGGAGCCAGCTGGTGTGTTGGGGAGCCAGCTGGTGTGTTAGGGAGCCAGCTGGTGTGTTGGGGAGCCAGCTGGTGTGTTAGGGAGCCAGCTGGTGTGTTGGGGAGCCAGCTGGTGTGTTAGGGAGCCAGCTGGTGTGTTAGGGAGCCAGCTGGTGTGTTAGGGAGCCAGCTGGTGTGTTGGGGAGCCAGCTGGTGTGTTAGGGAGCCAGCTGGTGTGTTGGGGAGCCAGCTGGTGAGTTAGGGAGCCAGCTGGTGTGTTGGGGAGCCAGCTGGTGTGTTAGGGAGCCAGCTGGTGTGTTGGGGAGCCAGCTGGTGTGTTGAGGAGTCAGCTGGTGTGTTGAGGAGCCAGCTGGTGTGTTAGGGAGCCAGCTGGTGTGTTGGGGAGCCAGCTGGTGTGTTGGGGAGCCAGCTGATGTGTTATGGAGCCAGCTGGTGTGTTGGGGAGCCAGCTGGTGTGTTCGGGAGCCAGCTGGTGTGTTAGGGAGCCAGCTGGTGTGTTGGGGAGCCAGCTGGTGTGTTAGGGAGCCAGCTGGTGTGTTGGGGAGCCAGCTGGTGTGTTAGGGAGCCAGCTGGTGTGTTAGGGAGCCAGCTGGTGTGTTAGGGAGCCAGCTGGTGTGTTAGGGAGCCAGCTGGTGTGTTAGGGAGCCAGCTGGTGTTGCAAAACATGGGATACAAACCACAGGCGCTGGTGGCTGAGTGGACAGAACGCTGGACATATAATCCCGTGGGCCAGGGTTCGATTCCCGACGAGAAACAAAATGGGCGGAGTTTCTTTCACCCTGATGCTCCTGTTACCTAGCAGTAAATAGGAACCTGGGAGTTAGACAGCTGTTACGGGCTGCTTCCTGGGTGTGTGTGTGTGTGTGTGTGAAAAATTAGTTAGTAGTTAGACGGGTTACAGGAGGGACGGGTTACAGGTGAGACGGGTTACAGGTGAGACGGGTTACAGGTGAGACAGGTTACAGGTGACACGGGTTACAGGAGAGACGGGTTACAGGAGAGACGGGTTACAGGTGAGACGGGTTACAGGTGAGACGGGTTACAGGTGAGACAGGTTACAGGTGAGACAGGTTACAGGTGACACGGGTTACAGGAGAGACGGGTTACAGGAGAGACGGGTTACAGGTGAGACAGGTTACAGGTGACACGGGTTACAGGAGAGACGGGTTACAGGTGAGACGGGTTACAGGTGAGACGGGTTACAGGTGAGACTGGTTACAGGTGAGACGGGTTACAGGTGAGACGGGTTACAGGAGAGACGGGTTACAGGTGAGACAGGTTACAGGTGAGACGGGTTACAGGTGAGACAGGTTACAGGTGAGACAGGTTACAGGTGAGACGGGTTACAGGTGAGACGGGTTACAGGTGAGACGGGTTACAGGTGAGACGGGTTACAGGTGAGACAGGTTACAGGTGACACGGGTTACAGGAGAGACGGGTTACAGGAGAGACGGGTTACAGGTGAGACAGGTTACAGGTGACACGGGTTACAGGAGAGACGGGTTACAGGTGAGACGGGTTACAGGTGAGACGGGTTACAGGTGAGACGGGTTACAGGTGAGACGGGTTACAGGTGAGACGGGTTACAGGTGAGACGGGTTACAGGTGAGACGGGTTACAGGTGAGACAGGTTACAGGTGAGACGGGTTACAGGTGAGACGGGTTACAGGTGAGACGGGTTACAGGTGAGACGGGTTACAGGTGAGACGGGTTACAGACCTTCGAGTCTGTGGGACTGGGAATATATTGTTGTTATAAATCTTATGTTGGAGAGACACGCCTTGGCCACCACCTGTATTGGTAACCCCCCCCCCCCCCTCTCTCTCACACACACACACTCTCTCTCTCTCTCTCTCACACACACACACTCTCTCTCTCTCTCTCTCTCTCTCTCTCTCTCTCTCTCTCTCTCTCTCTCTCTCTCTCTCTCTCTCTCTCTCTCTCTCTCTCTCTCTCTCTCTGTCTTGTAACACCGTAAAGGTGTTTTGTTTAGTTTATTTAATACATACATATAGTTCATGAGTCACAGACAAGGATTTGTGAAGCGCCATTCTGTCGGCCAGAAACTCACATCTCCAAGCGTTAATGACCTCAAGTTGACCTGAGGTCAGCTCATGCGAATTTCACCTTGCTTCTGCTAATCTTATAATTGTAGCCTGATAGCCGGGTAGGTCCGTCAAACATGCCGACGTTTAAGGAGTGGTTTGGTAGAGAGCCTCGGGCTATCTACTTGTGGGCGGAGTTAGCTACTAGGTTTCCCAATATATACTGAGGGAGCTGTAGATTCGACAGGATAATACAGGAGAACAGCCAGCGAAGCAGAACAGAGGACATCCTAGCCAGGGAGGCTGTCAGCCGGACGGGGCGGGACAGTCTCTGTCAACTACAGACCCCCTCTCCCTCTCTATCCAGCTATAGGCAGACACTTGGTGAGTTGAACATTAAGGTGACTTGGTCGTGTTTACAAGTGTTGTGTGATGGTCCGGGGCAGACAGTTGTAGGCTTCTCGAATTCTTGGATGATGACTCACTTTGTATATTAATGTTGAACATTAAGTTGAATTGCTTAAATTATGATACTTATCATGTGAAATATAATTGATGAATTTATTGTTTTAAATTGTCTTTAACTTTGTTCCCTAGAGTTTTTGAGTTGAGATGAGAGAGCCTATGCGGTTACTGGTTACATGATTTTAATGAGTACATGTTTAGAGTTGATACACGCTAATAACATCTTTTGGTACAGACAAGTTCCATTCCTTGTCTTGTATGTACTGACCAGAATGGATGGTGGCAGCAATTTCTACTTCTACTATCTACTTCTACTTCTACCTATCTACCCCACTACCTCCTACTCACTTCCTATTCCTCTCCCTCGACCCCTCTCCAAACTCTCCCTTTCAACTGACGACCCTCCTCGCTCCTCCCACCTCTCTACCTCTCTCACCCCAAACCCCCACTAATTACTTCATTATTCATCTCTTTCCTTTCGTTTCTCTTATACGTTTGTGGCAGTGAAATGTGTTCTAGAGTTCTCTAGAGTTTCGGGTAGCTGATCAAGTTACGGCGCCTTGTAGTCGTAGCACCGAGGTTATCGAATACCTAAGTTATAAGGTGTTGAACGAGAGAGGCTGCCGTAGGAACTCTGGGAGAGCTCTAAAATAGTTAGCTTACTGGGGGTGCTCTAGAATAGTTAGCTTACTGGGGGTGCTCTAGAATAGTTAGTTAACTAGGGGTGAAATAATGGACTAAAGAGAGCTATTTCCCCCCCCCCCCATTACAATGGTGGCAGAGGTGGTCTCTCTCTCTCTCTCTCTCTCTCTCTCTCTCTCTCTCTCTCTCTCTCTCTCTCTCTCTCTCTCTCTCTCTCTCTCTCTCCCTCTCTCTCTCTCTCTCTCCCTCTCTCTCTCTCTCTCTCCCTCTCTCTCTCTCTCTCTCTCACTCTCTCTCTCTCTCTCTCTCTCTCTCTCTCTCTCTCTCTCTCTCTCTCTCTCTCTCTCTCTCTCTCTTCTCTCTCTCTCTCTCTCTCTCTCTCTCTCTCTCTCTCTCTCTCTCTCTCTCTCTCTCTCTCTCTCTTCTCTCTCTCTCTCTCTCTCTCTCTCTCTCTCTCTCTCTCTCTCTCTCTCTCTCTCTCTCTCTCTCTCTCTCTCTCTCTCTCTCTCTCTCTCTCTCTCCCTCTCTCTCTCCCTCTCTCTCTCTCCCTCTCTCTCTCCCTCACACACCACACACACACACACACACACACACACACACACACACACACACACACACACACACACACACACACACACACACACACTCTAGGGGCCTCGTAGCCTGGTGGATAGCGCGAAGGACTCGTAATTCTGTGGCGCGGGTTCGATTCCCGCACGAGGCAGAAACAAATGGGCAAAGTTTCTTTCACCCTGAATGCCCCTGTTACCTAGCAGTAAATAGGTACCTGGGAGTTAGTCAGCTGTCACGGGCTGCTTCCTGGGGTGGGTGTGTGTGTGTGTGTGTGTGTGTGGTGTGGAGAAAAAAAAAAAAAAAAAGTAGTTAGTAAACAGTTGATTGACAGTTGAGAGGCGGGCCGAAAGAGCAGAGCTCAACCCCCGCAAAAACACAACTAGTAAACACAACTAGTAAACACACACACACACACACACACACACACACACACACACACACACACACACACACACACACACAGTTTCTCTCCTTCTCTAACCCCGAGGTTATTAGTGTTCTGGGCGGGGGGGGGGGGGGGACTAAAACGTGTGACAAGAATGATGGATGGGACTGACACAGTGATGGATCTGGACGAGTTCTGAACTGTGGAGCATCTTGTTGACACTCCAGGTGCTTCCACTCACATACTAATATTTCCCGTACGTGGCTCTCCAGACACGAGCTGTAGCTCTTGGACTCCAGCCTGCCAAATGGTGGACATCTAATGCAGTGTTCTAAATTATCTCCTCTCATGACTTGGTTTAAAATTGTTTATGTACTTGGTCACAGCTGATACATAGTTGCTGGGGTTCTGGGAGTTCTTCTACTCCCCAAGTCCGGCCCGAGGCCAGGCTTGACTTGTGAGAGTTTGGTCCACCAGGCTGTTGCTTGGAGCGGCCCGCAGGCCCACATACCCGCCACAGCCCGGTTGGTCCAGAACGTCTTTTAGAAAACAGTCTAGTTTCCTCTTGAAGATGTCCACGGTTGTTCCGGCAATATTTCTTATACTCGCTGGGAGGACGTTGAACAACCGCGGACCTCTGATGTTTATACAGTGTTCTCTGATTGTGCCAATGGCACCTCTGCTCTTCACTGGTTCAATCTTGCATTTTCTTCCATATCGTTCACTCCAGTACGTTGTTATTTTACTGTGTAGATTTGGGACCTGTCCCTCCAGTATATTCCATGTGTATGTTATTTGGTGTCTCTCTCGTCTCCTTTCTAGAGAGTACATTTGGAGGGCTTTGAGACGATCCCAATAATTTAGGTGCTTTATCTCGTCTATGCGTGCCGTATAGGTTCTCTGTATTCCCTCTATTTCAGCAATCTCTCCTGCTCTGAAGGGGGAAGTGAGTACTGAGCAGTACTCAAGACGGGACAACACAAGTGACTTGAAGAGTACAGCCATCTTCGTCAGCTTTTGTCCTCTCTCGTCCTGGTCCCACCCCTTGTGTGACCCCTCGTCCCCCTGGTCCCACCCCTTGTGTGACCCCTCGTTCCCCGACGGTCCAAGTGGCTCTGGGGGGCCGGATGTCACGCCCTCGTTGGAGGCCGGATGTCACGCCCTCGTTGGGGCCGGATGTCACGCCCTCGTTACGGCCGGATGTCACGTCCTCGTTGGGGCCGGATGTCACGCCCTCGTTGGGCTGAATGTCACGGCCCCGTTCGGGCCGGATGTCACGCCCTCGTTAGGGCCGGATGTCACACCCTCGTTGGGGCCGGATGTCACGCCCTCGTTTGGGCCGGATGTCACGCCCTCGTTGGGGCCGGATGTTACGCCCTCCTTGGGGCCGGATGTCACGCCCTCCTTGGGGCCGGATGTCACGCCCTCGTTGGGGCCGGATGTCACGCCCTCGTTGGGGCCGGATGTCACGCCCTCGTTGGGGCCGGATGTCACGCCCTCCTTGGGGCCGGATGTCACGCCCTCCTTGGGGCCGGATGTCACGCCCTCCTTGGGGCCGGATGTCACGCCCTCCTTGGGGCCGGATGTCACGCCCTCCTTGGGGCCGGATGTCACGCCCTCCTTGGGGCCGAATGTCACGCCCTCCTTGGGGCCGGATGTCACGCCCTCCTTGGGGCCGGATGTCACGCCCTCGTTGGGGCCGGATGTCACGCCCTCCTTGGGGCCGGATGTCACGCCCTTCTTGGGGCCGGATGTCACGCCCTCCTTGGTGCCGGATGTCACGCCCTCCTTGGTGCCGGATGTCACGCCCTCGTTGGGGCCGGATGTCACGCCCTCCTTGGGGCCGGATGTCACGCCCTCCTTGGGGCCGGATGTCACGCCCTCCTTGGGGCCAGATGTCACGCCCTCCTTGGGGCCGGATGTCACGCCCTCCTTGGTGCCGGATGTCACGCCCTCCTTGGTGCCGGATGTCACGCCCTCGTTGGGGCCGGATAGATGCAAACTGTTCGTAATAAAATTATCTGAATTACTGCAGTTGTTTACATGTATTCAGCGTTTTCCAAGTGATATATTGGGAGAGTTAGAGAGAGAGAGAGAGAGAGAGAGAGAGAGAGAGAGAGAGAGAGAGAGAGAGAGAGAGAGAGAGAGAGAGAGAGAGAGAGAGAGAGACTCAGTCAGGCCACATTTTAATAAGAGTAATGGCTGGCTCTCACGTCAATAGGAGGCTAGGCTTAGTTAGGTGCATGAAGGGCTCCTGGTGGGAGGCGCCTCTGGGCGGCGGTGTTTGTGCGGGTAATTAGTCTGATGGATCACCGCTGCCAGTTGTCACGCGTCTCCGTCTCCGGCTTACAAGGAATGGCTCTCACCACACCGGGTTCAAACGCCAAGTGGACAAAACTGCATTGTTTGCGGTCACTGCTGCGCCTTCCTCATCTAGGTGCGCCCGCACGCGCCTGCGCCACACACACACACACACACACACACACACACACACACACACACACACACACACACACACACACACACAAATAGGATAACGACAGCAGCGTACTCTACACTGGCGACAATTAGAACTTCATTCAGAAACCTAAATGAGGAGACTTTTAGGGCGCTTTACACTGCCTACGTGAGACCCGTCTTAGAGTATGCCGCGCCATCATGGAGCCCCCACCTGAAGAAACACATAAAGAAACTGGAGAAGGTCCAGAGGTTTGCGACGAGGCTTGTCCCAGAGTTACGAGGGATGGGATATGAAGAGCGTCTGCAGGAACTGAACCTTACGACACTAGAGAAAAGAAGGGAGAGAGGAGATATGATAGGGACATATAAAATACTCAGGGGAACTGACAAAGTGGAAATAGATGAAATGTTCACACGTAATAATAACAGAACGAGGGGACATGGGTGGAAACTGGAAACTCAGATGAGTCACAGAGATGTTAGGAAGTTTTCTTTTAGCGTGAGAGTAGTGGAAAAATGGAATGCACTTGGGGAACAGGTTGTGGAAGCAAATACTATTCATACTTTTAAAACTAGGTATGATAGGGAAATGGGACAGGAGTCATTGCTGTAAACAACCGATAGCTGGAAAGGCGGGATCCAAGAGTCAATGCTCGATCCTGCAGGCACAAATAGGTGAGTTTAAATAGGTGAGTACACACACACACATGCGCGCGCACACACACAAATAAGGGAGTACAAATAAGCGAGTACACCAACCCGTTCTCGCACTTTCGTATAGTCAATATTGACTTATTAAATACGTGCATATGTGACATACTAATTTATTGTGAATATTCTAATTTACCTTGAAAAGCTTCATAGAAAACACCGACCTTATCTAACCTTCTTAGTATGTTAAGATAAGCATCTTATTGCTTCGTAATTACAATTATTACTTAACCTATTATAGGTATAGGTTAAGTAATAATTGTTATTACGAAGCAATAAGATGCTCATCTTAACATACTAAGAAGGTTAGGTAAGGTCGGTGTTTTCTGTGAAGCTTTTCAAGGTAAATTAGAATATTCACAATAAATTAGTATGTCACATATACACTTATTTAATAAGTCAATATTGACTGTAAGAAAGTACGAGAATGGGTTGAGTACACACACATGCCCATGATGCAACCCATAACAGCTGTCTAACTCCCAGGTACCTGTTTACTGCTAGGTGAACAGCTGCATAAGGTGGAAGAAACTTTGGCCATTTGTTTCTACCTCGGCCAGGAAACGAATCCGGGCCCTTAGGACATCGACTCCCCCCCCCCCTTCGGCGCTGTGTGTGTACTCACCTATGTGTGTGTGTGTGTGTACTCACCTAATTGTACTCACCTAATTGTGCTTGCGGGGGTTGAGCTTTGGCTCTTTGGTCCCGCCTCTCAACTGTCAATCAACTGGTGTACAGATTCCTGAGCCTACTGGGCTCTATCATATCTACATTTGAAACTGTGTATGGAGTCAGCCTCCACCACATCACTTCCTAGTGCATTCCATTTATTAACTACTCTGACACTGAAAAAATTCTTTCTAACGTCTCTGTGGCTCATCTGGGTACTAAGTTTCCACCTGTGTCCCCGTGTTCGTGTCCCACCCGTGCTGAAGAGTTTGTCTTTGTCCACCCTGTCAATTCCCCTGAGAATTTTGTAGGTGGTTATCATGTCTCCCCTTACTCTTCAGTTTTCCAGGGATGTGAGGTTCAGCTCCTTTAGCCTTTCCTCGTAGCTCAATCCTCTCAGTTCCGGGACGAGCCTGGTGGCATACCGCTGAATCTTCTCTAACTTTGTCTTGTGTTTAACTAGGTATGGACTCCAGGCTGGAGCTACATACTCCAGGATTGGTCTTACATAAGTGGTATACAGGGTTCTGAAAGATTCCTTACACAAGTTTCTGAAGGCAGTTCTTATGTTGGCCAGTCTAGCATATGCCGCTGATGATATTCTTTTGATGTGGGCCTCTGGGGACAGGTTCGGTGTGATACCAACCCCACATATCAAAATATGTGTGTGTGTGTGTGTGTGTTTACTAGTTGTGTTTACTAGTTGTGTTTTTGCGGGGGTTGAGCTTTGCTCTTTCGGCCCACCTCTCAACTGTCAATCAACTGTTTACTAACTACTTTTTTTTTTTTTCCACACCACACACACACACACCCCAGGAAGCAGTCCGTGACAGCTGACTAACTCCCAGGTACCTATTTACTGCTAGGTAACAGGGGCACTTAGGGTGAAAGAAACTTTGCCCATTTGTTTCTGCCTCGTGCGGGTGTGTGTGTGTGTGTGTGTGTGTGTGTGTGTGTGTGTGTGTGTGTGTGTGTGTGTGTGTGTGTGTGTGTGTGTGTGTGTGTGTGCGTGCGTGCGTGCGTGCACGTGGGTGCTGGCGAGCATGTGCAAGTGAGCGCTCACAGAGGTTGAGTGCGGGGTGGCGAGGGTGTGTAAGCTGATGAAGATGAATGGGTAATCAATTCATTGTATAATGGTAAAGGAACAGACAGTGATGGAGTGAGCGGCACAGAGACGCTGGCTCCCGTGTGGAGGGGGGGGGACGGGAGGGGGAGGGGAGGGGAGGGGGAGAGGAGGGGAAGGGGGGAGATAAAGGGGAAAAGTGGTGAGGGGGGAGGAGAGGGAGAGGGGGAGGGGAGGGGGAGGAGAGGGGGAGGGGGTAGGGGAAGGGGAGGTGGAGGGGGAATGTTCGCAGCGACGGGCCACTTTATATGCTCCGTAAATGTAAATATGCCAGAGTGCAAACTTTGATATTAAATTGAGAGCACGTGTAAATTGACTAATGTAAATTGACTGCAGGTTGACTGACATCTTGGAAATCTTCGTACCAACTGACTTCATGTACGCTTGCACAAGTATAAATTTAATTTTTTTTTTTAATTTTGCCCCGAGGGACGAGTTTATTGGACAGCGCCACTCATCTTGTGAGTGGACACACCGCCATAGCAGCATGTACAACACTCCCCAAAAGGAAGCAAACCCGTTGGGTTGTTCATCCTGTCACTTGTACCCAGACACAGCTGGGACTTGCTTAACTTAACAAGCATAAATTACACATTTACACATAAATCACACAGGTATAAATTACTCATCACCATAAGCAAATTTCGATAAACCTGTAAATAAACATCATCCCATCTCCTCTCAGTGTATATTATAATCAGCCGAAACACTGGACAAAATATTTTAATATTTCCTGGGGTTCGCAATAGGAGCCGACCCCTTCCCCTACCCTTATTGGGTTGCATTTGGGCCGCACCTTAAGCGGCCTATGACAGCCCCCTACTTCCCACCAGTCACCCTGCTATGTTGATGTTGGGCGACGCTGGCCCCAAACGTCTGACCTCCAACATTGTACACACATTCCGGTTTAAAGACATTGATTACTCTTGAATTTTGGTGGCAGGTTTTATTCAAGACTTTGGTTAATAATTACTTAATATTCAAGCTTCCTGAACATTAATTTTTTTCTTATAGATCTTGCTTACCTAAGATAACACACGAATCTTATGTTAACACAGCTTAACCTAATCTTATACAACATAAGCTAACGCAGCCAATTCTAAGCTTATTGGAAAACGAGCTTTTCTAGAAACGCAAGAGAGAGCAAGTCTCTCCTACAGCCCAGCCAGGGAGCGAGCCCCCCCCCCAAGCCCAGCCAGGGAGCGAGGCCCCCCAAGCCCAGCCAGGGAGCGAGACCCCCCAAGCCCAGCCAGGGAGCGAGGCCCCCCCAAGCCCAGCCAGGGAGCGAGGCCCCCCAAGCCTAGCCAGGGAGCGAGACCCCCCAAGCCCAGCCAGGGAGCGAGGCCCCCCATGCCCAGCGTGCCAGGGTGCCCAGTAGTGGTGGAGAGAAGCGGCCATAACTGCGACAGTACACCACCTGACGTCCCGCTGCCGCTCTGATGCCAGTCCGTGGGGCGCGACCCTCCCATAAATTTGGTTTTACGGCGGCAGGGACGTTGTTGTTGGTGGCGCGCGGTGCGAGTGACGGCCTCACACGCCAGAGACAGTGTGGACAGGGGGTCGAGGCCGCCTCTATTGTCGCGGGCCTCACTGTGAGTGACGCAGTGACTACAGCAGCAGGCGCGGGAGGGGACACTGCAGCCTCACTGCCATCCTCCTCCTCCTCCTCCTCCTCGCACACTATTTTACTGAACTTTGCTCTCTGAGGTTTGTCCGTTCCTCACTTGTTTTTTCTTTTAGAAACAACAAACTGGAAATTTAACAGCTTTTGTTGCGTCATAAAATCGCCAGGCAAAGTTTGAGTGTTGATAAAAAAAAAAAATTGCTATAGGATCACAGAATAAAAATTCCTGTATCCGCGGTCATAAATTTATACACATGCATGCTTGCAAATGTGCGCGCTCGCACGCACAAACCCACGCATTGGGTGTATGTATATAATACAAGTTTTAAGTTTTGCTCTGTTTTGTCCTGAGTGGCGAGTTTATTCGGCAGCGCCACTCAGCGTTTGAGTGGACACCCCAACATAGCAGCTAATTAATATATATATATATATATATATATATATATATATATATATATATATATATATATATATATATATATATATATATATATATATATATATATATATATATATAATGTACCTCATAGTGATTTATGAGGGATACGTGTATGTATAGATATAATGAACGTATATAAAATTAGAATGTTTGAGGTTGCCGGCTATAGACGTTCCAGGCTAGGCCTAACCCAGTGTTCCAGCAGGGTTGTTGTGGTGTGTGGTGGTCATGCTTGGGTCAGGGTCAGCAGTATAGAGATCACAGCGAGGCACAGTGCTACAGTAACTCCTGTGACTCTCTTATGGACTCCACCTTTTAAAACTTCTACAAAATTATATTAAAAACTCAATTGTCTTCTTTTATATAGTGAAACATTACGCACTGTCTGCGAAAATTGGCAGAAAGAGTATATCATTTAATGGGGTATAATGGGAATATTCTGAAGTTGATGAAGTTAGCTCCACGGAGGCTTGAGGATGGGGAAGGTGGTCCACCCGAGGTTGTTGACGGAACAGCTACATCAACCCCGGCCACTAGCGACACGTGTCATCAACACGTGTCCGGACCAGGAGCAGTGAATGGAGAGCTTTTGCTGAGATAAAGGGAGAGGGAAAGGCAGAGAGACAGCTGTGGTGGGGGAGGGGAGAGGGAGACAGTGTATCTGGGCACTACTGGGCACCTCCTCTATGGTATGTGTATAAAATATAATGTGTGTTGGAGGCCAAATGCTTGTGCTACTTAACCTCACCCAATTTTGTACAGTAATTTATGTGGGGTATGTGCCTAACATGGATGGATTGGGAATGACATCATTAATAAAACAAAAGTCATGCCACACAGCAGCAACGTGAACCCAATAACGAAGCTTACCATTGGTACTCTGGCAAGAATTACTTTTCTTGTATTGTAAAAGACTACCAGTGGTCCCCAGCCTGGCTCGGGTGAGCGAGGCCACGTCACCACACAGCGTTCATGAGGGCGACCATCCTTGTTACACTACCATCATCATCACTGTCACCATTTACACTACACACGGCCGATGGCTCACTCATCCCACGTCTCAAACAACCCGTCCTCCTGTTTAGACAGTACCTATTGTGACGGTCGTCAATAGTCACGAAGTCGCACATACTTAGCTTTTAGATAGTAGTTTACTAAGCAACACAAGACAGGCAGACCCCGTGAGAGGGACAGGCAGACCCCGTGAGAGGGACAGGCAGACCCCGTGAGAGGGACAGGCAGACCCCGTGAGAGAGACAGGCAGACCCCGTGAGAGGGACAGGCAGACCCCGTGAGAGAGACAGGCAGACCGCGCGAGAGAGACAGGCAGACCCCGTGAGAGAGACAGGCAGACCCCGTGAGAGGGACAGGCAGACCCCGTGAGAGGGACAGGCAGACCCCGTGAGAGAGACAGGCAGACCCCGTGAGAGGGACAGGCAGACCCCGTGAGAGAGACAGGCAGACACCGTGAGAGGGACAGGCAGACCCCGTGAGAGAGACAGGCAGACCCCGTGAGAGGGACAGGCAGACCCCGTGAGAGGGACAGGCAGACCCCGTGAGAGGGACAGGCAGACCCCGTGAGAGAGACAGGCAGACCCCCGAGAGAGGGACAGGCAGACCCCGTGAGAGGGACAGGCAGACCCCGTGAGAGGGACAGGCAGACCCCGTGAGAGAGACAGGCAGACCCCCGTGAGAGGGACAGGCAGACCCCGTGAGAGGGACAGGCAGACCCCGTGAGAGGGACAGGCAGACCCCGTGAGAAAGACAGGCAGACCCCGTGAGAGGGACAGGCAGACCCCGTGAGAAAGACAGGCAGACCCCGTGAGAGGGACAGGCAGACCCCGTGAGAGAGACAGGCAGACCCCGTGAGAGGGACAGGCAGACCCCGTGAGAGGGACAGGCAGACCCCGTGAGAGGGACAGGCAGACCCCGTGAGAGAGACAGGCAGACCCCGTGAGAGAGACAGGCAGACCCCGTGAGAGGGACAGGCAGACCCCGTGAGAGGGACAGGCAGACCCCGTGAGAGAGACAGGCAGACCCCCGTGAGAGGGACAGGCAGACCCCCGTGAGAGGGACAGGCAGACCCCGTGAGAGAGACAGGCAGACCCCGTGAGAAGGACAGGCAGACCCCGTGAGAGGGACAGGCAGACCCCCGTGAGAGGGACAGGCAGACCCCGTGAGAGGGACAGGCAGACCCCGTGAGAGGGACAGGCAGACCCTGTGAGAGAGACAGGCAGACCCCGTGAGAGGGACAGCCAGACCCCGTGAGAGGGACAGGCAGACCCCGTGAGAGGGACAGGCAGACCCCGTGAGAGAGACAGGCAGACCCCGTGAGAGGGACAGCCAGACCCCGTGAGAGGGACAGGCAGACCCCGTGAGAGGGACAGGCAGACCCTGTGAGAGGGACAGGCAGACCCCCGTGAGAGGGACAGGCAGACCCCGTGAGAGGGACAGGCAGACCCCGTGAGAGGGATAGGCAGACCCCGTGAGAGGGACAGGCAGACCCCGCGAGAGGGACAGGCAGACCCCGCGAGAAGGACAGGCAGACCCCGTGAGAGGGACAGGCAGACCCCGTGAGAGGGACAGGCAGAACCCGTGAGAGGGACAGGCAGACCCCGTGAGAGGGACAGGCAGACCCCGTGAGAGGGACAGGCAGACCCCGTGAGAGGGACAGGCAGACCCCGTGAGAGGGACAGGCAGACCGCCCGAAAGACAGGCAGACCCCGTGAGAGGAACAGGCAGACCGCGCGAGAGAGACAGGCAGACCCCGTGAGAGGGACAGGCAGACCCCGTGAGAGGGACAGGCAGACCCCCGTGAGAGAGACAGGCAGACCCGCGTGAGAGGGACAGGCAGACCCGTGAGAGGGACAGGCAGACCCCGTGAGAGCGACTGGCAGACCCCGTGAGAGGGACAGGCAGACCCCGTGAGAGGGACAGGCAGACCCCGTGAGAGGGACAGGCAGACCCCGTGAGAGGGACAGGCAGACCCCGTGAGAGGGACAGGCAGACCGCCCGAGAGAGACAGGCAGACCCCGTGAGAGGGACAGGCAGACCCCGTGAGAGGGACAGGCAGACCCCGTGAGAGGGACAGGCAGACCGCCCGAGAGAGACAGGCAGACCCCGCGAGAGGGACAGGCAGACCCCGTGAGAGGGACAGGCAGACTCCGCGAGAGAGACAGGCAGACCGCGCGAGAGAGACAGGCAGACCCCCGTGAGAGGGACAGGCAGACCCCGCGAGAGAGACAGGCAGACCCCGCGAGAGAGACAGGCAGACCCCGTGAGAGGGACAGGCAGACCGCGCGAGAGGGACAGGCAGACCGCGCGAGAGACAGACAGGAGGATCACGTGAGACGGCAAGACCACGCCAGGGGGCTCACCGTAGACTTGAGGATAATTGGATGCCATCTGGGTAACACCTGTGTAATTAGACACCAGGAGAGGGATGGCTGTATCAAGTGTGGCAACATTCGCCAGAATTGTGATTGACTCTGCTGGGTGTTAACAGGTCAGACTTTACTCTGTCTCAGGGTGATCAGAGGTCATGAGCAGGTTTGTTCATGCGTGACCTGATAGTGGTCGTGTAGTCCTGGGAGGGTTGCAGTGGCACACAATGCTACAGTACCGTTGCATCACCGCCACTTGCCCAACATGTGCCCACGCACTGATCACTGGCCACAGTATCAACATCAAGGTACATTCATCATCGAATCAAAGTCTCCCACGTTGTTTCAACATCGAACCAATGTTCGATCTTCGAACATGGAGCCGCCTGGATACTGTACCCGCTGGAAATATCCAACAGTGGTGTTGGTTTGATGTTGAATCAATGTTATCTGTGTTAATTAAAAATGATACTGATGTTGATGACTGATTCATCGTCAAACTAACGCCAATTCATCATTGATTGAATTGCAGTGTTTTTTTTACATTAAGCCCAGTGGCCGGGTGATGTGACTCTAGTATAACATTTTTTATAACGTTCTACTAAGTGAAAAAATGGTAAAAGAAAATACTTGGCTACTTTGCACTTGTTCTGGGTAACTCAGACTTGTAAACATCTTCCTGGTAGAACTACAAGGGACTTGACAACCTAACATCAGTTGAATATGTGCATCTGCGAGGAAATATTGTGGTTGTGGACGGATGAGACTTGCATCCCTGCAGGGCGCTCCAGGCACGCATGCTGCCAAGTCGTCCATGTCAACCCGTTCTCGCAAATTTAATAAGTCAATATTGACTTATTAAATATGTACATAGGTGACATACTTAACATAATAGTTTCCCTTGAAAAGCTTCATAGAAAACACCGACCTTACCTAACCTACTTAGTATGTTAAGATAAGCATCTTATTGCTTCGTAATTACAATTATTACCTAACCTATACCTATAATAGGTTAAGTAACAATTGTAATTACGAAGCTATAAGATGCTTATTTTACAATACTAAGTAGGTTAGGTAAGGTCGGTGTTTTCTATGAAGCTTTTCAAGGGAAACTATTATGTTTAGTATGTCACCTATGCACGCAACTAATAAGTCAATATTGACTTATTAAATTTGCGAGAACGGGTTGCCATGTTGCACAAATGTTTCTTAAATGGCCATGGCTACCTTAGACCTATCTGCAGGTAGGTAGTAGACACTGAACAGTAGACACTGTCTAAAGTCACTGACGGTGGTGCACTTTCCCAACCAGAGTCAACCTGTGTTCCACATGTTCCACTTTCTACTTTCTACCTGATCCTGTTTCTACCACTTACGCCTTTCCCTCCATCTGTGCTACCTATTACATCTGATTCTCTCTCATCTGTCATTTTTATTGTATTCTCGTGTATTGTTTTTTTATCTTTGTTCAGTTATCTTCCTCTTTTTTTTCTCTCTCTCTCTCTCTCTCTCTCTCTCTCTCTCTCTCTCTCTCTCTATCTCTATCTCTCTCTCTCTCTCTCTCTCTCTCTCTCTCTCTCTCTCTCTCTCTCTCTCTCTCTCTCTCTCTCTCTCTCTCTCTCTCTCTCTCTCTCTTTGACACCTCGAGGGTCGTAGGCCAAAGGGCCCGGGTTCGATTCCCGACTGAAGCAGAAACAAATCGGCCAAGTTTCCTTCATCTAATGCTCTCGGGGGCATAGTTATTTCTTTTTCTCTCTTTTCCTCTTTCTCTCCTCTCTCTCTCTGTCACCTACACCTAGATTAATGAAAGGGGTATAAAGTGAGATTGAAGGGGGAAAAATGGAAAGTAGAAGGAAGGGGAGATAGGGAAAGTGGACAAGGAAGGGGAGAGAGGAAAAGGAAGGGGAGAGAGGAAGGGGAGAGGAAGGGGGAGGGAATGATACATGCATCATATCGCGAGGGCGTGAGTTATGAACAGTGGTTTGTTATGGACTGGAGCAGGTGTGTGGGGGGCCACACGTGCAGGTGTGTGTGGGGGCCACACGTGCAGGTGTGTGGGGGCCACACGTGTAGGTGTGTGTGGGGCCACACGTGCAGGTGTGTGTGGGGCTACACGTGCAGGTATGTGGGAGGACCACACGTGCAGGAGTGTGGGAGGACCACACGTGCAGGAGTGTGGGAGAACCACACGTGCAGGTGTGGGGGGGGGCCACACCTCCATGTGCTCGCAAGGCCGAGTGTTAGCTCCCGAGCCCGTCTTTTCCAGTCGGTCGCCTCATGTTTTGGGAATATATGACGCATACAATTGGTTACCATATTTGCTTTTAAAAGTATAATAGACTTTAGGTTTATATCGAGCGCCCCCCCCCCCCCTAGTGGAACTACTCACCCTCCCCAGGATGCAACTCCACAGCAAGCTGACTAAACTCACAGATACCTATTTACTGCTAGGTGAACAGAGGAATTAGGTGATAGGTGATGTCAGAAATGGTTGGATACCATTTGGTTGTACACGTATCCACGGCGTGTCTACAGAGCGAGTCAATTTCTATCCCAGTTCATGAGGGCTCATCCATCCAGTCACCCATCAAAGTGTACAGGAGCATCCACCAACCCTGATGCGCCTCTTCACGATGATGCGGACCTGAGCCTCTAATTCATCCACTTCATTCCTCACATTTGGCTTTTGTTTAACTCATTCCACTTCATCATTGTTCTTACATTTATGACTTCTTACATATTTGTTGCTAATGCTGAGAGCCTCATTTTTTGACGACTTTTAATGCCTTTAACAATCTTGTATGTTGTGATCATGTATCTTGTCCGTTGTGTCAAAGTTGTGAAGTTTACCTCTCCCCCCCCCCTCAACCTTCCTGATAGTGTAGCCGCCCTCTTAGTTCACATCAACTTCTAAAACTGATCCTTGCTTTCCTTCTCTCTGAGTGAGGCTTCCAGTGTGGCGTTACAAATTTCAGAACCGAATGTTTCCATGTCGAGGCTCTTGAGGCCTACGCGAATATTCACTAACTTCACACATGGTGTTTGTCAGCCAGTCAGTGCATGGCCCTGATGACTGGCTGGTGTAATACCCACTACCTCGCAACTTTCATTTTCTGGCTACATTTGTGTTTCTCCTCCTTTAATATCCCCCTTCAACTGTATTTCCTCCCTTTAAACTCTCTCTCTCTTCAATTGTATTCCCCCCTTTGGGTATTGTTCCAAAAGCCTTGTCACTCTCGTCCCTAATATCATAACATTGTTTTTTGTGAGGGCGCTTGTGTCTCCAGAGGGCGCTTGTGTCTCCAGGTTCACACTGCTCTGTAGCCGACGTCTTGAGAGGAACTGGAGGCCCACACTTGAGAGAGGTTACGAGGGCTTTAATGCCTGCTGTAGCTTCTCTGTGAGGTGGCGGTGTGAAGTAATTGTGAGGCGAGAGAGCTAAGCCAGTGTGAGTATATAGTAGCAGTGAGGGCATGAGGCCGGGGGCCAAGACACGCTGCCCAGTTATTTGGACCTTTAGGACTCGAACTCCAATCCTGCCAGTGGTGAGGCCGTCGCTCTGTCGACTTGGTTATATTCTCTGAAAAATTGGGGTTCGTTGAGATGTTACCACTAGGGTTCGTCGGTACAGCGGAGATCTCCCTTCTTGCAGGTCTACGTTTAATCTCCGATGGTCCTGGTAGTGGTATCGCAGTTCCTTCCTTTCTTTCCCAGCTCCGTGTCCTCGTATGTTCCATGTGCTTTATAGTCACACTGGCTGTGCGCTTCCTCCTCATTACCTCTCACCTCCTGCTTCAAGAAGATAGTCCAGCCAATATATGCCGCTTAGCAGAGGACTGGAACCTCTGCTTGATTAACGTGCTTGGTCGTGTGGTTGCAAAGATGTGACTACAGATCTTTGCAACCACACGAGTGGTAATGTCTTCTAGTTTATAGGGATCAACAAGCAATTTGCCAACATATATCTTTGTAAAAGAAACGTGCACAACGCTTTTTGTCCTGGTCGGGGATTGAACCCAAGATTCTAGATTGCAAGTCGAGAACGTCGACCACTGTTCTAATGGAGTGGTTGCTCACGCCACGGTCTGGAGGATGAGAAAAATATTTTCAGTGGTTAAAGACAGACCACTTGATTACTATTCCTTGCATAAAATTGGAGCTGCGTTCAACACCACCAACAATTCTGTAAGTGTCCAACGTGATTATTTGTTCAGTAACGGTTGACAAGCGATGCCTCACGTTCTTCTAGCACACTGGAAAATACCTTGAGTCCTTGAAACTTGTTCGATGTTGTAATTATTTACAAACTTGTGCCGTAGTAACCTCAGGAAAGCTGCCAAGTTTTCCTCTAGCAGAGGGGGAAATATATGCATTGAAAATACCACCCATCTCTTCTTTTGTTAAGCAGGCCGTGGGAAGGCGAATGTCTAGCGTGTTAAACAGGCAAACATCAAGATGTGTAAGCGAGCCGAGAACACTAGTGTGAAGGGAATTAAGCGAGCTGTGTGGAGGCACCCATTAAGGGGATGAAGCGAGGCATGAGGACACGGTTTAAGGGAGCTAAGCGAGCCGAGATGAGGCAGGAGTGAAGGCCAGCTTCACCAGGTGGCGGTGGTCGACGCCACCATAACCACTTCACTAACGACAGATTAATATGAGAACGGTCGTTCCCCGGCTGATAACTCGCCAGCACTATATACCCCCAAAAGTTTACTCTTATGGTCACTGGGTGCAGAGTTTACCGCACCAGCTCCACCACTATCACCACCATTATCACCAGCACCACCACTATCACCACCTCCAGCACCACCACCACTGTTTCTACAACCACCACCAACGCTGCAATCCCGTCCACCACCATCACGACCAAACACACAATCACTGCCACCATTTAAATCAGAATCACCATTTTGGCCCCAAGTCAGGAATGTTAAGTAACACGCGCGCCTCACTACCACCCTCGGCCCTCACTATCACCCTCGGCCCTCACTACCCCCCTCGGCCCTCACTACCACCCTCGGCCCTCACTACCCCCCTCGGCCCTCACTACCACCCTCGGCCCTCACTACCCCCCTCGGCCCTCACTACCACCCTCGGCCCTCACTACCACCCTCGGCCCTCACTACCACCCTCGGCCCTCACTACCACCCTCGGCCCTCACTATCACCCTCGGCCCTCACTATCACCCTCGGCCCTCACTATCACCCTCGACCTATACTGTTGTTTTTCTCCTGATGTGGCTATGCAACAATTTAGGCTGAGTCTTTGCCTTGCTTGCGATGTCATTTTCATGTTGCCCTTCTGCCTCTCTTCTCATCCTGACATATTCATTCCTGACACTCTGGTATCTTTCTCTGCTCTCCAGTGTCCTGTTATTCCTATAGTTTCTCCATGCCCTTTTACTTTGCTGCTTAGCTAGCCTACATCTCTGATTAAACCATGGGTTTCTCATCTTCATTTCACTGTTTTCCTTTTGGACTGGGACAAACTTGTTTGCTGCTTCCTTGCACTTCTGCGTGATGTAGTCCATCATGTCTTGGGCCGTCTTTCCCATGAGCTCTGTTTCCCATGCTATATCTGTTAGGAATTTTCTTATCTCCTCATAGTTTCCTTTTCGGTATGCTAACCTTTTGTTTTCGGTATCCCTCCTCGAGTTCAATAACCCTTCTTCAATCAGGTACTCAAACACCAATACACTGTGGTCGCTCATTCCTACTGGGGCCTCAAAATACATTGTGTGTGTGTTCTCACCTATTTGTGCTTGCGGGGGTTGATCTCTGGCTCTTTGGTCCCGCCTCTCAACTGTCAATCAACTGGTGTACAGGTTCCTGAGCCTATTGGGCTCTATCATATCTACACTTGAAACTGTGTATGGAGTCAGCCTTCACCACATCACTGCCTAATGCATTCCATTTGTCAACCACTCTGACACTAAAAAAATTCTTTCTAATATCTCTGTGGCTCATTTGGGCACTCAGTTTCCACCTGTGTCCCCTAGTGCGTGTGCCCCTTGTGTATTGTGAGTGTGTGTGTGTGTGTGTGTGTGTGTGTGTGTGTGTGTGTGTGTGTGTGTGTGTGTGTGTGTGTGTGTGTGTGTGGTTCTGTGACTTATGGAGAGTGGTAGCGGGTTACACTTCACTGCAGGTCTGATGACCATTTAGAGTAGAGGTAATATGATGTAGTTGGGTGTATTTGAATTTAAAGAGCTGCACTTGCTGGGTTTTGGCTTCAAACTGTGTTTTTGTCCCTCTGAACACACAATGGAGTAGAACATATTTCATATCCCATGGTGGTGTTGGTGCCTCTGATTGCGATTGGGTGATTGTCCGTTGGTGATCCCATTTAGTATAGTATCCCATCCTTTAGGTACTTGGGATTCGAACCCTGCTGCGTGATATTCTCCCATTAGTATCCAGAGGGGAGCTGAAAGCAAGGATGTATATAATGACCGCACTATAAGATAATATGTCCAACGTTTGAGGGCAGACACATGGGGATAGCCTTACTGAAATTTGTATGGGGAATGGTCTGGGGTATGGGACGGACATAGGCTGGTCCAGGTAGGCCTAAGTCTTTCTGTTTATGGTTGGAAGGAGGAGGACGGTAGGGAGATGGGGGTGAAGGCGATTGGGTACATTAGGTATACACCATGTAAACTCCATGTATACTCCAGATAATACTCCAGGTATACTCCATAATTACTCCGGTATTACTCAGGTATACTCCATAATTACTCCGGTATTACTCAGGTATACTCCACGTATACACCAGGTATAGCCCAGGTATACTCCAGGTATCTGGTGAAGGGTGTTGGTGGTGGTCGTCCGCAGGCGGCAGGACCCTGCAGGTGTGGAAGGTTTGGTGAACGGATTGACGAGTGTGGTGGTGAACACCGCCTGTGTTCTGAACACTCTTCTGCCCATGGAAGTACACGAACTAGTAATTAATAGTGTTGTGTTGCATAGTGTAATGAACACTTCTGGATGATCCTCGAGGTGTTACAGGTGTTACTGGAGGTGTTACTGGAGGTGTTACTGGAGGCTTGTGGAGTGTCTCCATAACTGAAAGGTAGTTAATGGTTCACTGTTGACTGTGGTTCCGGTCCTGTGTTACAGTACTGGAAGCTCCTGAGGGACAATGCAATTCCAATAAGATGATGCATCAGTGATAAGATCAGTGGGAACAATGATGGAGATTCGAACCCCGCACACTTGGTTCTCCGAAGTGACTGGACTTGTTACAGTACTGGACGCTCCTAATAGAACGTTACTGGACTGGACTTGGCTGGACTTGTTAAAATACTAGAAACTTTTAGCTAGTACATTGTCCATGCTAAAACCTGTTGGATGGTCCTTTGTGTGGGAACGGCCGATGCGGGCCAGGCATTGTTCCAATACAATTGTCTATTATATAGTTAATAGAAAGTTTTCAGATATTTTACTCTAGCTGGAAGCTTGTGTGGATGCTAAGCTTCTGCTGGAAGACTCTGTGCGGTCTGACGCTGCTACTGAAACTGTCTGGAATGACTGTAATTTATGCTGAAACACTTTTTTTGCCTTTGCTCGAGTGATTATGAAAATTTTCTAAATTCAATTTTTCTTCTTTCAGGAAGGTTTTTTTCAGGTTGTGACTCTTCACGGTGGTCCAGTAACGAGGACACATATTCTGGGGCCAGATTCACGAAAGCACTTACACAAGCACTTACGAACGTGTACATTTCCCTCAATCTTTGGTGGCTTTCGTTACATTTTTTAAACAGTTTACAAGCATGAAAACTTCCCATTCTACTGTTGTTATTGTTATAAACAGCCTCCTGGTGCTTCGCAGCTCATTAACTGTTTAATACTTGGAAACAAAACCGCCAAAGATTGAGAAAAGATGTACAGGTTCGTTAAGTGTTTGCGTAAGTGCTTTCGTGAATCTGGCCCCTGGTGGCCATTACTGGCAGGTGGGCCACTACTGGCAGGTAGGCCACTACGGGCAGGTGGGCCACTACGGGCAGGTGGGCCACTACTGGCAGGTGGGCCACTACTGGCAGGTGGGCCACTACGGGGAGGTGGGCCACTACTGGCAGGTGGGCCACTACTGGCAGATGGGCCACTACTGGCAGGTGGGCCACTACTGGCAGGTGGGCCACTACTGGCAGGTGGGCCACTACTGGCAGGTGGGCCACTACGGGCAGGTGGGCCACTACGGGCAGGTGGGCCACTACTGGCAGGTGGGCCACTACTGGCAGGTGGGCCACTACTGGCAGGTGGGCCACTACGGGCAGGTGGGCCACTACGGGCAGGTGGGCCACTACGGGCAGGTGGGCCACTACGGGCAGGTGGGCCACTACTGGCAGGTGGGCCACTACGGGCAGGTGGGCCACTACTGGCAGGTGGGCCACTACTGGCAGGTGGGCCACTACGGGCAGGTGGGCCACTACTGGCAGGTGGGCCACTACGGGCAGGTGGGCCACTACTGGCAGGTGGGCCACTACGGGCAGGTGGGCCACTACGGGCAGGTGGGCCACTACTGGCAGGTGGGCCACTACGGGCAGGTGGGCCACTACTGGCAGGTGGGCCACTACGGGCAGGTGGGCCACTACGGGCAGGTGGGCCACTACGGGCAGGTGGGCCACTACGGGCAGGTGGGCCACTACTGGCAGGTGGGCCACTACGGGCAGGTGGGCCACTATTGGCAGGTGGGCCACTACGGGCAGGTGGGCCACCGCCCTGGATGACGGCGCCACAACGGGGCTCCAGGCCGGATGTACTTTGCAGTTACTGCGGACTGAGTGAACACCGCGGCCGTGGACCAGGCACTTCACTCAGCGGCCGTGGACCAGGCACTTCACTCAGCGGCCGTGGACCAGGCACTTCACTCAGCGGCCGTGGACCAGGCACTTCACTCAGCGGCCGTGGACCAGGCACTTCACTCAGCGGCCGTGGACCAGGCACTTCACTCAGCGGCCGTGGACCAGGCACTTCACTCAGCGGCCGTGGACCAGGCACTTCACTCAGCGGCCGTGGACCAGGCACTTCACTCAGCGGCCGTGGACCAGGCACTTCACTCAGCGGCCGTGGACCAGGCACTTCACTCAGCGGCCGTGGACCAGGCAGTTCACTCAGCGGCCGTGGACCAGGCACTTCACTCAGCGGCCGTGGACCAGGCAGCTCACTCAGCGGCCGTGGACCAGGCACTTCACTCAGCGGCCGTGGACCAGGCAGTTCACTCAGCGGCCGTGGACCAGGCAGTTCACTCAGCGGCCGTGGACCAGGCAGTTCACTCAGCGGCCGTGGACCAGGCACTTCACTCAGCGGCCGTGGACCTGGCAGTTCACTCAGCGGCCGTGGACCAGGTACTTCACTCAGCGGCCGTGGACCAGGCACTTCACTCAGCGGCCGTGGACCAGGCACTTCACTCAGCGGCCGTGGACCAGGCACTTCACTCAGCGGCCGTGGACCAGGCACTTCACTCAGCGGCCGTGGACCAGGCACTTCACTCAACGGCCGTGGACCAGGCACTTCACTCAGCGGCCGTGGACCAGGCACTTCACTCAGCGGCCGTGGACCAGGCACTTCACTCAGCGGCCGTGGACCAGGCACTTCACTCAGCGGCCACCACCACACGTCTCAGTCTGCCTTGAATGGACTCCTGTGTAACTATTTTATCAGCAGTAAACTTCAGACGGAGAAAAAATCACAAATTATCAGCTAAAGCTCCATTACTTAGGCTTAAACACGTTATTAAGCTGTAATAATTAAGCAAAGAATTTGTATATTTTAAAATATATTATTTTATTATATTTTATAAATATAAAATATTTATAAATTATATAAATTTTATAAATATAAAATATTTATAAATTATATAAATTTTATAAATATAAAATATTTTAAAGTAGGGCTTAAACATGTTATTAAGCTGTAATAATTAAGCATAGAATTTGTATATTTTAAAATATAACTAGTGGATAGAGCGCGGTGAATATCGTCTGGGACTGTCACTTTAATGGGCCAGAGTTCGAATCTACGTTGGGGTGGAGAGTGGGGAGGGGGGGAAGAGGGGCAAGCATAAGTATCTAATCCTGTTGAAAGTAATTTCCGTAGCGTAACGATGTTCCTTACTGGCTCGTTGACCCTCACCTGGCCATCACAGTGTGTGGGGGGGGGAGGGGGAGGGGGGAGGGGAGGTGGGAGGGGAGGGGGGAGGGGGAGGGGAAGAGGGGGACCCATCCTCAGCGTGGGATGCCTCGCGGCATGAGACCAAACATTTAATAATACCATATATATATATTGGTTCAAAATTAAGGCAACGTTTTATTGACGTTTTTCTATGCGTGGGTCTCGATAGGTTATAGGTAGGTTAGGTTAGGTTCGTACGTTTCTGTATAGACGAAACCGTTGCATCTTTTAACGACGTTGTGAATCGAGAGAATGTACTGGAGAATTAGCTTATGCTTCCTCAGATGTCAAGTGCTATCTCAGGTGTCAAGTGCTATCTCAGGTGTCAAGTGCTATCTCAGGTGTCAAGTGCTATCTCAGGTGTCAAGTGCTTCCTCAGGTGTCAAGTGCTACCTCAGGTGTCAAGTGCTACCTCAGGTGTCAAGTGCTATCTCAGGTGTCAAGTGCTACCTCTGGTGTAAAGGGGTACCTCAGGTGTCAAGTGTTTCCTCAAGTGTCAAGTGCTTCATCAGGTGTCAAGTGCTACTTCAGGTGTCACGTGTTTCCTCAGGTGTCAAGTGCTTCCTCAGGTGTCAAGTGCTACCTCTGGTGTCAAGTGCTATCTAAGGTGTCAAGTGCTATCTCAGGTATCAAGTGCTACCTCTCGTGTTAAGGGCTACCTCAGGTGTCAATTGCTATCTCAGGTGTCAAGTGTTTCCTCAGATGTCAAGTGCTTCCTCAGGTGTCAAGTGCTATCTCAGGTGTCAAGTGCTACCTCTGGTGTCAAGTGCTATCTCAGGTGTCAAGTGCTATCTCAGGTGTCAAGTGCTACCTCAGGTGTCAAGTGCTACCTCGGGTGTCAAGTGCTACCTCAGGTGTCAAATGTTAGGAAGTTTTCTTTTAGCGTGAGAGTAGTGGAAAAATGGAATGCATTTAAGGAGTAGGTTGTGGGAGCAATTTTTATTCATAATTTTACAACCAGGTATTATAGGGAAATAGGACCGGAGTCATTGCTGTAAACAACAGATGACTCGAAAGGCGGGATCCAAGAGTCAATGCTCGATCCTGCAGGCACAAATAGGTGAGTATACACACATGCGCACACTCACACAAATAGGTAAGTACAAATAGGTGAGTACACACACATGCCCATGATGCAGCCCATAACAACTGTCTAACTCCCAGGTACCTGTTTACTACTAGGTGAACAGGTGCATCAGGTGTAAGAAACTTTTGCCATTTGTTTCTACCTCTGCCAGGAATCGAATCCGGGCCCATAGGACAACGACCCCCCATGCGGTCGTTGGGGATCGTTGGAATGTCTATCCTATCACGGAAAAATAGACTGGGAGAACAAGGAACCACATGGAGGTGAGGAAACATGGAGAGCGAAACTGATGGAGGTGGCGACTATAAACTCTTTAAGTCAGCATGTCAAGGGACCCACGAGAATGAGAGGCAACGATGAACCAGCAAGACTCGACCTAGTATTCACTCTAAACGATTCAGACATAAGGGAAATCGGTCTTGAAGCTCCCGTGGGTACGAGTGATCACAGTGTACTGTTGTCTGAATATCTGGTCGAAGAAGGGTTAATGTACTCAAGGAAGGGACCAGAAAGCAATAGGCCGGCATTTCGGAAGGAAAATTATGAGGAGATAAAAAAAAATCCTAACTGATTTGTTATCAAAGGGTAGATAAAGATAAACTGTTTAACACGGGTGGTGCTCGAACAAGGGGACACAGGTGGAAGCTGAGTGCCAAATTGAGCCACAGAAACATTGGAAAGAACTTTTAGTGTCAGTGTCAGAGTCGTTAGAAAATGGAATGCACTAGGAAGTGATGTGGTGGAGGCTGACTCCATACACAGATATAAATATGAATATGATAGAGCCCAGTAGGCTCCGGAATCTGTACACCAGTTGATTGACAGTTAAAAGGCGGGACCAAGGAGCCAAAGCTCAACCCCCGCAAGCACAACTAGGAGAGTACACCCACACAGTGCGACACCGACAGAGACACAAAGTTCCCTCTAAACCAATAAATTTTCAAATTGCTGGAATTATGAACCTTATGTCACCCTCGCACTTGTGGGTAGGGGGGGGGGCGAGGGAGAAGGGAGAGGAAAGGGTAGGGAGAGGAGGGGAGAGGAGAAGGTAGAAGAGAAAGGGAGAGCGGAACGATGAAATTGGAGAGATAAAAGAGAAAGAGTGGCTTGGGAGAGGGGGCGGCACATATTAGAGGCGGAGAGGGTCACTGGAAGAGAGGAGGAGGACACTGTAACGTGAAGAGTGGCGGGAAGAGTGTAAACAGTGGGGAGACCAGACTGTAGAGTGGGGGAGACCTGACTGTAGAGTGGGGGAGACCAGACTGGAGAGTGGGGGAGACCAGACTGTAGAGTGGGGGAGACCAGACTGTAGAGTGGGGGAGACCAGACTGGAGAGTGGGGGAGACCAGACTGGAGAGTGGGGGAGACCAGACTGGAGAGGGGGGGAGACCAGACTGGAGAGTGGGGGAGACCAGACTGTAGAGTGGGGGAGACCAGACTGTAGAGTGGGGGGAGACCAGACTGTAGAGTGGGGGGAGACCAGACTGTTGAGTGGGGGGAGACCAGACTGTAGAGTGGGGGGAGACCAGACTGTAGAGTGGGGGGAGACCAGACTGTAGAGTGGGGGGAGACCAGACTGTAGAGTGGGGGGAGACCAGACTGTAGAGTGGGGGGAGACCAGACTGTAGAGTGGGGGGAGACCAGACTGTAGAGTGGGGGGAGACCAGACTGTAGAGTGGGGGGAGACCAGACTGTAGAGTGGGGGGAGACCAGACTGTAGAGTGGGGGGAGACCAGACTGTAGAGTGGGGGGAGACCAGACTGTAGAGTGGGGGGAGACCAGACTGTAGAGTGGGGGGAGACCAGACTGTAGAGTGGGGGAGACCAGACTGTAGAGTGGGGGGAGACCAGACTGTAGAGTAGGGGGAGACCAGACTGTAGAGTGGGGGGAGACCAGACTGTAGAGTGGGGGGAGCCCAGACTGTAGAGTGGGGGGAGACCAGACTGTAGAGTGGGGGGAGACCAGACTGTAGAGTGGGGGAGACCAGACTGTAGAGTGGGGGGAGACCAGACTGTAGAGTGGGGGGAGACCAGACTGTAGAGTGGGGGGAGACCAGACTGTAGAGTGGGGGGAGACCAGACTGTAGAGTGGGGGGAGACCAGACTGTAGAGTGGGGAGACCAGACTGTAGAGTGGGGGAGACCAGACTGTAGAGTGGGGAGACCAGACTGTAGAGTGGGGAGTTTCGGCTGTATACAGTGATCTATACCAAGGCTTTTAGATCACAGTATGCCGCGTATGTGAGCTCAGTTTCAGAGTATGCCGCCCCATCCTGGAGCCCCATCTTAACTAGACCCCTAGACCCCTAGACTTAATTTGGAGCCCCAAACTCTCTAGAAAGGAGACGAGAGAGATACCAAATAATATACACGTGGAAAATACTGGAGGGCCAGGTCCCTAATCTACACAGCAAAATAACAACGTACTGGAGTGAATGATATGGAAGAAAAGGCAGAAAAGAACCAGTGAAGAGCAGAGGTGCCATGGGCACAATCAGAGAACACTGTATAAACATCAGAGGTCCGCGGTTGTTCAACACCCTCACAGCGAGCATAAGAAATATTGCTGGAACAACCGTAGACATCTTCAAGAGGAAACTAGATTATTTTCTCAAAGGAGTGCCGTACCAACCGGGCTGTGGTAGGTATGTGGGCCTGCGGGCCGCTCCAAGCAACAGCCTGGTGGACCAAACTCTCACAAGTCAAGCCTGGCCTCGGGCCGGGCTTGGGGAGTAGAAGAACTCCCAGAACCCCATCAACCAGGTATTAAAAAGCATATAAGGAAGCACGAAAATGTACAGAAGTTCGCAACGAGAATTCCCAGAACTGCGAGGGATGAGGTACGAAGACAGACTGAAAAAGGAAGTAGAGAGGGGACATGATACAGATTTATAAAATACTTATTGGGGTTGGCAAGGTGAAAACGGAGACATGTTTCCATGAATACCAGCAGAACAAAGTAGCATGGATGGAAGCTTGAAACTCGTCTCATAGATATCTTTGACAAATGTCTTTGGGCGTAAAGGTAGTGAGTAAATGGAATGACCAAAAGCAGCAAGGCGTAGAGGCAAATTCAATTTATAACCTTAAAGGCAAGTGTGATGGGGCAATAGATCAGGAGTCGCTGCACTGGACAACCAGCGGGGGAAAGAAAAGAACGTCATCAGCGGAAAGCTGGTGATGATGAAAAAAAGAATAGAAAAGAATAGCGGGGGTCCAAGAGCTAGAGCTCAATCCCACACACACACACACAAATAGGTGAGCACAAACAGGTGAGGACGGACACACACACACACACACACAACCAAAGAGCCAGAGCTCAACCCCCGCAAGCACAACTAGGTGAGAACAAGGCTCGTGCACCCTAGTCCAAGGAGAAATGCCAAGGAAAACCTCAAGATTACTGAGGAGAGAGGAGGGGCGAGGGCGCTGGCACGCCGTAGTGCCAGCCACGCACATAGTTGAGTGAGAGGAGTAATATCGTATCTTACCAAACTTATTCAATATGTGCGATGCTTGGGCCTTGTGTCGAGGGAATGGCGACCACGCCGCCCCGGAGCCCACCAGCCTCGCAATAACCACTGGAATAACACTGCGATTTACGTCCAAAATATATCACTTGCAAAGTCTCATTCCTGTTGCCAGAGCATAAAAGGCATTCGCAAGTGCCGAACCGAAGCTTGGAAACGCCTCAGGCGCGATGAACGCCGCTATTATCTGCGAGGAACCCTCCCGATGTCGCTCTACTTCAGCGGTGTTCGCTAGATAACAGCGTTTAGCGCTTGCTGGGGAGGGCGGGAGGGGGTGGTGAGGGGGGGGGGGGTGGGAGGGGTGAAGTTTGTGGGCTGTGGAGAGCGGGAGGGGAGGGGGGTTTGAGGGCTGGAGGGGGTGGGATTGGTGTGTAGAGGGGTGATGGGGTGGAGATGAGCGTGGGATGGATGAGGAGGTGGAGAGTTTAAGGGGTGATGATATAATAGTGATGTTGATAACGTTAAGCGAGAACTAGGTCTATAACTAGATACTGAAACCGGTTATGTTAGGGATCACTCGTGTAGTGTGTGTGTGATGGTGATGTTCACCTGGTGTGTGTGTGGTGTTGTTCACCTGGTGTGTGTGATGGTGATGTTCACCTGGTGTGTGTGATGGTGATGTTCACCTGGTGTGTGTGATGGTGATGTTCACCTGGTGTGTGTGTGTGATGGTGATGTTCACCTGGTGTGTGTGATGGTGATGTTCACCTGGTGTGTGTGATGGTGATGTTCACCTGGTGTGTGTGATGGTGATGTTCACCTGGTGTGTGTGTGGTGTTGTTCACCTGGTGTGTGTGATGGTGATGTTCACCTGGTGTGTGTGTGTTGTTCACCTGGTGTGTGTGTGTTGTTCACCTGGTGTGTGTGTGTTGTTCACCTGGTGTGTGTGTGTTGTTCACCTGGTGTGTGTGATGGTGATGTTCACCTGGTGTGTGTGTGGTGTTGTTCACCATTGTGGTAGTAATGTCAGCCAGCAGGCGCGCCACGGAGGGTAGACCTTGGAGTAGATAACTCAGGGAGGGAGAGTAGATAGTGTTGGGTTAATGAGGCTAGCGAGAGGAAGGAGATAAGGACACCTCATTTTCTTCAAATTTATGAGAATGAGCCCAGACGACACGCCAGGAGGGTGGAAATAGCTACATGTAGCTACTCTATTCTTCTGAGGTATAATTTATTGTCTCAATAAATTAATGAAGTTGAAGTTATTGAAATTATCAAGTTGAATTTGATAACACGGACCATTCTCATACCTCCATTAACACTGACACTCTCTGGACACAACCAGAACATAACCAGAGAGATCCTGCTTGACAACAAAATAATCAACAGATACTGGCTCAACTGGAGAATGAGCATAGCAGAAGCACTTCACGTCAAACACTTATCTAACTATCAGCAGCTCTCTACTACCTCGTTCCGTCCGTCATTCAGCATGACAAGAGAACTGCCGCTTCAAGCCCCTCCCACGACCCCATCCAACCATTCAGAGAGCAGTATTTGCTGCCCTACTCTTATGAGGGTGACCAACTCACACTCTCACATAGTAGTGAAGATAATGTAAGATGCAGTTAGTGACAGAGTGGAGACAAACTCTCTATATCATTCCCAAACTTATATCAACTTAAGAAATAAATTGAAGGTTTATGCTAGAATTTGTTAATCTAACCCTTTCGATCGTATTGAATGCAACATGTTCACAAGAACGACAGCTTCCAAAATATGTATATGTATATATATATATATATATATATATATATATATATATATATATATATATATATATATATATATATATATATATATATATATATATATATATGTCGTACCTAATAGCCAGAACGCACTTCTCAGCCTAATATGCAAGGCCCGATTTGCCTAATAAGCCAAGTTTTCATGAATTATTATATTTTCTCAATTTTTTTTTCTTATGAAATGATAAAGCTACCCATTTCATTATATATGAGGTCAATTTTTTTTATTGGAGTTAAAATTAACGTAGATATATGGCCGAACCTAACCAACCCTACCTAACCTAACCTAACCTATCTTTATAGGTTAGGTTAGGTTAGGTAGCCGAAAATGTTAGGTTAGGTTAGGTTAGGTAGGTTAGGTTGTCGAAAAAACATTAATTCATGAAAACTTGGCTTATTAGGCAAATCGGGCCTTGCATATTAGGCTGAGAAGTGCGTTCTGGCTATTAGGTACGACATATATATATATATATATTTATATATATATATATATATATATATATATATATATATATATATATATATATATATATATATATATATATATATATATATATATATGTCGTACCTAGTAGCCAGAACGTCGTACTCGGCCTACTATGCAAGGCCCGATTTGCCTAATAAGCCAAGTTTTCATGAATTAATTGTTTTTCGACTACCTAACCTACCTAACCTAACCTAACCTAACTTTTTCGGCTACCTAACCTAACCTAACCTGTAAAGATAGGTTAGGTTAGGTTAGGTAGGGTTGGTTAGGTTCGGTCATACATCTACATTAATTTTAACTCCAATAAAAAAAAATGTCCTCAAACATAATGAAATGGGTAGCTTTATCATTTCATAAGAAAAAAATTAGAGAAAATATATTAATTAAGGAAAACTTGGCTTATTAGGCAAATGGGACCTTGCATTTTAGGCTGAGAAGTGCGTTCTGGCTACTAGGTACGACATATATATATATATATATATATATATATATATATATATATATATATATATATATATATATATATATATATATATATATATATATATATATATATATATATATATCAGTCTTTCTTGTAAACATATGTTGTTAAATATGACCGAAAAGGTAAGACTAATAATTCTAACACAAATTTTCTCAATATTTCTTATGTTTCTTTTCACTGTCGATGGTAATTGAAAAATCAATACTCCAAAATTCATTTTTATTTCTAGTCTGACGCGACGCTTGAACTCGTTTCATAATAACTTATTACATTTTCAAAAAAATTAATTTACGCACACAACTGTAACCTGTAAACACTAAACAGAGTCAGCTAATCTGTCATACTTATTCTCGCATTTGGGTGAGGTGATATGGTGCAACAGTTTTGGATGAGGTGAACAAACTTGTGACAAACACAAGACAGAACACGGAACTATGGGTATTAATTGGATATGAGAACATAAGAATGGAAGTAACTGCAGAAGACCTATTGGCCCATACTTCCTCTTGATGCTTCTATATTGGTTCGGAGTCTTGAAGTGAGTAGAATATAGTTGTGCATTAATTGGCTGTTGATTGCTAGTGTTGACTTTTTGATGTATGTATATATATATATATATATATATATATATATATATATATATATATATATATATATATATATATATATATATAGATATATATATATATATATATATATATATATATAATAAACATTGAACAGAAAGGAACACATACGATTATTGTGTAATAAATATAGTGAGTATATTGTGTGAGAGGGAGGCCTTGCAGGTGGGGTGAGCCCCCCCACCCCCCCAGGCTGGAGGTGTTCTCTGGGGACACTCACCACAGCACAAGAAAAGCCGCCACCATGTCCCCCGTCACTAACCTCTCTCTCTCTCTCTCTCTCTCTCTCTCTCTCTCTCTCTCTCTCTCTCTCTCTCTCTCTCTCTCTCTCTCTCTCTCTCTTACTCTCTCTCTCTCTCTTACTCTCTCTCTCTCTCTCTCTCTCTCTCTCTCTCTCTCTCTCTCTCTCTGTCGATACTGTCGTATGCAACCTTTCCTAAAAAAGTCAACGACTTGTATCGAAACAAATATTTAACGTTCAAACAAATTCCTTCAATCAACATTAGGTTTCACCTGGTGTGAGCAGCGAGGGTACACGCCCGTGTTGTGGAGAGCGGCCCCGGGCGTCGCTTGGTGCTGTGGGTGACACCGGGGGTGGTGAGGCGCTCATCACACACACACACACACACACACACACACACACACACACACACACACACACACACACACACACACACACACACACACACACACACACACGCACGCACACACACACACACACACACACACACACACACACACACACACACACACACACACACACACACATTCAGTGTATTGAATTTTGAGTACCTGGTAGAGCTAGGACTTATCTCCCCCCAAAAAGAACTAGGAATCAAAAGGCTGGCATACCGAAAGGGGAATTATGAACAGATGAGAAGTTTCCTAAGTGAAATACCTTGGGACACAGACCTCAGAGACAAGTCTGTACAGGGTATGATGGACTATGTTACCCAAAAGTGTCAGGAGGCAGTAAACAGGTTCATCCCGGCCCAAAGGGAAAAATCCGAGAAGCAACAGAAGAATCCATGGTATAATAGGGCATGTATGGAAGCGAAGAAACTGAACAAAAAGGCGTGGAGGAACTTCCGGAATAACAGAACACCAGAAAGCAGAGAGAGATACCAGAGAACCAGGAATGAGTACGTCAGGGTGAGAAGAGAAGCAGAGAAAAATTTTGAAAATGATATAGCAAACAAAGCCAAGACCGAACCAAAGCTACTCCACAGTCACATCAGAAGGAAAACAACAGTGAAAGAACAGGTATTGAAACTTAGAACAGGCGAGGACAGGTATACAGAGAATGACAGAGAGGTGTGTGAGGAACTCAACAAGAGGTTCCAGGAGGTCTTCACAATAGAACAGGGTGAAGTCACTGTGTTAGGAGAAAGGGAGGTAAACCAGGCGGCCTTGGAGGAGTTCGAAATTACGAGAGAGGAGGTCAAGAGACACCTGCTGGATCTGGATGTTAGAAAGGCTGTTGGTCCAGATGGGATCTCACCATGGGTACTGGAAGAGTGTGCAGAGGCACTTTGCCTGCCACTCTCCATAGTGTATAGTAAGTCACTAGAGACGGGAGACCTACCAGAAATATGGAAGACGGCGAATGTGGTCCCAATATACAAAAAGGGCGACAGACAAGAGGCACTGAACTACAGGCCAGTGTCCTTGACTTGTATACCATGCAAGGTGATGGAGAAGATCGTGAGAAAAAACCTGGTAACACATCTGCAGAGAAGGGACTTCGTGACAAATCGCCAACATGGATTCAGGGAGGGTAAATCTTGCCTTACAGGCTTGATAGAATTCTACGATCAGGTGACACAGATTAAGCAAGAAAGAGAGGGCTGGGCGGACTGCATTTTCTTGGATTGTCGGAAAGCCTTTGACACAGTACCGCATAAGAGGCTGGTACATAAGCTGGAGAGACAGGCAGGTGTAGCTGGTAAGGTGCTCCAGTGGATAAGGGAGTATCTAAGCAATAGGAAGCAGAGAGTTACGGTGAGGGGTGAGACCTCCGATTGGCGTGAAGTCACCAGTGGAGTCCCACAGGGCTCTGTACTCGGTCCTATCTTGTTTCTGATATATGTAAATGATCTCCCGGAGGGTATCGATTCATTTCTCTCAATGTTTGCGGACGATGCTAAAATTATGAGAAGGATTAAAACAGAAGAGGACTGTTTGAGGCTTCAAGAAGACCTAGACAAGCTGAAGGAATGGTCGAACAAATGGTTGTTAGAGTTTAACCCAACCAAATGTAATGTAATGAAGATAGGTGTAGGGAGCAGGAGGCCAGATACAAGGTATCATCTGGGAGAGGAAATTCTTCAGGAGTCAGAGAAGGAAAAAGACTTGGGGGTTGATATCACGCCAGACCTGTCTCCTGCAGCACATATCAAGCGGATAACATCAGCGGCATATGCCAGGCTGGCCAACATACGAACGGCATTCAGAAACTTGTGTAAAGAATCATTCAGAACTTTGTATACCACATATGTCAGGCCAATCCTGGAGTATGCAGCCCCAGCATGGAGTCCATATCTAGTCAAGGATAAGACTAAACTGGAAAAGGTTCAAAGGTTTGCCACCAGACTAGTACCCGAGCTGAGAGGTATGAGCTACGAGGAGAGACTACGGGAATTAAACCTCACTTCGCTGGAAGACAGAAGAGTTAGGGGGGACATGATCACCACATTCAAGATTCTGAAGGGGATTGATAGGGTAGATAAAGACAGTCTATTTAACACAAGGGGCACACGTACTAGGGGACACAGGTGGAAACTGAGTGCCCAAATGAGCCACAGAGATATTAGAAAGAACTTTTTTAGTGTCAGAGTGGTTGACAAATGGAATGCATTAGGAAGTGATGTGGTGGAGGCTGACTCCATACACAGTTTCAAGTGTAGATATGACAGAGCCCGATAGGCTCATGAATCTGTACACCTGTTGATTGACGGTTGAGAGGCGGGACCAAAGAGCCAGAGCTCAACCCCCGCAAACACAACTAGGTGAGTACACACACACACACACACACACACACACACACACACACACTGAGGCTATAAGCCCCGGTGTGAGATTCTTTGATGCCGGAAACTGGTGACTTTTGTCGAACTGACCTTTGGCGTAGAGCCCTGGCCGTGCTCAGGGGCATTGTTTGGTGTAGAACCATGGCCATGTTTAGTGGTGTGGTACAGAACCCTGGCGATGTTTAGTGGTATGGTACAGAACCCTGGCGATGTTTAGAGCGTGGTACAGATCCCTGACCATGTTTTGAGCGTGGTACAGAACCCTGGCGATGTTTAGAGTGTGGTACAGAACCCTGACCATGTTTAGAGCGTGGTACAGAACCTTGGCGATGTTTAGAGTGTGGTACAGAACTCTGGCCATGTTTAGTGGTATTGTTTCGTGCAGAATCCTGGTGATGTGTGAAGGGATGTTTTATTTAACTTGGACTGGTCGGTAGAGCGACGGCCTCGTTTCTTGCGGGTCGGCGTTCAATCCCCGCGGTGCAAGTGGCACGACAGGTGACAAGCAGAAACACGGCAACACAGCAGGAGAATCGACACGTAAACCGTGAGATATGACGAGTCCAGCCACCGATAGTTAATTATGAATTGTTTTACTAATTTCTTAATAACTTAATAAAGTTACAAATCACGCATATATTTTTTTTTAATTCAATCTGCATCACTGCAGATGGGAAGTACACGAGCAAAAATACTAAACATGTCTGAAAGCAACTGCCCTTTGGGTCTAAAATTTGGAGCGTGTCTTGTGATATCCAGCCTGGCCTCGGGTTCCCCTCGTCACTACCCATCACAGTCACGCTCTTATCAAATGTACAAAGTCGGTGATGTCACAAATATATAATAATATTATATATAACTTTGTGCATAGGTTAGGTTTGGTGTTTATGTGCTTTTGCCAATTTGTATTTGCAGTAGGTGGTGCGATCCGAACACAGGAATAGAGCGAAGCAATGCCCACTGAAAAGTTTGAACGTCGTCATGTCAGAGTCGTGCGTAAACCGTTTGGCAGTTGGATTAACTAGCCTTTGGCTTGTGTTGATGAGGACGGGCTACGGAAGCTTTAGCTTCAAAATGTGATTGTTACCAACCTTTATCTTGAGGTTATCTTGAGATGATTTCGGGCCTTTTAGTGTCCCCGCGGCCCGGTCCTCGACCAGGCCTCCACCCCCAGGAAGCAGCCCGTGACAGCTGACTAACTCCCAGGTACCTATTTACTGCTAGGTAACAGGGGCATTCAGGGTGAAAGAAACTTTGCCCATTTGTTTCTGCCTCGTGCGGGAATCGAACCCGCGCCACAGAATTACGAGTCCTGCGCGCTATCCACCAGGTTACGAGGCCCCATTGGCCTCGTAGCATCATAAACATAGACCGTCATCATAAACAAAAGACAAATGCTCAATAACCATCAAACTGTTTATGAATGAAAAGACTCTTTTCACACGACTCTCGGCCGACGACGTTCCAACATTTCTCGACCAGTGCCTCGCTGACCTCTGGCCGACTCGGACCTCTATAAACTCATCAACCACATTCTGCAAATACAAATAATTGATAACAAAACCAAAAGATTTAGCCTATGCCACTGTACAAAATTATTATGTATAATAATAATCTCTCTCTGTTGGAATTGTGTGTTCTATTTTAACCAAACTTTTTCAAGTTATGAAAAATGAAGTTCGGGGAATCTTTTATAATCACAGTGAAGAATAAGTATTTTTTTGTTGACAAGTAGGAGCCACAGAACGGGTTGGCTCCATGTTGAACTGCTCGTGTACGACCCTTCACCCGGCCTGCAGGAGGGCGCTTCGTAATAAATTAGGCTCTTAAGTTAGTAAGGCTTGTTCAGCACGTCGTAGATGGACCAAAATTAATTATATTAATATGCCAAAAACTGTTAAAAATGTCATCACAGTGGCCTGAGTTTGTCTCTAACTGTTGTCTCTGCCGTTGGCTTCGTTCTTGACTCACAATCGAGGATCCCGGGTTTGATTCCTGGAGTGGGAGAAAAATAGTTGGGCACGTTTTCTTTCACCTCATGTCTTTGTTCACCTTGCAGTAAATAGGTATCCGGAAATAGGTACCCAGTGGCTTGACCGTGGTGGTTGGGGCGGAGGGGAGGGGGGGGGGCGGGGTACGAGCCTAAAGTATACACTGTGTGTACTCAACTAATTGTACTCACCTACGTGTGCTTGCGGGGGTTGAACTCTGGCTCTTTGGTCCCGCCTCTCAACTGTCAATCAACAGGTGTACAGATTCCTGAGCCTACTGGGCTCTATCATATCTACACTTGAAACTGTGTATGGAGTCAGCCTCCACCACATCACTTCCTAATGCATTCCATTTGTCAACCACTCTGACACTAAAAAAGTTCTTTTTAATATCTCTGTGGTTATTTCGGCACTCAGTTCCACCTGTGTCCCCTAGTGTGTGTACCCCAAGTGTTAAATAGCCTTTATCTACTCTGTCAATTCCTCTGAGAATCTTCTGTGTGGTGACCATGTCCCCTCTAACCCTTCTGTTTCCCAGTGACGTAAGGTTTAATTCCCGTAGTCTCTCCTCGTAGCTCATACCCCTCAGTTCGGGTACTAGTCTGGTGGCAAACCTTTAAACCTTTTCCAGTTTAGTCTTATGTTTTACTAGGTATGGACTCCATGCTGGAGCCGCATACTCCAGGATTGGTCTGACATATGTGGTATACAAAGTTCTGAAGAATTCCTTACACAAGTTTCTAAAGGCCGTTCTTATGGTAGCCAATGTGGCAAATGCCGCTGATGTTATCCTATTGATATGGGCTTCAGGGGACAGGTCTGGCGTGATATCAATCTCCCAGCTCTTTCTCTCAGACTCTTGAAGTATTTCATCCCCCAAATGATACCTTGTATCGGTCTTCATTACATTACATTTGCTTGGGTTAAACTCTAAGAACCATTTGTTCGACCATTCCTGCAGCTTGTCCAGGTCTTCTTAAAGCCTCAAGCTGTCCTCCTCTGCCCTAATCCTTCTCATAATTTTGGCGTCGTCAGCAAACATTGAGAGGAATGAGCCTGTACCTTCTGGGAGATCATTTACGTGTATCAGAAACAGGATAGGTCCGAGTACAGAGCCCTGTGGAACTCCACTGGTGACTTCACGCCAGTCTGAGGTCTCACCCCTCACTGAAACTCTCTGCTTCCTATTGCTTAGGTACTCCCTGATCCACTGGAGCGCCTTACCAGTTACTCCTGCCTGTTTCTCCAGCTTATGCATCAACCTTTTATAGGGTACTGTGTCAAAGGCTTTCCGACAATCCAAAAAATGCAGTTCGTCCATCCTTCTCTTTCTTGCTTAATCTTTGTCACCTGATCGTAGAATTCTATCAAGCCTGTAAGGCAAGATTTACCCTCCCTGAACCCATCTTGATGGGTTGTCACGAAGTCCCTTCTCTCCAGATGTGTTACTAGGTTTTTTCTTACGATCTTCTCCATTATCTTGCATGGTATACAAGTTAAGGACACTGGCCTGTAGTTCAGTGCCTCTTGTCTGTTACTCTTTTTGTATATTGGGACTACATTAGCCATCTTCCATATTTCTGGTAGGTCTCCCGTTTCCAGTGACCTACTATACACTATGGAGAATGGCAAGCAAAGTGCTCCTGCACACTCTTTCAATACCCATGGGGAGATTCCGTCTGGGCCAACAGCCTTTCTCACTTCCAGATGCAACAGGTGCCTCTTGACCTCATCTCTTGTAATTTCGAACCTTTCCAAGGTCGCTTGGTTTACTGCCACCTCTCCTAGCGCAGTGACCTCTTCTTGTTTTATTGTGAAGACCACCTGGAACCTCTTGTTGAGTTCCTCACACACCTCTTTATCATTCTCTATATACCTGTCCTCACCCCTTCTAAGTTTCATCACCTGTTCCTTCACTGTTGTCTTCCTCCTGATGTGACTGTGTAGTAGCTTTGGGTCGGTCTTGGCTTTATTAGCTATATCATTTTCATGGTTCTCTGGTATCTCTCTCTACTTTCTGGTGTTCTGTTATTACGGAAGTTCCTCCATGCCCTTTTGTTCAGCTCCTTTGCTTTCATACATTCCCTATTAAGCCACGGATTTTACTTTTGCTTCTCGGTTTTTTGCCTGGCAGGCCGGGATAAACCTGCTTACAGCCTCCTGACACTTATGGGAGACAGTCCATCATGTCTTGTACGGACGTAGTTGTGAGTTCTGTGTAACTCAGTTGTAATAATAATGTAATGCAATAACAGTACTCAGTTGAGTTCTGTGTAATACACTATATGTAATAATACATATATATAATAATAATACTGTGTAATAATACATATATATATATATATATTAGTAGCAGTCTTTCTTATCAACATATGTTGTTGAATATGACCAAAACGGTATGATTAATAATTCTAACACGAATCTTCTCAATATTTCTTACGCTCTTCTTCACTGTCGAGGGTAATTGATAAAGTAACGCTAGAAAATTCATTCTTTTTATTCCTGGTCTGACGCCCGAACGCGTTTCGCAATTCCTTATTACATTTTCAAAGACTTAGTTTACACACAAAATACATTAATACTTATACCAAAATACCAAAATGAGTATAGTTATGAATATATTTTGTGTGTAAACTAAGTATTTAAAAATGTAATAAGGAATTACGAAACGCGTTCGGGCGTCAGACCAGGAATAAAAAGAATGAATTTTCTAGCGTTACTTTATCAATTATCCTCGACAGTGAAGAAGAACTTAAGAAATATTGAGAAGATTCTTGTTAGAATTATTAATCTTACCCTTTCGGTCATATTCAACACGCACACACACATATCAATATATATATATATATCAATATATATATATATATATATATATATATATATATATATATATATATATATATATATATATATATATATATATATATATAATATAGACTTCCTATCCCCGACAAAACCAAAGGCTTTTGTAGTTTGTAAAGGAGCAGTAATAGAGATATAGAAGAGATTAGTGTATTTGTTATGGTGTTACGGTCCCTTATCGTATGGTCCCCTTAAACGGGTTTGCTTCTAATTGTTCTGACTCTTAAAAGCATTTTCTGATATTAAAAAGTCTGAAACTTTATATATAACTGAGGCTTTTAATTCTAATGTTTGTCATTTTAAACAAAATAGACTAAAGTATATTTAAAGGGTTTCTCAAAGGTATAAAATCTTATCGGGCTGAATTAAAGACCTTCTTGAAAAGGTAATTGCTTGTTTTAATAAAAAATTAAAAATGGCTACTTTAGGAAAATGAACTCATTAAACCACGGACGATTAGATCTTAACATGTATGTATAGTCTTCTTCACGCGAATAGCTACAATAACCTTGTTAGATCCTTGCGGTGGTTGTTCGGTGAAGGCTGTTGTATAGGAGACCGTCGCATCGTGGGCACCACTCTTCACAACAGGTTATAAAATCTAACCCAACAGAACCTAACCAAACTAGCTCAGGCTACATCATCACAACTCAACCAAACTAGTCTAGGTAAGAGCAACTGACCTAATCCAACCAGCCTAACCCAACCCAACCGAGCTGAACACAGCTTTGAAACATATACGTCCTTACCTAACATCATGTACGCTTTTCTCACAATCGGGAAACCAGTTTTTGCGGAACCATCCTGTGTACAATTAGACCATAAGTGAACACGTCGTCCACGTGGCTAATGAAGAGTGTATCCCCGTTAGTTGTTCCATTATCTACGTGCTCACAGTGAGGACAATGTGGATTTACTGAGTATAAAAACTAATACGAATATCGTCGTAATATATAATTTTAGCCTAGTGAGTTTTGACGTGACGACTTAACTCATCACGGTCCCAGTTGATGATTTAGTGGATATTTAGGACGAAGAGAGATTATTTAAATATATTTTAGAATTACCTGTTTTGTCTATTATTGAACTGATTGAAGTGTACATTAACAACACGTTTGTTTTGACGAGAATTTCACTGTTCTTGTATTTGTTATGGCAACATAAACCCTCTTTATCTCATGTGTTAGGCAATATATTCTTGAAGCTTTTAAAACAATGATTTTGTCCGGTGTCTGACGTGAACTCCAAGATGGGTGGGACGTTATGAGAAGGATGTACTGGGAAGGCATATGCGAACAGGATAGGAGCCGGGATAGGAGGGAAAGACCCATTTCCCAGCCACTTGGACCGTCGGGTATCGAACGGGGACCGGTAAGAAGCGAGGCCGTTGCTGTACCAACCAGTGCAAGTCTCTAAGGGGCCAGTATAGAGGGAAGGGGCTGTGCTGGTTAGGTGTTCTCTGTGGTACATGGAATCATTTGTTGACAATGTGCGGGGACTTTCATGTCGGAAACCTGTAGCTGTATGCCTTCGACACGCCCTCACACACACCCCTCATATACCTCACACACCCTCACACCCCCTCACACCCCCCTCACACACCCTCACACACCCTCACACACCCTCACACACCCTCACACACCTCGCACTCCCTCACACACACATCAGGCAGCTCCCAGACATCCAGTAACCAGGCTCCTCACGACTGTCTAGATTACAGAACTTGATTAAAGGTTCGGGAAGACAAAGGCCTTAAACCCCTTGTGGAACCTTAATGGCTTTAACACTAAGCACGATGGTGTCGGAAAACCCAACACCATTTACTAATAATAAATTACAATATGCAGATAATATTGTTGCTGTTGTGTACACAAGTTAACCCATAGAAAATGTAGCTTGTAGTGGAATTTTCCGTCAATAGAAAACGGGATATCATAGCCACATATTACTATAAATTCACCAGCTATTCTGTTGGGAATTATTCTTAAATACATTAGTCTTTAGACTTTTTCCATCATAAAAACATCTCATTTGAATTAACTTAATTATCAGAATCAAAATATAGTAAACGTGACCCTTCTATCACATAGTGGCATCTGGACAAAGAGAGCCAGTAGCGTCAGTGGTGGTGAGGGAGGTGAGCCATTGTTAAGATCAGAGGCGCTGGGGAGCAAATTCAGCTCCTATAATTCTCTTAGACGAAGTGTTATGGAGATCAAATTAGTGCTCTACCATCATCAACACGCTGTCAACAAGGGAAGTGTCTTACCAAAAACCGTTTATCTAATCATTTCTGGCCAGTTAATGTTAGTTAGATATAGGGCGAACCGCTTAGCACGAGAAAGAGCCTCTAAATACAGGTAATTAAGCCTTGGTCCTTATCTTATATAATATACAGTGTTTTCTCTGATATAGCTGTCATATATTAGGATTCCGACTTTACAGCTATAGAGCCCTTTGACAGGAACAAGAAGAAGAAGCAAGAATTAATCTTGTTACATCAGTTACCAGGGGTGTTAGAAGCTAGCCTCTCACGAGGATAATTTGGTGTCTACATCCCAGTTATACCTGGTGGACTAAGCCTACCATAGGAGTAAGATAAGGGACCTCCTCAATTTTTATACTAATATATGTAGTTAAATATTGTAGTTTGATTGGCTGCATATATATAAATTTAAAATAAACACCCCTAATGTGTAAGGATCGATTTGTGAGAATTTGCAGAAATACAGTCCGCTAAACATCATACAAATTGCTATCGAAATATATAAATTAATGTAAATATAAATTCTATATAAATTCATATAAATTAAATAAATATAAATCTCACAGAAGGGAAATGAAACCTATAGCTCTAAATATGGCCCTAAATATAGCCCTAAATATAGCTCTAAATATAGCTCTAAATACACCCCTATATATGGCCCTAAATAGAATGTTTGTTGATCATTTTGTTTAAGGCTATTTTAAGTAATTATTATATTATAAATATAATATTGAGCGTCAAGGAAGTTGATGGGTTGTGAAGTTCTTCCCGACTACAGACAGCAGACAAGACACTCTCTGATGAGAACAGTGCTAGCTGTACTTGACCTGATGTTAGTACCCCGGGGTGTTTGTTTACGTCATTGTAGTACCCCGGGGTGTTTGTTTACGTCAGTGTTGTACCCCGGGGTGTTTGTTTACGTCAGTGTAGTACCCCGGGGTGTTTGTTTACGTCAGTGTTGTACCCCGGGGTGTTTGTTTACGTCAGTGTAGTACCCCGGGGTGTTTGTTTACGTCAGTGTAGTACCCCGGGGTGTTTGTTTACGTCAGTGTAGTACCCCGGGGTGTTTGTTTACGTCAGTGTAGTACCCCGGGGTGTTTGTTTACGTCAGTGTAGTACCCCGGGGTGTTTGTTTACGTCAGTGTAGTACCCCGGGGTGTTTGTTTACGTCAGTGTTGTACCCCGGGGTGTTTGTTTACGTCAGTGTAGTACCCCGGGGTGTTTGTTTACGTCAGTGTAGTACCCCGGGGTGTTTGTTTACGTCAGTGTAGTACCCCGGGGTGTTTGTTTACGTCAGTGTAGTACCCTGGATTGTTTTCGTCAGTACAGTACCCCGGGGTACTAACATGGTGTTATCCCCCCCCCCCCTCCCTTCCCCTGGGTAATAATGGGTCCTCGTGGGACCGCGTAAAGCCATTTTGTTCAACCTCTGGTATAATTATTGATATTAATTGTTAGTAATTATTATGACTTTTGTAATTAAATGATGTTTTGTGATTTTGGGTGAACCCCGTTCTAAATTGTAAAAAAAAAAAAATGTTTTTTAATTAAAGTTGTTCAGATTTGAAGGATTGTTCAATAATAATTGAAGACGAGCGGCTCAACGTTATGAGAGGCGCGATAACGGCCGCGGCGAGACTGTAATTACCTCGTGGCTTTTATGGTGGGGGAACAGGCGGTGATTAGCCCTGGTTTTTGGCTCATCTGAACTTGTTTGGTGGTGGTGGTACAGCAGTGTGGGAGGGTGAGGGGGTGTTTGTGACTCGCCTGCACCCTCACACCCTCACACCCTCACGCCTCACACTCTCACGCCTCACACCCTCACACCCTAACACCCTCACGCCTCACAAACCTAACATTACACCCCCCCACACACACCCGTCACCCCCCACACCCCACACACACCCATCACCCCCCCCCCACACACCACACACACCCGTCACCCCCCCCACACCCCACACACACCCGTCACACCCCCCCCACACCCCACACACACCCGTCACCCCCCCCCCACACCCCACACACACCCGTCACCCCCCCCACACCCCACACACACCCGTCACCCCCCCACACCCCACACACACCCGTCACCCCCCCCACACTCCACACACACCCGTCACCCCCCCCCCCACACCCCACACACACCCGTCACCCCCCCCCCCACACTCCACACACACACCCGTCACCCCCCCCACACACACACACACCCGTCACCCGCCCCCCCACACCCCACACACACCCGTCACCCCCCCCACACCCCCACACACACCCGTCACCCGCCCCCCCCACACCCCACACACACCCGTCACCCCCCCCCACACCCCACACACACCCGTCCACCGCCCCCCACACCCCACACACACCCGTCACCCCCCCACACCCCACACAACCCGTCACCCCCCCCCCCCACACCCCACACACACCCGTCACCCCCCCCCACACCCCACACACACCCGTCACCCCCCCCCCACACCCCACACACACCCGTCACTCCCCCACACCCCACACACACCCGTCACCCCCCCCCCACACCCCACACACACCCGTCACCCCCCCCCCCACACCCACACACACCCGTCACCCCCCCCCACACCCCACACACACCCGTCACCCCCCCCCCACCCCACACACACCCGTCACCCCCACACACACCCCACACACACCCGTCACCCCCCCCCACACCCCACACACACCCGTCACCCCCCCCCCACACCCCACACACACCCGTCACCCCCCCCCCCCACACCCCACACACACCCGTCACCCCCCCCACACCCCACACACACCCGTCACCCCCCCACACCCCACACACACCCGTCACCCCCCCCACACCCCCACACACACCCGTCCCCCCCCCCACACCCCACACACACCCGTCACACCCCCCACACCCCACACACACCCGTCACCCCCCCCCCCACACCCCACACACACCCGTCACCCCCCCACACCCCACACACACCCGTCACCCCCCCCCACACCCCACACACACCCGTCACCCCCCCCCCACACCCCACACACACCCGTCACCCCCCCCCACACCCCACACACCACCCGTCACCCCCCCACACCCCACACACACCCGTCACCTCCCCCCACACCCCACACACACCCGTCACCCCCCCCCCACACCCCACACACACCCGTCACCCCCCCCCCACACCCCACACACACCCGTCACCCCCCCCACACCCCACACACACCCGTCACCCCCCCCCACACACCCCACACACACCCGTCACCCCCCCCCACACCCCACACACACCCGTCACCCCCCCCCCCACACCCCACACACACCCGTCACCCCCCCCCACACCCCACACACACCCGTCACCCCCCCCCACACCCCACACACACCCGTCACCCGCCCCCCCACACCCCACACACACCCGTCACCCCCCCCCCACACCCCACACACACCCGTCACCCGCCCCCCCACACCCCACCACACACCCGTCACCCCCACCCCCACACCCCACACACACCCGTCACCCCCCCCACACCCCACACACACCCGTCACCCCCCCCCCCCCCACACCCCACACACACCCGTCACCCCCTCCCCACACCCCACACACACCCGTCACCCCCCCCCCACACCCCACACACACCCGTCACCCCCCCCACACCCCACACACACCCGTCACCCCCCCCCCCCACACCCCACACACACCCGTCACCCCCCCCACACCCCACACACACCCGTCACCCCCCCCACACCCCACACACACCCGTCACCCCCCCCCCACACCCCACACACACCTGTCACCCCCCCCCACACCCCACACACACCCGTCACCCCCCCCCACACCCCACACACACCCGTCACCCCCCCCCACACCCCACACACACCCGTCACCCCCCCCCCCCCACCCAGTGTGAAGGAGACTCCAATTTTAACTTCCATATTTTTTAAAGAATCTCCCCTGATGAAGGAAGTCCGCCCCCCCACCTGTTGTAAAGGAAGCCCCCGCCCCTGTGTGCGGAAAGTTCCCTGATGTACATGAAGCTCTCCTGGGCTAAAGAAAGGCCCCTAGTGTAGAGGGAGCCCCCTAGTGTAGAAGGAGCCCCCTAGTGTAGAGGGAGCCCCCTAGTGTAGAGGGAGCCCCCTAGTGTAGAGGGAGCCCCCTAGTGTAGAGGAAGCCCCCTAGTGTAGAGGAAGCCCCCTAGTGTAGAGGGAGCACCCTAGTGTAGAGGGAGCCCCCTAGTGTAGAAGGAGCCCCCTAGTGTAGAGGGAGCACCCTAGTGTAGAGGGAGCCCCCTAGTGTAGAGGAAGCCCCCTAGTGTAGAGGAAGCCCCCTAGTGTAGAGGGAGCACCCTAGTGTAGAGGGAGCCCCCTAGTGTAGAAGGAGCCCCCTAGTGTAGAGGGAGCACCCTAGTGTAGAGATAGCCCCCTAGTGTAGAAGGAGCCCCCTAGTGTAGAGGGAGCCCCCTAGTGTAGAGGGAGCCCCCTAGTGTAGAGGGAGCCCCCTAGAGTAGAGGAAGCCCCCTAGTGTAGAGGAAGCCCCCTAGTGTAGAGGGAGCACCCTAGTGTAGAGGAAGCCCCCTAGTGTAGAGGGAGCCCCCTAGTGTAGAGGGAGCCCCCTAGTGTAGAGGAAGCCCCCTAGTGTAGAAGGAGCCCCCTAGTGTAGAGGGTGCGCCCTAGTGTAGAGGAAGCCCCCTAGTGTAGAGGAAGCCCCCTAGTGTAGAGAGAGCCCCCTAGTGTAGAGGAAGTCCCCTAGTGTAGAGGAGGTCCCCCAGTGTAGAGGAAGTCTCCCAGTGTAGAGGAAGTCCCCCAGTGTAGAGGAAGTCCCCAAGTGTAGAGGAAGTCCCCCTAGTGAAGAGGAAGTCCCCCAGAGTAGAGGAAGTCCCCAAGTGTAGAGGATGTCCCCTAGTTTAGAGGAAGTCCCCTAGTGTAGAGGAAGTCCCCTAGTGTAGAGGAAGTCCCCCAGTGTAGAGGAAGTCCCCTAGTGTAGAGGAAGTCCCCTAGTGTAGAGGGAGCCCTCTAGTGTAGAGGAAGTCCCCTAGTGTAGAGGGAACCCCCTAGTGTAGAGGAAGTCCCCAAGTGTAGAGGGAGCCCCCTAATGTAGAGGAAGTCCCCTATTGTAGAGAGAGCCCCGCTAGTGTAGAAGGAGCCCCCTAGTGTAGAGGGAACCCCCTAGTGTAGAGGAAGTCCCCTAGTGTAGAGGAAGTCCCCCAGTGTAGAGGAAGTCCCCCAGTGTAGAGGAAGTCCCCCAGTGTAGAGGAAGCCCCTTAGTGTAGAGGAAGTCCCCCAGTGTAGAGGAAGTCCCCCAGTGTAGAGGAAGCCCCTTAGTGTAGAGGAAGCCGCCAGTAGTGTAGAAGAAGCCCCCAATAGTGTAGAGGAAGCCCCCCAGTAGTGTGGAGGAAGCCCCCCAATAGTGTAGAGGAAGCCCTCAGTAGTGTAGAGGAAGCCCCCAATAGTGTAGAGGAAGCCCCGCAATAGTGTAGAAGAAGCCCCCCCCCAGTAGTGTAGAGGAAGCCCCCCCAGTAGTGTAGAGGAAGCCCCCCAGTAGTGTAGAGGAAGCCCCCCAGTAGTGTAGAGGAAGTCCCCCAGTAGTGTAGAGGAAGCCCCCCAGTAGTGAAGAGGAAGCCCCCCCAGTAGTGTAGAAGAAACCCCCCAGTAGTGTAGAGGAAGCCCCCCCAAGTAGTGTAGAGGAAGCCACCCCCAGTAGTGTAGAGGAAGCCCCCCCAGTAGTGTAGAGGAAGCCCCCCAGTAGTGTTGAGGAAGCCCTCAGTAGTGTAGAGGAAGCCCCCAGTAGTGTAGAGGAAGCCCTCAGTAGTGTAGAGGAAGCCCCCCCCCCGTAGTGTAGAGGAACCCCCACAGTAGTGTAGAGGAACCCCCACAGTAGTGTAGAGGAAGCCCTCAGTAGTGTAGAGGAAGCCCCCCAGTAGTGTAGAGGAAGCCCCCCAGTAGTGTAGAGGAAGCCCCCCAGTAGTGTAGAGGAAGCCCCCCAGTAGTGTAGAGGAAGCCCCCCAGTAGTGTAGAGGAAGCCCCCCAGTAGTGTAGAGGAAGCCCCCCAGTAGTGTAGAGGAAGCCCCCCAGTAGTGTAGAGGAAGCCCCCCAGTAGTGTAGAGGAAGCCCCCCAGTAGTGTAGAGGAAGCCCCCCAGTAGTGTAGAGGAAGCCCCCCAGTAGTGTAGAGGAAGCCCCCCAGTAGTGTAGAGGAAGCCCCCCCCAGTAGTGTAGAGGAAGCCCCCTGCGGGTGACAGTGTCTCCCCCACGATGGTCAGGTTGGGCCGGCTGGTGCACCTGACCCGAGCAATATTGTTGCTGCAACAATCAATATCTGTTGACACCGGTGTGGTGATGCCACCTCCGAGCTCATTATGCTCCCCCACTCCCACCCCCACAGGTACACTCCCCACACCCACACAGGTGCACTCCCCACACCCACACAGGTGCACTCCCCACACCCACACAGGTACACTCCCCACACCCATACAGGTATACTCCCCACACCCACACAGGTACACTCCCCACACCCACACAGGTATACTCCCCACACCCACACAGGTACACTCCCCACACCCACACAGGTACACTCCCCACACCCACACAAGTACACTCCCCACACCCACACAGGTATACTCCCCACACCCACACAGGTACACTCCCCACACCCACACAGGTACACTCCCCACACCCACACAGGTGCACTCCCTACACCCACACAGGTACACTCCCCACACCCACACAGGTATACTCCCCACACCCACACAGGTATACTCCCCACACCCACACAGGTACACTCCCCACACCCACACAGGTGCACTCCCTACACCCACACAGGTACACTCCCCACACCCGCATAGGTACACTCCCCACACCCACACAGGTACACTCCCCACACCCACACAGGTACACTCCCCACACCCACACAGGTATACTCCCCACACCCACACAGATACACTCCCCACACCCACACAGGTACACTCCCCACACCCACACAGGTACACTCCCCACACTCGCACAGGTACACTCCCCACACCCACACAGGTATACTCCCCACACCCACACAGGTACACTCCCCACACCCACACAGGTATACTCCCCACACCCACACAGATACACTCCCCACACCCACACAGGTACACTCCCCACACCCACACAGGTACACTCCCCACACTCGCACAGGTACACTCCCCACACCCACACAGGTATACTCCCCACACCCACACAGGTACACTCCCCACACCCACACAGGTACACTCCCCACACCCACACAGGTACACTCCCCCACACCCACACAGGTATACTCCCGACATCCACACAGGTACACTCCCCACACCCACACAGGTACATTCCCCACACCCACACAAGTACACTCCCCACACCCACACAGGTATACTCCCCACACCCACACAGGTACACTCCCCACACCCACACAGGTACACTCCCCACACCCACACAGGTACACTCCCCACACCCACACAGGTATACTCCCCACACCCACACAGGTACACTCCACCACACCCACACAGGTACACTCCCCACACCCGCATAGGTACACTCCCCACACCCACACAGGTACACTCCCCACACCCGCATAGGTGCACTCCTCACACCCCCACAGGTACACTCCCCACACCCACACAAGTACACTCCCCACACCCACACAGGTATACTCCCCACACCCACACAGGTACACTCCCCACACCCACACAGGTACACTCCCCACACCCACCCAGGTACACTCCCCACACCCACACAGGTACACTCCCCACACCCACACAAGTATACTCCCCACACCCACACAGGTACACTCCTCACACCCCCACAGGTACACTCCTCACACCCCCACAGGTACACTCTTCACACCCCCACAGGTACACTCCTCACACCCCCATAGGTACACTCCTCACACCCCCATAGGTACACTCGATCCTCACACCCCCACAGGTACACTCCCCACACCCACACAGGTACACTCCCCACACCCACACAGGTACACTCCCCACACCCACCCAGGTACACTCCCCACACCCACACAGGTACACTCCCCACACCCACACAGGTACACTCCCCACACCCACACAAGTATACTCCCCACACCCACACAGGTACACTCCTCACACCCCCACAGGTACACTCCTCACACCCCCACAGGTACACTCTTCACACCCCCACAGGTACACTCCTCACACCCCCATAGGTACACTCCTCACACCCCCATAGGTACACTCGATCCTCACACCCCCACAGGTACTCTCCTCACACCCCCACAGGTACACTCCTCACACCCCCACAGGTACACTCCTCACACCCCCCATAGGTACACTCCCAAACTCACTATTGTCTCTATAGCTCATTAGAGAACTTGATTCCCACATTTCATAAATTGGATATCATGGAAATGTCATAATAGTTCCAGTAAAGCTGTATGGGCAGTGCTACTTCCCGTCCCCTCTGTGTTCCCTCTGTTTTCTGACTGTCAACGTCTTGGAAAGGCAGCATGCACCGCTTGGGCTGGACGTTAGAACGATGGTCTCGCTTCAAGCAGGTCGGTGTTCATTCCCCGACCGTCCAAGTGATTGGGCACCATTCCTCTTCCCCGTCCCATCTCAAATCCTTATCCTGACCTCTTCCAAGTGCTATATAGTCGTAATGGGTTGGTGCTTTCCCTATGATAATTCCCTCCTTGTTTCCCCATCCGCAAGTTTTGTCTCTAACATTGCAATAACACAAAGCAGTAATTGTACTGGGTTCTAGAGTCTAGTACATGGATGTGGTGCCATTGAGTCATACTATCACGAGAGTGGGATTATGGTGTGTTGCTGGTCTAGGGATGGGGGGGGGAGGGCAGGAGGATTATTGTGTCTACTCATGTTGCAAGAATACCGTCCACTTGCTCTTAAAGCTGTTCTTACCTCGTCCCTGTTTTGCTTCCTATATCAATTTTTCAGCAAAGCCCATTGTAGGTATATACCTCCTTGTAGCACTATATACACTTCACCTTCCTCGGGGGACTTGGTCTGACGTACGTTTTATTCCGAGCCTCGGATAACTCCACACTGAGGTTTCTACACAAGTTGTGTGTTACTGTGTTAACCAGCTACACCCTACACCAGCCTCAAATACACAAGTTTTAATTTGACTATCATCTTCCTGAGCCGCGTATCCGGCACACAATTTATGTCCGTTATTTTGCACTTCACATTAATTTTATCGAGCAATTTGCACACACTTTATTGTGCAGTTTTCGACGCGTTTTATTGTGCACTTACAGGCGTTTTATTGCGTATTTTATTAAACACTTCTGGCCACAAGTTCAACATTGTCTGGGACGGGCGTTCGGGGCCCGGGCAATATTCCGATACACAGCTCTTGCTCTAGAAATTTAATATTGGGAGTCGTCAGTCTGCGCCAGCCCGTCCCTACACCCTCCGCCTCTCTCCCTCCACCCGCACCGCCTGCCCCATCCGGACCGCACCGCCCAGCCTATTCGGACCGCACCGCCTGCCCCGTCCGGACCGCACCGCCTGCCCCATCCAGACCGCACCGCCAGCCCCATCCAGACCGCACCCCCCACCCCATCCGGACCGCACCGCCAGCCCCATCTGGACAGCACCTCCCACCCCATCCGGACCGCACCGCCAGCCCCATCTGGACCACACCGCCCGCCCCATCCGGACCGCACCGCCTGCCCCATCCGGACCGCACCGCCTGCTCCATCCGGACCGCACCGCCTGCCCCGTCCGGACCGCACCGCCTGCCCCGTCCGGACCGCACCGCCTGCCCCGTCCGGACCGCACCGCCTGCCCCGTCCGGACCGCACCGCCTGCCCCGTCCGGACCGCACCGCCACCAATACCACCGAGTATGCGTGTCGTATCAATACCAGCAGCAGAGACAGCCTGCTCGCCCACTATTCATCACCAAGAATCATGCAGGTAAGTGGAGCGGTTGTAGGGAAGGCAGCTCTCATCTGTAATGTATTATGGTGTGTGTGTGTGTGTGTGTGTGTGTGTGTGTGTGTGTGTGTGTGTGTGTGGGTGTGTGTGTATGTGTGTGTGTGTGTGTGTGTGTGGGTATATTCACCCACACACACACAAAGAAGGAACTTTGTAACACAGCATCAACATGGGTTCAGGGATGGCAAGTCCTGCCTCACAGGGTTACTAGAATTCTACAAACAGGCAACAAAAATCAGGCATGAAAGAGAAGGGTGGGCAGACTGCATATTTTTCGGATTGCCAGAAAGCCTTTGATACAGTGCCACACAAGAGGCTATTGAAAAAACTGGAGATGCATGCAGGAGTGAAAGGGACGGTACTCCATTGGATAAGGAGTACCTAAGCAACAGGAGACAACGAGTCAGTGTGAGGGGTGAGGTCTCAGATTGGCGAGACGTTACGAGTGGAGTCCCGCAGAGGTCAGTCCTTGGACCTATACTGTTTTTGATATATGTAAATGATCTCCCAGAAGGTATAGACTCGTTTCTCTCAATGTTTGCTGATGATGCAAAATTTATGAGGAGGATTGAAACAGAGGATGATAGTAGGAGGCTACAAGATGACCTAGACAGACTGAGTGAATGGTCCAACAAATGGGTGTTAAAGTTCAACCCGAGTAAATGCAAAGTAATGAAACTAGGCAGTGGAAACAGGAGGCAAGGCACAGGATACAGAATAGGAGATGAAGTACTTAATGAAACGGACAGAGAGAAAGATCTAGGAATTGATATCACACCAAACCTGTCTCCTGAAGCCCATATAAAAAGAATTACGTCTGCGGCATATGCGAGGCTGGCTAACATCAGAACAGCCTTCAGCCTCTGTAAGGAATCATTCAGAATCTTGTATACCACATATGTAAGACCAATCCTGGAGTATGCGGCCCCAGCATGGAGCCCGTACCTTGTCAAGACGTAGCTGGAAAAAGGTCAAAGGTATGCCACTAGACTAGTCCCAGAACTAAGAGGCATGAGTTACGAGGAAAGGCTGCCGGAAATGCACTTTACGACACTGGAAGACAGAAGAGTAAGAGGAGACATGATCACTACCTACAAAATCCTCAGGGGAATCGACCGGGTAGACAAGGATAACTATTCAACACCGGTGGTACGGGAACAAGGGGACACAGGTGGAAACTGAGTACCCACATGAGCCACAGGGACGTTAGAAAGAACCTTTTCAGTGTCAGAGTAGTTAATAGATGGAATGCATTAGGAAGTGATGTGGTGGAGGCTGACTCCATACACAGTTTCAAATGTAGATATGATGGAGCCCAATAGGCTCAGGAATCTGTACACCAGTTGATTGACAGTTGAGAGGCGGGACCAAAGAGCCAAAGCTCAACCCCCGCAAGCACAAATAGGTGAGTACACACACCCAGGAAGCAGCCCATGACAGCTGACTAACTCCCAGGTACCTATTTACTGCTAGGTAACAGGCGCATTAGGGTGAAAGAAACTCTGCCCATTGTTTCTCGCCGGCGCCCAGAATCAAACCCGGGACCACAGGATCACGGTCCAGCGTGTAGTCCGCTCAGCCACCGGCCTCCTCCCTGCCCCCGGTGTGTGTGTGTCTGTGTGTCTGTGTGTGTGTGTATGTGTTTGTGTGTGTACTTAGTTACCTAGTTCCGCTTGCGGGGGTTGAGCTCTGGCTCTTTGGTCCCGCCTCTCAACTGTCAATCAATTAATGTACAGGTTCCTGAGCCTATTGGGCTCTATCATATCTACACTTGAAACTGTGTATGGAGTCAGCCTCCACCACATTGCTTCCTAATGCATTCCATTTGTCAACCACTCTGACACTAAAAAAGTTCTTTCTAATATCTCTGTGGCTCATTTGGGCACTCAGTTTCCACCTGTGTCCCCTTGTGTGTGTGTGTGTGTGTGTGTGTGTGTGTGTGTGTGTGTGTGTGTGTGTGTGTGTGTGTGTTTACGTGTATGTGTGTATACTGTAATTGTATTTCACATTCTTTAATGCATTACCGGTGCTCATAATCCTCATAAAAACATTTCTTGATCCGTGGATAAACTTGTGCTGTTTCATCGACGGCAGTTCAGTGAATGTCTCCACTACTAAAGCACACACCTGCTGGACAAGGTGCCGCGCAGAGCAAGTATACACACAAGTATTAATTAGCTAAGCGGCGATGCCAGAACTTCCTCCCAAGGATGCAAAAGTCTCCCTCTAAGGGAAGTCGACCTCGTAAGGGATGCAAAAACGACCTCTTAAGAGAGAGATTAGATGTAAAGTCACCCCTATTGCCCCGTCCATTCAGTACCCTTAACCGTCCACAGTAGGGATCGACCTATTCACTAACCCGTCTACCGGTTAGTCTAAGGCCATTCACGACTGTGACGGTAAATACATATAAACTGTCACCCAGCGGCGTCTGTATCGTACAGTTATGTTCTCCTGCTGTAGTTTTCCTGCTTTAAGATACGTTGAAGATGTCTGAACATGTTGCTGTCACTTGAGAGTCCGTCACTCATCAAGTGACTGCTACATTTTCAAACACTCGATTAACTTTCTCAGCACTTTCGCCACACTAATGTTGTGATGCTCTGTGCAACACCCAGCAAGTTTCCAAACACTTTCCTGCACTTGTTAGCACCATTCATGGCAACACTTCAACATTTCATAGACTTTCTCAACGACAACATTCAGTAAACGTTTAGGCTTTGACTGGTGATTGACGGAAACAAAAATCTGTATTTTCTAAAGCTTTGCAACACTTGCCAAACCTCTGAAACGCTTTACAAAATTTGCAATGTTGCCAAACACCCTGTAATCCTTTTCAACACTTTACACTGTATATTTATACTCTGCAACACTTTACGGAATTATAGAACCCTGTCTCTCTACATCTGGCGCCAATATCCCTCTACACTGTGCAGTATTGCAACACCGCCTTGCAATACTTTTAAACTAAAACTTCCCTCAGCTCATTGCAATGAAACTTTCCGGCATTCTACCACACTTACGAGCCTTGTGCAACACTTTGTAATCCTCTGCAACGCGTTGCTGACTCTTGCAACACTGAGCAATAGAACAACGCGGCCGGCAGGTGTCGCAAATATGAAAGTTAGGCCTAACTTCCAGAGAAACTTGCAATTACTGTCACTCTCATGCGGTTTGTCCTCCCTAGTTAGGTCCCTCCCTTACTGGGGCTCCCTCCCTCCCTCCCTCCCCCTCCCTTACTGGGGCTCCCTCCCTCCCTCCCCCTCCCCCCTCCCTTACTGGGGCACCCTCCCTCCCCCTCCCCCCTCCCTTACTGGAGCACCCTCCCTCCCCCTCCCCCCTCCCTTACTGGGGCACCCTCCCTCCCCCTCCCTTACTGGGGCTCCCTCCCTCCCCTCCCCCCTCCCCCCTCCCTTACTGGGGCTCCCTCCCTCCCCTCCCCCCTCCCCCCTCCCCCCTCCCCCCTCCCCCCTCCCCCCTCCCTTACTGGGGCTCCCTCCCTCCCTCCCCCTCCCTTACTGGGGCTCCCTCCCTCCCCTCCCCCCTCCCCCCTCCCTTACTGGGGCTCCCTCCCTCCCTCCCCCTCCCTTACTGGGGCTCCCTCCCTCCCCTCCCCCCTCCCCCCTTCCCCTTCCCTTACTGGGGCTCCCTCCCTCCCTCCCCCTCCCTTACTGGGGCTCCCTCCCTCCCTCCCCCTCCCCCCTTCCCCCTCCCTTACTGGGGCTCCCTCCCTCCCCCTCCCTTACTGAAGCTCCCTCCCTCCCTCCCCCTCCCCCCTCCCCCTTCCCCCTCCCTTACTGGGGCTCCCTCCCTCCCTCCCCCTCCCTTACTGGGGCTCCCTCCCTCCCCCTCCCTTACTGGGGCTCCCTCCCTCCCTCCCCATCCCTTACTGGGGCACCCTCCCTCCCTCTCCCTCCCTTACTGGGGCACCCTCCCTTACTGGGGCACCCTCCCTTACTGGGGCACCCTCCCTGCCCCTCCCTTACTGGGGCTTCCTCCCTCCCCCCTCCCTTACTGGGGCTCCCTCCCTCCCACTCCCTTACTGGGGCTCCCTCCCTCCCCCTCCCTTACTGGGGCACCCTCCTTCCCCCTCCCTTACTTGGGCACCCTCCCTCCCCCTCCCTTACTGGGGCTCCCTCCCTCCCCCTCCCTTACTGGAGCACCCTCCCTCCCCCTCCCTTACTGGAGCACCCTCCCTCCCCCTCCCTTACTGGAGCACCCTCCCTCCCCTCCCTTACTGGGGCTTCCTCCCTCCCCCTCCCTTACTGGGGCTCCCTCCCTTACTGAGGCACCCTCCCTCCCCCTCCCTTACTGGGGCACCCTCCCTTACTGGGGCTCCCTCCCTCCCTCCCCCTCCCTTACTGGGGCACCCTCCCTCCCCCCTCCCTTACTGGGGCACCCCCCTCCCTCCCCATCCCTTACTGGGACACCCTCCCTCCCTCTCCCTCCCTTACTGGGGCACCCTCCCTTACTGGGGCACCCTCCCTGCCCCTCCCTTACTGGGGCTCCCTCCCTCCCACTCCCTTACTGGGGCTCCCTCCCTCCCCCTCCCTTACTGGGGCACCCTCCTTCCCCCTCCCTTACTTGGGCACCCTCCCTCCCCCTCCCTTACTGGGGCACCCTCCCTCCCCCTCCGTTACTGGGGCTCCCTCCCTCCCTCCCCCTCCCTTACTGGGGCTCCCTCCCTCCCCCTCCCTTACTGGGGCACCCTCCCTCCCCCCTCCCTTACTGGGGCACCCCCCTCCCTCCCCCTCCCTTACTGAGGCACCCTCCCTCCCCTCCCTTACTGGGGCACCCTCCCTCCCTCCCTTACTGGGGCACCCTCCCTCCCCCTCCCTTACTGGGGCACCCTCCCTCCCCCCTCCCTTACTGGGGCACCCTCCCTCCCCCCTCCCTTACTGGGGCACCCTCCCTCCCCTCCCTTACTGGGGCTCCCTCCCTCCCTCCCCCTCCCTTACTGGGGCACCCTCCCTCCCCCCTCCCTTACTGGGGTACCCCCCCTCCCTCCCCCTCCCTTACTGAGGCACCCTCCCTCCCCCTCCCTTACTGGGGCTCCCTCCCTCCCCCTCCCTTACTGGGGCACCCTCCCTCCCTCCCTCCCTCCCTTACTGGGGCACCCTCCCTCCCCCCTCCCTTACTGGGGCTCCCTCCCTCCCCCTCCCTTACTGGGGCACCCTCCCTCCCTCCCTCCCTCCCTTACTGGGGCACCCTCCCTCCCCCTCCCTTACTGAGGCACCCTCCCTCCCCCTCCCTTACTGGGGCTCCCTCCCTCCCCCTCCCTTACTGGGGCACCCTCCCTCCCTCCCTCCCTCCCTTACTGGGGCACCCTCCCTCCCCCCTCCCTTAGTGGAGCACCCTCTCTCCCCCTCCCTTACTGGAGCACCCTCCCTCCCCCTCCCTTACTGGGGCTCCCTCCCTCCCTCCCCCTCCCTTACTGGGGCACCCTCCCTCCCTCCCTCCCTTACTGGGGCTCCCTCCCTCCCTCCCTCCCTTACTGGGGCACAATCCCTCCCCCTCCCTTACTGGGGCACCCTCCCTCCCTCCCTCCCTCCCTTACTGGGGCACCCTCCCTCCCTCCCTCCCTTACTGGGGCACCCTCCCTCCCCCTCCCTTACTGGGGCACCCTCCCTCCCTCCCTCCCTTACTGGGGCACCCTCCCTCCCTCCCTCCCTTACTGGGGCACCCTCCCTCCCTTACTGGGGCACCCTCCCTCCCTCCCTCCCTCCCTTACTGGGGCACCCTCCCTCCCTCCCTCCCTTACTGGGGCACCCTCCCTCCCCCTCCCTTACTGGGGCACCCTCCCTCCCTCCCTCCCTTACTGGGGCACCCTCCCTCCCTCCCTCCCTTACTGGGGCACCCTCCCTCCCCCTCCCTTACTGGGGCACCCTCCCTCCCTCCCTTACTGGGGTACCCTCCCTCCCCCTCCCTTACTGGGGCACCCTCCCTCCCCCCTCCCTTACTGGGGCACCCTCCCTCCCCTCCCTTACTGGGGCTCCCTCCCTCCCTCTCTCTCCCTCCCTTACTGGGGCTCCCTCCCTCTCTCTCCCTCCCTTACTGGGGCTCCCTCCCTCTCTCTCCCTCCCTTACTGGGGCTCCCTCCCCCTCCCTTACTGGAGCACCCTCCCTCCCCCTCCCTTACTGGGGCTCTATGAACTATGACTATGACCATGGCCATATGTAAACTATGGCCAAACGCTCGTTAATCCCGCCGTCACCCCCCCCAACACCCTCAAGTTGGGGGTCACCAGCTTGTAAAGCTTTGGCGAAATGTTGGGAGGAGCAGTGATGCTTGGCGCCAGTAACAGGAACACGTGGCCCAACAGGAAGCGTGTCAACGGAACACCAGTAACAGGAACACGTGGCCCAACAGGAAGCGTGTCAACGGAACACCAGTAACAGGAACACGTGGCCCAACAGGAAGCGTGTCAACGGAACACCAGTAACAGGAACACGTGGCCCAACAGCAAGCGTGTCAACGGAACACCAGTAACAGGAACACGTGGCCCAACAGGAAGCGTGTCAACGGAACACCAGTAACAGGAACACGTGGCCCAACAGCAAGCGTGTCAACGGAACACCAGTAACAGGAACACGTGGCCCAACAGGAAGCGTGTCAACGGAACACCAGTAACAGGAACACGTGGCCCAACAGGAAGCGTGTCAACGGAACACCAGTAACAGGAACACGTGGCCTAACAGGAAGCGTGTCAACGGAACACCAGTAACAGGAACACGTGGCCCAACAGGAAGCGTGTCAACGGAACACCAGTAACAGGAACACGTGGCCCAACAGGAAGCGTGTCAACGGAACACCAGTAACAGGAACACGTGGCCCAACAGCAAGCGTGTCAACGGAACACCAGTAACAGGAACACGTGGCCCAACAGGAAGCGTGTCAACGGAACACCAGTAACAGGAACACGTGGCCCAACAGGAAGCGTGTCAACGGAACACCAGTAACAGGAACACGTGGCCTAACAGGAAGCGTGTCAACGGAACACCAGTAACAGGAACACGTGGCCCAACAGGAAGCGTGTCAACGGAACACCAGTAACAGGAACACGTGGCCCAACAGGAAGCGTGTCAACGGAACACCAGTAACAGGAACACGTGGCCCAACAGCAAGCGTGTCAACGGAACACCAGTAACAGGAACACGTGGCCCAACAGCAAGCGTGTCAACGGAACACCAGTAACAGGAACACGTGGCCCAACAGCAAGCGTGTCAACGGAACACCAATAACAGGAACACGTGGCCCAACAGCAAGCGTGTCAACGGAACACCAGTAACAACAACTAAAGAACCAACGGCAGAAAAAAGTAACACGGAAGGTTGTTACTGGGATACGAACCCTAGCCAGAGAGGAGCACTCCTACAGGCCCTAGTGGCCAGGCTGGAGCCCTAGTGGCCAGGCTGGAGCCCTAGTGGCCAGACTGGAGCCCTAGTGGCCAGGCTGGAGCCCTAGTGGCCAGGCTGGAGCCCTAGTGGCCAGACTGGAGCCCTAGTGGCCAGGCTGGAGCCCTAGTGGCCAAGCTGGAGCCCTAGTGGCCAGGCTGGAGCCCTAGTGGCCAGGCTGGAGCCCTAGTGGCCAGGCTGGTGCCCTAGTGGCCAGGCTAGTGCTATAGTGGCCAGGCTGGTGCCCTAGTGGCCAGGCTGGAGCCCTAGTGGCCAGGCTGGTGCCCTAGTGGCCAGGCTGGTGCCCTAGTGGCCAGGCTGGTGCCCTAGTGGCCAGGCTGGTGCCCTAGTGGCCAGGCTGGAGCCCTAGTGGCCAGGCTGGAGCCCTAGTGGCCAGGCTGGAGCCCTAGTGGCCAGGCTGGAGCCCTAGTGGCCAGGCTGGTGCCCTAGTGGCCAGGCTAGTGCTATAGTGGCCAGGCTGGTGCCCTAGTGGCCAGGCTGGAGCCCTAGTGGCCAGGCTGGTGCCCTAGTGGCCAGGCTGGAGCCCTAGTGGCCAGGCTGGAGCCCTAGTGGCCAGGCTGGTGCCCTAGTGGCCAGGCTGGTGCCCTAGTGGCCAGGCTGGAGCCCAAGTGGCCAGGCTGGTGCCCTAGTGGCCACGCTGGTGCCCTAGTGGCCAGGCTGGTGCCCTAGTGGCCAGGCTGGAGCCCTAGTGGCCACGCTGGTGCCCTAGTGGCCAGGCTGGAGCCCTAGTGGCCAGGCTGGTGCCCTAGTGGCCAGGCTGGTGCCCTAGTGGCCAGGCTGGTGTCCTAGTGGCCAGGCTGGTGCCCTAGTGGCCAGGCTGGAGCCCTAGTGGCCAGGCTGGTGCCCTAGTGGCCAGGCTGGTGCCCTAGTGGCCAGGCTGGTGCCCTAGTGGCCAGGCTGGTGCCCTAGTGGCCAGGCTGGTGCCCTAGTGGCCAGGCTGGTGCCCTAGTGGCCAGGCTGGAGCCCTAGTGGCCAGGCTGGTGCCCTAGTGGCCAGGCTGGTGCCCTAGTGGCCAGGCTGGTGCCCTAGTGGCCAGGGTGGTGCCCTAGTGGCCAGGCTGGTGCCCTAGTGGCCAGGCTGGTGCCCTAGTGGCCAGGCTGGAGCCCTAGTGGCCAGGCTGGTGCCCTAGTGGCCAGGCTGGTGCCCTAGTGGCCAGGCTGGTGCCCTAGTGGCCAGGCTGGTGCCCTAGTAGCCAGGCTGGTGCCCTAGTGGCCAGGGAGACAAGGTGGAGAGGCGGAAGAACAGACGATGGATGAATATGTAGTGGACGAGGCTGCAGGGTGGTGGGCGGCCCACTGCTGCAGGGTGGTGGGCCGCCCACTGCTGCAGGGTGGTGGGCCGCCCACTGCTGCAGGGTGGTGGGC
>NC_091159.1:29174558-29244558 GCF_040958095.1 Procambarus clarkii
CTTTCTGGTGCTCCATCACTGTATATTGATACGTTCCACTAAACTGTTACTATAAGTTCTTTCATCTCAGGAGGATGGGTTGATACAGGGAGCTTTATATAGTCTTGGACTGTCTTCAGGAGTAAAGTATAGTCACTGGTTGTATAGTGGTCAGTAAGGTAGAAGTAAAGCAGCAACTACACTACAGTAACCACCAACTACAGTATAGTTGCGAATTCTGAAATCCTCAGCGGACAAAATATGATGTCCTATAAACCATAGAGGCTCACAAACATGTGTTTCTCTATGAATACGTCGCTCGGTTAGGTTCGGGTGTTTCAGTACATCATATTCTGTCCGTTGTGGCAACTGGGGACGACGGGCTGCTGGAGCAGCCTACTCTCCCTGTCCACAGTGGTGTTGACGGTCTTGACCTGGCCTGGTGTCCCAATATGCCACTTCGTAAGAAATGCAACTGTTTGGGTTTAACGAACCCAAACATCCCACCTAACCTGTCGATGGGGATGATTCTTTGTCCCAGGAAGCGTCAGTATTTGCGGGCCTTTAATTTCACTAAAGCATCGGAATTCTTACGGTGTGGGAGAGTTGAGAGAGATGGTTGGACCAGGTGGTATTGGCAGCCTTTTCCTCATCCCTCCCCCCCCCCATCTAACACCCCCTAACCCTCCCCCTTCTAACACCCTCTTACCCCTCCCCCTCCTCCATAACAACCACCATTCCCCTTCTACAAGCCTCCCCCCCCCCCGTCATCCCCACCCTGTGTTCTCCTGTGGCCCCTCCACCCCCACCCTGTGTTCACCCTTAATATGGGTGAGTGGTGTGGTTGTTGTACAATGTGGGTGGTGGTGTGGGTGTGGGTGGTGGTGTCCCCCCCACCCCCTAGTTATTGCCTCCCAACTGTCTCGGCTCCGTCCACATAGGCAAATTAATTCTCTGTTGGTCTGTTACCGAACCAGTCCCCCCCTCCCCCCACTCCCCCTCCCCCCCACCCCTCGCCCCACCCCTCCCCCACCCCTCCCCGCCGCCCAGCAGCCAGATGTTCCGGCCGGCGCGTCACTCGGGAACCCTATCATCCGGTAACGTCGTGTCAACCGGCCACGCTGCCATCCGGAAATTTCGTCTCCCGCTCACCACTAGGCCAATTTTTCATTAAATTTGTGTGTCAGGGACTTGAGTATATACCGTGCAGTATCTGGCCTCCTGTTCCTTACCCCTATCTTCATTACATTACATTTGCTTGGGTTAAACTCTAACGACCATTTGTTAGACCATACCTTCAGTTTGTCTAGGTTTTCTTGAAGCCTCAAGCTGTCCTCCTCTGTCTTAATCCTTCTCATAATTTTGGCATCGTCAGCAAACATTGAGAAGAATGAGTCTATACCTTCCGGGAGATCGTTTACGTATATCAGAAACAGGATAAGACCGAGTATAGGGCCATGTGGGACTCCACTGGTGACTTCACGCCAATCTCAGGTCTCACCCCTCACTGTAACACTCTACTTCCTATTGCTTAGGTACTCCCTTAACCACTGGAGCACCTTACCAGTTATTCCTGCCTGTCTCTCCAGCTTATGTACCAGCCTCTTATGTAGCTGCGTCAAAGGCTTTCTGACAGTATTTTTTCAGCGATATGCCACCAGGCTCGTCCCGGAACTGAGAGAAATGAGCTACGAGAAAAGACTAAAGGAGCTGAACCTCATTCCCTGGAAAACAGAAGAGTAAGGGGAGACATGATAACCACCTACAAAATTCTCAGGGGAATTGACAGGGTGGACAAAGACAAAATCTTCAGCATGGGAGGGACACGAACAAGGGGACACAGGTGGAAACTTAGTACCCAGATGAGCCACAGAGACGTTAGAAAGAATTTTTTCAGTGTCAGAGTGGTTAATAAATGGAATGCACTAGGAAGTGATGTGGTGGAGGCTGACTCCATACACAGTTTCAAATGTAGATATGATAGAGCCCAGTAGGCTCAGGAATCTGTACACCAGTTGATTGACAGTTGAGAGGCCAGACCAAAGAGCCAATGCTCAACTCCCACAAGCACAATTAGGTGAGTACACACACACACACACACACCTCCAGGTAACGAAATAGTTGACAACACTGGATGCAACTAAAGCAGTTGGGTCAGACAAAGTATCACCGTGGATACTAAAAGAGGCAGCTCAGGCCCACAGCGTGCCTCTGGCAATGATCTTTAATGAGTCACTTATGTCGGAAGAATTGCCCAGTTGCTGGAAGGAGGCAAATATCGTACCGATTTTCAAGAAAGGTGATAGGGAGGAGGCACTTAACTACAGACCTCTATCACTGACAAGCATCCCTGCAAAATATTTGAAAGAATAATTAGGCTAAGACTTGTTGAGCACCTGGAGAGCATTGGGTTTGTAACCAAACACCAACATGGGCTCTGGACAGGGAAATCATGCCTAACAAACCTTTCGGAGTTCTATGATAAAATAACAAGGATAAGGCAGGATAGAGAAGGCTGGGCAGACTGCATATTTCTAGACTGCGAAAAGGCCTTTGATACAGTACCGCACAAGAGACTGCTATACAAACTTGAGAGGCAGGCAGGAGTAAGCGGAAAGGCCCTAGCATGGGTAACTAACTATACCTAACAGGAAGGAGCCAGAGGGTAATGGTAAGAGGCGAGAAGTCGGACTAGTGAACAGTAACGAGTGGAGTACCTCAAGGATCGGTGCTGGGACCAATCCTGTTTCTAATTTACGTAAAAGATATGTTTACAGGAGTGGAATCCTACATGTCAATGTTTGCGGATGACGCAAAATTAATGAGAAGAGTTGTGACAGATGAGGATTGAAGGATCCTCCAAGAGGACCTGGACAGGTTGCAGAGATGGTCAGAGAAATGGCTACTGGAGTTCAACATGAGTAAATGTAAAGATATGGAAATGAGATCAGGTGATAGAAGACGAAAGGGACAGTATACAATGATGAGGAACTGCCTACCTGTAACGATTCTAGAAAGAGACCTGGGAGTGGACATAACACCTAATCTATCTCCTGAGGCACATATAAATAGGATAACGACAGCAGCGTACTCTACACTGGCGAAAGTTAGAACATCATTCAGAAACCTAAGTGAGGAGGCTTTTAGGGCGCTTTACACTGCCTACGTGAGACCAGTCTTAGAGTATGCCGCGCCATCATGGAGTCCCCACCTGAAGAAACACATAAGGAAACTGGAAAAGGTTCAGAGTTTGCGACGAGGCTTGTCCCAGAGTTACGAGGGATGGGATATGAAGAGCGCCTGAAGAAACTGAACCTTACGACACTAGAAAAAGAAGGGAGAGAGGGGGGATATGATAGGAACGTATAAAATACTCAGAGGAATTGACAAAGTGGAAATAGATGAAATGAAAAATAATAGTAACAGAACGAGGGGACATGAGTGGACGCTGGAAACTCAGATGAGTCACAGAGATGTTAGGAAGTTTTTTTTTAGCGTGAGAGTAGTGGGAAAATGGAATGCACTTAAGGAGCAGGTTGTGGAAGCAAATTCTATTCATAATTTTAAAACTTGATGTGATAGGGAAATGGGACAGGAGTCAATGCTTTAAACAACCGATGGCTAGAAAGGCGGGATCCAAGAGTCAATGCTCGATCCTGCAAGCACAAATAGGTGAGTACGAAGCACAAATAGGTGATTACACACACACACTTGTGTGAATGTGTAGTGTGTGTGTGTGTGTGTGTGTGTGTGTGTGTGTGTGTGTGTGTGTGTTTGTAAATTAAATTATTTCTCTGAACCAAGTAATTACAAAAAACCTAAGAAATATAGAACGGATATGTATTGTTGTTTTGTCTAAATATTGGTGTATTATAACATGTGAAGTGTGTACTGGTGTATATATGCAGCTCATAAAGGCAAGGAAGCGAAGTGGTTGGTAATTATCAGGGGAGAGCGCCAAGCCATTACGACTACATAGCACTAAGGCAAGGAAACTCTTCCCTACACTATTACAACACTCCCAGGCCTACCCTACCCTCCCTCCCTCCCCGTGTTACCCCACTCCTCCCTCCCCGTGTCACCCCACTCCCCCTCCCTCCCATCTCCCCCTAAAGCAAAAAAAAAAAATCCCTTCACCATCTACCATGTCACAAGACTGGTAATTAGCATATATATATTTTTCCCATTTTCCTTTCAAGTGTATCAACATGGCGTCCAAGGGCCTCCCTCTGGCCGCCCGGACCTATGAGCGGTGGTCCCCACTAACCAATATTTAAATTAACCTTCAAAATGGCAACTTAATCCCCGGGAAATGTCTATTTGGGGCACCAGAGGCCCCGTCGCCTGAGCGGAGGAGCCCCGGGCACTCACACTCACGCACACACACAGCTCTCCTCCGCTGGTTACGATATCTCCTGGTTATCTTGTTGCAAGGAGGATATATATATATATATATATATATATATATATATATATATATATATATATATATATATTTAATATATATAATGTACGTAAGGAAGGTAATGTAATGTATGTTTGTAACACATTCACCGAGATTTATAATATTCCTTTTGTGTATATAGGAGGTGTAGCTGGGGTAGGTGGGGATTATAGAAGATTACCTACCCTAGAGTATACCTATCGTGAGGTTGCCTACCTAGAGGTAACCTACCTAGAGGTAACCTACCTAGAGGATACTTACCTAGAGGTTTCCTACCTAGAGGTTACTTACCTAGAGGTTACCTACCTAGAGGTTACCTACCTAGAGGTTACTTACCTAGAGGTTACCTACCTAGAGGTTACCTACCTAGAGGTTACCTACCTAGAGGTTTCCTACCTAGAGGTTACCTACCGAGGGTTTATGCAGTTCACTTTTGAACGCTCGGTGCTAGAAGCTTTTCTTCAAAGTTAAAAAATAAGAACTTTGAGAACACAGTTAACAGAACATTCCTGCAGCCTGGTGCAAATATTGCCGTACCATAAACATCAAAAAATGTTTGATTGCAACATCGGCGCTAAACATTCCAGCAACATTATTAACATTCTCGAAAAAACATAGCTATGCATCATATGACTGGGCGACACTTGCATAAATTTATGCAATATTAAAAGCGAGGTTGTGCAATGTACTCACTATTGCCTGTGCAATACGAATGTGCACAGTGTTGGCGTTACGAGTTTTTGGCGCTGGACAAAGGTGCCTTTTGGGTTATATTGGAGCGGAATTGTCATGCTCATTAGCAAGAAATGTTTACAAATATCAGCGTCTGTGTTGAGAGAGGTTTTGGTGAGTTAATATGGCGCTCGGAGGCGGCGGGGTTGTTGGTCTGTTCTTATACGCCATTGTTGCTGTCCTGTTGCCAGTGAGTTGACACACACCACCCTCACACTCACATCCCCTCGCCACACCTCCCTCATAACCTTCCACCACCACCACCACCACTCATAACCTCTCACCACCACCACCACCACCACCACTCATAACCTCTCACCACCACCACCACCACCACCACCACCACTCATAACCTCTCACCACCACCACCACCACCACCACTACCACCACCACTACCACCACTCTAACCACTACAACCAAATAAATTAGCCAATGCCGTTATTCATATTTCACCACTATCCACCTCCTCTCACTTGATACCTGCCCAACCACTTGGGCTGGACGGTAGAGCGACGGTCTTGCTTCGTGCAGGTCGGCGTTCAATCCCAGACCGTCTAAGTGGTTGGGCTCCATTCCTTCCCCCCGTCCCATCCCAAATCATTATCCTGACCAAGTGCTATATAGTCGTAATGGCTTGGCGCTTTCTCCTGATAGTTCCCTTCCCCTTCACTTGATGCCTGGTTGATGGGGTTCTGGGAGTTCTTCTACTCCCCAAGTCCGGCCCGAGGCCAGGCTTGACTTGTGAGAGTTTGGTCCACCAGGCTGTTGCTTGGAGCGGCCCGCAGGCCCACATATCCATCACAGCCCGGTTGGTCCGGCACTCTTTGAAGAAAACTATCTAGTTTTCTCTTGCTATCCACCTCCCCCTCACTATCCACCTCCCCCTCACTATCCACCTCCCCCTCACTATCCACCTCCCCTCACTATCCACCTCCCCTCACTTTACACTTTCTCATTCCCCTTCCTCATCCTTTCCTCTCATTTACAATGTCGTTACTTTAAGGGTCCCGGGGCACACCAGCAGGTGTCGGGCTCCTACGACATCCACTCACAGGAATAAAAGTAAATGGTCGATAATAATATATATTTATTTTATTGTCACTTCAAGAGAACTGGTGTTAAAGCATCAGTTGCTGCTCTACAACATGTTGTTATTCAACATAATAAACATTTGACCAATACACAAGGCTGGATAAAGACAATAATACTCAGTAAGCTACACAGATTAGATGGAACAATAGGAAATTACTAACAATCTTTTTATTATTATAAGAATTTACGGCATTTCTTTTCAGAGAATTACTTTATTATTGGCTTGAAGTCAATGGTCTTCAGAATGTCATTTTCCATGCACGTGAGTGAAGGCCAGGTCAAACGATGATGCAACATTGTGCTACGAAGCAGATTTTTTTTGTTTCAGTCTTGAAACAGAACGTTCACTGTACAGTTGGTCACCGTCATGCGCATGAACACTCGGAGGGCAATGTCAACATTCGGCATTACAGTCTTCAAATTGTTCGAAATTATTTTTCAGTACAGTGCCGGGCGTCTCTCACAATGATCATCACGAGCCATGAAGGTCTCTCACAATGATCATCACGAGCCATGAAGGTCTCTCACTATGATCATCACGAGCCATGAAGGTCTCTCACAATGATCATCACGAGCCATGAAGGTCTCTCACAATGTTCATCACGAGCCATGAAGGTCTCTCACAATGATCATCACGAGCCATGAAGGTCTCTCACAATGTTCATCACGAGCCATGAAGGGCTTGAGATGATCACAGTCATGTAAAAGGTCATCATAATTCAGGTCTTTGTGATGCATATTAGCCAGAAGGTCACACGTTTTCTTTAGTGCATCAGAAGCAATGGCTTTCAATTCACAGAAGAAAGAAAACAGATTTCCAATCAGTGAATAAATCAGCCTCTGCACGTTTTGTCAGTTCAAAGATTAGTGTCCAGAATAAGGACGAAAGTTTCCACCTTGAATTTCTCAGTTTTAATGAGAAGTTTTAATGGCTCTGCTCATCCATCATATGTAATAAGACACACGGGTATTGACTACTAAGACATAGGTATTGAAAGAGTGTGCAGGAGCACTTTGTTTGCCACTCTCCATAGTGTATAGTAGGTCACTGGAAACGGGAGCCTTACCAGAAATATGGAAGACTGCTAATGTAGTACCAATATACAAAAATGGTGACACACAAGAGGCACTGAACTACAGGCCAGTGTCCTTAACTTGTATACCATGCAAGGTGATGGAGAAGATCGTGAGAAAAAATCTAGTAACACATCTGGAGAGAAGGGACTTCGTGACAACCGATCAACATGGGTTCAGGGAGGGTAAATCTTGCCTTACAGGCTTAATAGAAATCTACGATCAGGTGACAAAGATTAAGCAAGAAAGAGAAGGCTGGGCGCACTGCATTTTTTGGACTGTCGGAAAGCCTTTGACACAGTACCCCATAAAAGACTGATGCATAAGCTGGAGAAACAGGCAGAAGTAATTGGTAAGGTGCTCCAGTGGATATGGGAGTATCTAAGCAATAGGAAACAGAGAGTTACAGTGAGGGGTGAGACCTCAGATTGGCGTGAAGTCACCAGTGGAGTTCCACAGGGCTCTGTACTCGGACCTATCCTGTTTCTGATACACGTAAATGATCTCCCAGAGGGTACAGACTCATTCCTCTCAATGTTTCCTGACGACGCCAAAATTATGAGAAGGATTAAGACAGAGGAGGACAGCTTGAGGCTTCAAGAAGATCTGGACAAGCTGCAGGAATGGTCGAACAAATTATTGTTAAGGTTTAACCCAAGCAAATGTAATGTAATGAAGATAGGGGTAGGAAGCAGGAAAACAGATACAAGGTATCATTTGGGAGATGAAATACTTCAAGAGTCAGAAAGAGAGAAAGACCTGGGGGTTGATATCACGCCAGACCTGTCCCCTGAAGCTCATATCAAGAGGATAACATCAGCGGCATATGCCAGGTTGGCTAACATAAGAACGGCCTTTAGAATCTTGTGTAAGGAATCATTCAGAACATTATATACCACATATGTCAGACCAATCCTGGAGTATGCGGCTCCAGTATGGAGTCCATATCTAGTCAAGCATAAAACTAAACTGGAAAATGTTTAAAGGTTTGCCACCAGACTAGTAGCCGAGCTGAGAGGTATGAGCTACAAGGAGAGACTACGGGAATTAAACCTCACGTCGTTAGAAGACAGAAGAGTTAAGGGGGACATGAACACAACATTCAAGATTCTCAAGAGAATTGATAGGGTAGATAAAGACAGGCTATTTAGCACAAGGGGCACACGCACTAGAGGACACAGGTGGAAACTGAGTGCCCAAATGAGCCACAGAGATATTTGAAAGAACTTTTTTAGTGTCGAGTGGTTGACAAATGCATTAGGAAGTGATGTGGTGGAGGCTGACTCCATACACAGTTTCAAGTGTAGATATGATAGAGCCCAATAGGCTCAGGAACCTGTACACCTGTTGATTGACAGTTGAGAGGCTGGGCCAAAGAGCCAGAGCTCAACCCCCGCAAGCACAATTAGGTGAGTACAGTTAGGTGAGTACACGCTTCGTGTTCGTTCCTGTTTTTCCCCATCACAGTAATCTGTGTCTGGACACCTACTCTTCTCTGTGAATTCATATTCACTAAATTTGTCTCTAGTTTCCTGAAGATAGGTTTTCATGGACCAAGATGATTCGTAGCAACAAGGATGTTCTGGACAAGGCTGTGTCCAGCACAGGGGACATAGATGGCAAACTCATTGAGTTGATGAATCTGTGCTTGCAATCCAGTATATCGTGCAGCCATATTTGAGGCATTATTGTATGGCTGACCTCGGCAGTTTGATAGTGGAATTTGGTTCTTATTCAGAAAATCCGCGACAGTGTCTGTTAGATCTTTTACTCCATGAGAACTGATGGGGACGAACAGGAAGGAACGTTCCACAGACTCACAGCCTTTCATGTATAAGACAGAAAATGTCAGTTGATCTGTGTGTGAGATGTCTGGAGTGGAGTCTAAGTGTAGACACTTATTGAGTGTCTTTTTTGCTTTGCTTTGACTCTTTTACTTCTTGAAGAACAGTTCAATGAACCTGTTGTCCCAATAATTCAATAAATTCTTCACACACATATATCGTGATAAATCTAGCGGATTCCCATTTCCAGGATTTCCATACATTTTTGAGATGTTTTTCTCAGAAAAAGTCAAATTGACTCAGCAGCTCTAGTATAACTACATTGTTGACATTTTTGCTGACCCAATAATCTCATTTTCTCCGCGAAATGGCAAACCTCTAGAGGCAAGAAAGCGAATTACATAAACCAGACGCGTCAACACTTTATGGCAATATTGCTGCTCTGAGCGGTGTTGCTCAAGTAATTAAGAATCAACACTTCCTGTTTCTTTATGAATTATCATATATGCTGGCATGCACTTTCCATGTTCTACAATACCACAATAACATTGCTGTGCTCCTAGTCATTGAACCACAGTTTAGGAAAAGGAGATTCTGTCTTGGACAATGGTCGACATACTAAGCAGTACAAACGACCTTGGGATGGTGTTATAGAGTAGCCATTCATGTTTTACATACGCGCCATTCAGCAGTCCATTGTTTGTTTGATAAACACCTCGCCTTCACATTCTCTACTCCAGCTGTTGTATACACTCTGCGTAGGTTACTCTCATGGTTCTGACATGACGAGGGCCCCGCTACGAATTCAATAATCTATTGTGTTTGTATCATTGATGTTCCAGGGCCCCGGATCTGTCTCTTGGATTGCAAACTACTTTACTGTTACAGATTTGAGTATTTCCTCTTGTAAAATATCACCAGCAACAGGCAATGATGTTATGTCTGCTGAATGATTGGTTGAAGGAATGGATGTAGATATTCATCCTATATATATATATATATATATATATATATATATATATGCAAACAAGCCTGAATGGTCCCCAGGACTATATACAACTGAAAACTCACACCCCAGAAGTGACTCGAACCCATACTCCCACAACTGGTATGTACAGGGACGCCTTAATCCGCTTGACCATCACGACCGGACATAAGGAAGTGATAGCCGAGGTCTTAATCCTTCCTTATGTCCGGTCGTGATGGTCAAGCGGATTAAGGCGTCCCTGTACATACCAGTTGTGGGAGTATGGGTTCGAGTCACTTCTGGGGTGTGAGTTTTCAGTTATATATATATATATATATATATATATATATATATATATATATATATATATATATATATATATATATATATATATATGAAGAAACATTATTATTGGCTGACACTGCAGGAGTGTCATCTTATCCACCTGGGGGAGGATAAGATGTACCCTCCCCTGGGGGAGGAAAAGATATACCTTCCCCTGGTGGAGGATAAGATGTACCTTCCCCTGGGGAGGATAAGATGTACCTTCCCCTGGGGGAGGATAAGATGTACCCTCTCCTGGTGGAGGATAAGATGTACCCTCCCCTGGGGAGGACAAGATGTACCCTCCCCTGGTGGAGAATAAGATGTACCCTCCATTGGGGAGGATAAGATGTACCCTCCCCTGGAGGAGGATAAGATGTACCCTCCCCTGGGGGAGGATAAGATGTACCCTCCCCTGGAGGAGGATAAGATGTACCCTCCCCTGGGGAAGGATAGGTTATGCCCTCCCCTGGGGAAGGATAGGTTATGCCCTCCCCTGGGGGGGGGGGAGCATCACATGGGGCCCCACCGTCAGTCGTGCTCAACTATTGCTGTCACTGATCAATAAAACTGTTGTATCTGACTGTCGCACGCACACTGGCCAAAACAAACAGATAAAATAAAATGTCGCTGAATTTTCGAAATATCTTTTTAACCAATGTTGGTCAGACTCCTGATATTTGTCCAGGAGTGTGTTGTTGTTGTGGTATTTGTCCAGGAGTGTGTGTGTTGTTGTTGTATTGTCCAGGAGTGTGTGTGTTGTTGTTGTATTGTCCAGGAGTGTGTGTGTTGTTGTTGTATTGTCCAGGAGTGTGTTGTTGTTGTGGTATTTGTCCAGGAGTGTGTGTGTTGTTGTGGTATTGTCCAGGAGTGAGGGTGTTGTTGTGGTATTTGTCCAGGAGTGTGTGTGTTGTTGTGGTATTGTCCAGGAGTGTGTTGTTGTTGTGGTATTTGTCCAGGAGTGTGTTGTTGTGGTATTGTCCAGGAGTGTGTTGTTGTTGTGGTATTTGTCCAGGAGTGTGTGTGTTGTTGTTGTATTGTCCAGGAGTGTGTGTGTTGTTGTTGTATTGTCCAGGAGTGTGTTGTTGTTGTGGTATTGTCCAGGAGTGTGTGTGTTGTTGTGGTATTGTCCAGGAGTGAGGGTGTTGTTGTGGTATTTGTCCAGGAGTGAGGGTGGTGTTGTGGTATTGTCCAGGAGTGAGGGTGTTGTTGTGGTATTTGTCCAGGAGTGAGGGTGTTGTTGTGGTATTGTCCAGGAGTGAGGGTGTTGTTGTGGTATTGTCCAGGAGTGTGTTGTTGTTGTGGTATTTGTCCAGGAGTGAGGGTGTTGTTGTGGTATTGTCCAGGAGTGTGTTGTTGTTGTGGTATTGTCCAGGAGTGAGGGTGTTGTTGTGGTATTGTCCAGGAGTGTGTTGTTGTTGTGGTATTGTCCAGGAGTGTGTTGTTGTTGTGATATTTGTCCAGGAGTGTGTTGTTGTTGTGGTATTTGTCCAGGAGTGAGGGTGTTGTGAGTGAGTGTGCGGGTATAAAAGGGGGAAACCCTCCCCCTTTCCATCACCCTTCCTCCCCCTTTCCATCACCCTCCCTCCCCCTTTCCATCACCTTCCCCCCACCTTTCCATCCCCCCAAAGAGTCAGTTAGGAATAATTGTTTAATCAGCGATCACTTGACTCCTCCCAGTGGACCGCATCCGGATGTTTTGTGCCGGATAAATTGGTGGAGTTCGCCGAGGCCGCATAAATGAGAACATTACAATTCGCCTCCAATAAAAAAAAAAAAATACTGGAAATGTTGACTCTCCGCTTAATGTGTTGCTGGAGGAGGAGGCCGAAAGTATATGGGAACGTCCGAAGTGTTTTGGGAGGGTTTGCACACACACGTGATCGAGCCTTCTATATTTCGTCGTTTCGTTTCATTAATTATGAATTCTGATTTGAGGAGCAAGCCAAACTTTACCCCTGAGTAATTGACAGAATAATTACATGAAATTGTTTGATAATTTAAAGTGTTTTGCCTGTTGGGACCTGTTGGCACCTCTTGGGGCCTGTTGGGACCTGTTGGGGACTGTTGGGGCCTGTTGGGACCTCTTGGGACCTCTTGGGGCCTGTTGGGACCTGTTGGGGCCTCTTGGGACCTGTTGGGAAATGTTAGGACCTGTTGGGACCTGTTGGGAAATGTTGGGACCTGTTGGGACCTGTTGGGACCTGTTGGGGCCTGCTGGGACCTGTTGGGACCTGTTGGGGCATGCTGAGACCTGTTGGGACCTATTGGGGCCTGCTGGGACCTGTTGGGACCTGTTGGGGCCTGCTGGGACCCCTGTTGGGACCTGTTGGGACCTGCTGGGACCTGTTGGGGCCTGATGGGACCTGTTGGGGCCTGTTGGGACCTGTTGGGACCTGTTGGGACCGCTTCAGTTAGTGACGCAACATAATGCGTGCAATAAGTGGCCACACGACGTGACGTGACAGGGGTCCAGGAGGGACCGAAACGTCGCTGCTTCTCCATCTTGTGAGTTGTGGTTTGGTCGTCACTTGACGTGTGGTCCACCTGCCCACGCCCGAGGCTACGAGGGCTGGACGGCAGAGCGACGGTCTCGCATCATGCTGGTCGGCGTTCAATCCCCGACCGCCCAAGTGCTTGGGAACCATTCCTTTCCCACCGTCCCATCCCAAATCCTTATTTCCTTCCAAGTGCTATACAGTCGTAATGGCTTTGCGCTTTCCCCCTGACAGGTGCACAGGGGGACGGGTGGGGGAGACAGGTGCACAGGGGGACGGGTGGGGGAGACAGGTGCACAGGGGGACGGGTGGGGGAGAGACAGTTGGGGACGATGGGAAGATGGAGGAGTCTCCAGGAAGACTTTAAGATATTGACCGATGGAGGTGGCAATGTAAGACATGTTGGCACTTGTGCAGCGAGATGGTGAAGAGACTAAGTTATTCTCTCTCTCTCTCTCTCTCTCTCTCTCTCTCTCTCTCTCTCTCTCTCTCTCTCTCTCTCTCTCTCTCTCTCTCTCTCTCTCTCTCTCTCTCTCTCTCTCTGTCTCTGTCTCTGTCTCTCTCTCTCTCTCTCTCTCTCTCTCTCTCTCTCTCTCTCTCTCTCTCTCTCTCTCTCTCTCTCTCTCTCTCTCTCTCTCTCTCTCTCTCTCTCTCTCTCTCTCTCTCTCTCTCTCTCTCTCTCTCTCTCTCTCTCTCTCTCTCTCTCTCTCTCTGCCAGTCAGGTCACTGGATGTGAACAAGGGACAACGTATTCAAGCGAGGAAGGTATAGTCAGTATGCGAGGGAGCGCCTCGAGGGACACAGGGAGCGGGCGGTCATCGGGCTGCAGGATTTAAGCAGCGGCTCTTGGGCTGAATACAAACGCATGCAAAGCTGCAGCAAACCGCACAGCTTAGAATGCAAAGCTGTGCAAATAATCCCCCTTGATGTGAGAAGCAATAGGGGCGATGTAATGAGCACTGTGTTATTTACGTCTGTTCCATTTCTTTCCCTCTTGTACGTGGGTTGTTTGTGGCGGTAAACGCAAAGAACGAAGTCCATTGTTTGAAGTCTTAACCGAGACTTCGGTGAGATGATGAATGAAGTGCATTCATTGTTTGCTTTCCTGAGGCGTGTGTGTGTGTGTGTGTGTGTGTGTGTGTGTGTGTGTGTGTGTGTGTGAGAGGGTGAATGCAAGTGATCTCGCACGAATGCCGACTTCGTCTGCCTTCTGAGTGCTGAAGGTTGTTTGTTTAGCGGTTGCAGTAGAGAAGTTGTGTGGTGGTGGTGGTGGAGTGCTTCTTCCTTGTCACCAGTTGTGGTGGAGAGCGTCGTGGAGGGACGGAGGAAGACACGTGTTTGTGGAGTCTCCCTTCAAATGAAACTAACTCACTAAGCGAGAGGTGAAATGAGCGACTTTTGTGTCGTGATGCCGTGTCTTGTCGTGCCTTGTCTTGTCGTGCCATGTCGTGCCGTGCCTTGTCGTGCCTTGTCGTGCCGTGCCTTGTCGTGCTGTGCCGTGTCGTGCTGTGTCGGGGCGTGTCGGGGGGGGGGGGGGGGGGGGTTAAAGCAGTCAGGCAAAAAGAAAGCGACGGATTTAAGGAGATTTTTAGAACTTTGGTGAATGAGAAAGTTGAGTGTGGAGCGTGTAAGGTGCTCCCTGGAGCATGGTCCACCTTCCCTCCCTGGAGCATGGTCCACCTTCCCTCCTTGGAGCATGGTCCACCTTCCCTCCCTGGAGCATGGTCCACCTTCCCTCCCTGGAGCATGGTCCACCTTCCCTCCCTGGAGCATGGTCCACCTTCCCTCCCTGGAGCATGGTCCACCTTCCCTCCCTGGAGCATGGTCCACCTTCCCTCCCTGGAGCATGGTCCACCTTTCCTCCCTGGAGCATGGTCCACCTTCCCTCCCTGGAGCATGGTCCACCTTCCCTCCCTGGAGCATGGTCCACCTTCCCTCCCTGGAGCATGGTCCACCTTTCCTCCCTGGAGCATGGTCCACCTTCCCTCCCTGGAGCATGGTCCACCTTCCCTCCCTGGAGCATGGTCCACCTTCCCTCCCTGGAGCATGGTCCACCTTCCCTCCCTGGAGCATGGTCCACCTTTCCTCCCTGGAGCATGGTCCACCATCCCTCCCTGGAGCATGGTCCACCGTCCCTCCCTGGAGAATACAGTAGCAACAGTAGTCGTCACTGCAACAGTAGTCGTCACTGCAACAGTAGTCATCACTGCAACAGTAGTCGTCACTGCAACAGTAGTCGTCACTGCAACAGTAGTCGTCACTGCAACAGTAGTCATCACTGCAACAGTAGTCGTCACTGCAACAGTAGTCATCACTGCAACAGTAGTCGTCACTGCAACAGTAGTCGTTCCTGCAACAGTAGTTGTCACTGCAACAGTAGTCGTCACTGCAACAGTAGTCGTCACTGCAACAGTAGTTGTCACTGCAACAGTGGTCATCACTGCAACAGATGTCATCACTGCAACAGTAGTTATCACTGCAACAGTAGTCGTCACTGCAACAGTAGTCGTCACTGCAACAGTAGTTGTCACTGCAACAGTAGTCGTCACTGCAACAGTAGTTATCACTGCAACAGTAGTCGTCACTGCAACAGTAGTCGTCACTGCAACAGTAGTCGTCACTGCAACAGTAGTCATCACTGCATCAGTAGTCGTCACTGCAACAGTAGTCGTTACTGCAACAGTAGTCGTCACTGCAACAGTAGTCAGCACTGCAACAGTAGTCGTCACTGCAACAGTAGTCGTCACTGCAACAGTAGTCAGCACTGCAACAGTAGTCGTCACTGCAACAGTAGTCATCACTACAACAGTAGTCATCACTGCAACAGTAGTCATCACTGCAACAGTAGTCATCACTGCAACAGTAGTCATCACTACAACAGTAGTCATCACTGCAACAGTAGTCATCACTGCAACAGTAGTTATCACTGCAACAGTAGTCGTCACTGCAACAGTAGTCGTCACTGCAACAGTAGTTATCACCCAGATAAAGTGTAATAAAATTCCTCTACTGAATCAGTCTTAGTGAAGTTATAATGCTTTTATGGGCTATTGACTTCTGATTTTGTCTCGCGAGGAAAAAAAAGGTGAGTCGCAGGTCGAGCCTTGAACTCTTTTGTATAATTTGGTTAAATGTTCTTTGTTAAATGTCTCTTGTTGTGATCTGAGATTTGAGGATCTTGGAAATTCCTGAGATATATAAATTGATGTCGGATTTATTAAGGACATGGAGGGTAGGATGGGAGTTATTAGGAGAGAGGGAAACAGTCATTACGACTACAGGGGTTGACTATATGTGTGTGGTGTCTGCCTCCACTACTCCACAACCATGTGTGTGTGGTGTCTGCCTCCACTACTCCACAACCATGTGTGTGTGGTGTCTGCCTCCACTACTCCACAACCATGTGTGTGGTGTCTGCCTCCACTACTCCACAACCTGTGTGTGTGGTGTCTGCCTCCACTACTCCACAACCATGTGTGTGTGGTGTCTGCCTCCACTACTCCACAACCATGTGTGTGGTGTCTGCCTCCACTACTCCACAACCATGTGTGTGGTGTCTGCCTCCACTACTCCACAACCTGTGTGTGTGGTGTCTGCCTCCACTACTCCACAACCATGTGTGTGTGGTGTCTGCCTCCACTACTCCTCAACCATGTGTGTGTGTGGTGTCTGCCTCCACTACTCCACAACCATGTGTGTGGTGTCTGCCTCCACTACTCCACAACCTGTGTGTGTGGTGTCTGCCTCCACTACTCCACAACCATGTGTGTGGTGTCTGCCTCCACTACTCCACAACCATGTGTGTGGTGTCTGCCTCCACTACTCCACAACCTGTGTGTGTGGTGTCTGCCTCCACTACTCCACAACCATGTGTGTGTGGTGTCTGCCTCCACTACTCCTCAACCATGTGTGTGTGTGGTGTCTGCCTCCACTACTCCACAACCATGTGTGTGGTGTCTGCCTCCAATACTCCACAACCTGTGTGTGTGGTGTCTGCCTCCACTACTCCACAACCATGTGTGTGGTGTCTGCCTCCACCACTCCACAACCTTGTGTGTGGTGTCTGCCTCCACTACTCCACAACCATGTGTGTGGTGTCTGCCTCCACTACTCCACAACCTTGTGTGTGGTGTCTGCCTCCACTACTCCACAACCATGTGTGTGTGGTGTCTGCCTCCACTACTCCACAACCATGTGTGTGGTGTCTGCCTCCACTACTCCACAACCATGTGTGTGGTGTCTGCCTCCACTACTCCACAACCTGTGTGTGTGGTGTCTGCCTCCATTACTCCACAACCATGTGTGTGGTGTCTGCCTCCACTACTCCACAACCATGTGTGTGGTGTCTGCCTCCACTACTCCACAACCATGTGTGTGGTGTCTGCCTCCACTACTCCACAACCTGTGTGTGTGGTGTCTGCCTCCACTACTCCACAACCATGTGTGTGGTGTCTGCCTCCACTACTCCACAACCATGTGTGTGGTGTCTGCCTCCACTACTCCACCCTCTTGTGTGTGGTGTCTGCCTCCACCACTCCACAACCATGTGTGTGGTGTCTGCCTCCACCACTCCACCCTCTTGTGTGTGGTGTCTGCCTCCACCACTCCACACCCTCTTGTGTGTGGTGTCTGCCTCCACCACTCCACACCCTCTTGTGTGTGGTGTCTGCCTCCACCACTCCACACCCTCTTGTGTGTGGTGTCTGCCTCCACTACTCCACAACCATGTGTGTGGTGTCTGCCTCCACCACTCCACCCTCTTGTGTGTGGTGTCTGCCTCCACCACTCCACAACCATGTGTGTGGTGTCTGCCTCCACCACTCCACCCTCTTGTGTGTGGTGTCTGCCTCCACCACTCCACAACCATGTGTGTGGTGTTTGCCTCCACCACTCCGCCTAAATCATGCATTTGTTTGCTCCTTTGACTCTCCAGTGAAGGAAATGTTTGCTAACAAACTTTTTTTTTTACATTCCACTTATGTTCCATTATTTATGCCTCTTCAATTGGTGTCTTTGTCCACCCAATCAATTCCCCTAAGTATTTTTATGTCGTAATCATATCTCCTCTCTTCCAGGGATGCGATTAGCCTTTTTTTTTTAGCCAACGTAACAACTGGGAACTTCTTCCACCAATGTTATTTCTTTGATGATGCATGTTCTCCATACTAGAGCTGCATATTCTAGAACTTGTCTGACGTTTGTGGTATATAGAGCCCTGAATGAATCCTTCTGGTTTCTGATAGTAACGCTCCACATACAGGTGTGTGTGTGTGTGTGTGTGTGTGTGTGTGTGTGTGTGTGTGTGTGTGTGTGTGTGTGTGTGTGACTCTCCCCCTCTAATTTTAAGGAACATAACTAGCCGACCACTTCCGGTGTTAACAAGGGGACACGACCCTGGAATAGCCTCCCATCAGCCAGGGTGTGCATCAAGTCTTTACACTGCCACTTAACGAAACCTGTACATCTTTTAACAACAATGGTGGCCTTGTTTACATTTATTAAACATTTTCCCATCATGAAAACATCACAACCCAATGTTTTGTAATAGTTATAAACAACCTCGTAAAGCTTCGCAGCTAACAGGCTGTTTAATAAATGATAAACAAAGTCAGCAAGATTGAGAAAAGATGTAAAGGTTTCGTCAGTTCTTGGAGTAAATGCTTGATGTATTCTGGTCCTGGAGGCCTAGTGAAAGGCTGCGTCTCTGTGTGTACACACACACACACACACACACACACACACACACACACACACACACACACACACACACACACACACACACACACACACACACACTAACACACACATACACACACACACATACACACACTCACACTCACACACAGAGGAAATGATGAACCAGCTAGACTCGACCTGATATTCACCCTGAATGAGTCAGAAATAAGGGAAGTCAAAGTTGAAGCCCCCATAGGAATGAGTGACCACATTGTACTGTCTCTTGAGTACCTGGTGGAGGTAGGGATAACCTATCCAAGGATGGGATCGGAGGGGAAAAGACTAAATTACCGAAGAGGAAAATATGACGAGATGAGGAACTTCCTGTGGGGAATACCATGGGAAACAGAACTTAGAGACAAGAATGTGCAGGTCATGATGGATTTTGTCACCCAGAAGGGCCAGGAAGCTGCAGACAGGTTTATCCCCGTCCAAATAGAGAAAAACGAAAAACAACAGAAAAGCCCATGGTTCAACCAGGAATGCAAGGTAGCGAAACAACTGAGTAAAAGAACATGGAGAAACTACAGAAATAACAGAACACCAGAGAGCAGGGAGAGATACCAGAGGGCCAGAAATGAGTACCTCAGAGTGAGGAGGGAAGCAGAGAGACAGTTTGAAAATGACATAGCGAGTAAAGCCAAGACCCAACCAAAGCTGCTCTACAGCCTCATTAGGAGGAAAACAGCAGTGAAGGAACAAGTGATGAAATTTAAAAAAGGGGAGAACAGATACACAGAGAATGACAAGGAGGTGTGTGAAGAACTCAACAAGAGATTGCAGGAGGTCTTTACAATAGAACAAGGAGAAGCCCCTGCACTAAATGAGGAGAAAGCAAACCAAGCAACCTTGGAGGAATTTAACCTCACCAGTGATGAGGTCAAAAGGTGTCTGCTGAAGCTGGATGTGACAAAGGCTGTTGGGCCTGACAGAATCTCATCATGGATACTAAAGGAAGGTGCAGAAGCACTAAGTGTGCCACTCTCTATGGTGTATAACAGGTCACTGGAAACAGGAGACTTACCAGAAAGCTGGAAGACAGCTAACGTAGTCCCAATATACAAGAAGGGTGACAGGCAAGTGGCACTAAACTACAGGCCAGTTTCCCTAACTTGTATACGGAAGGTGAAGGAGAAGATCGTGAGAAAAAGGCTCGTAGAGCATCTGGAGGGAAATAACTTTGTAACACACCACCAACATGGGTTCAGAGATGGTAAATCGTGCCTCACAGGGTTAATAGAATTCTATGACCAGGCAACATAAATTAGGCAGGAAAGGGAAGGGTGGCCAACTGCATTTTCCTGGACTGCCAGAAAGCCTTTGACACAGTACCCCATAAAAGGCTGTTAAAAAAGTTGGAGCATCAGGCAGGAGTAAAAGGGAAGGTGCTCCAGTGGATAAGGGAGTACTTAAGCAACAGGAAATAGCGAGTAACGGTGAGGGGGGAGACATCAGAGTGGCGAGATGTCACCAGCGGAGTCCCACAGGACTCAGTACTTTGACCCATCCTGTTTCTAATATATGTAAACGATCTTCCGGAGGGTATAGACTCATTCCTCTCAATGTTTGCTGATGAGGCAAAAAATATGAGAAGAATCAAGACGGATGAAGATAGACAGAGACTACAGGATGACCTGGACAAACTGGAGGAATGGTCTAGAAAATGGCTGCGAAAATTCAACTCAGGAAAGTGTAAGGTAATGAAATTAGGAGAAGGGAGCAGGAGGCTGAACACAAGGTATCATCTGGGAGGTGAAATCAGGCAAGAGTCAAATGGAAAGAAAGATCTGGGGGGTTGATATCACACCGAACCTGTCCCCAGAGACCCACATCAAAAGGATATCATCAGAGGCATATACTAGACTGGCCAACATAAGAACTGCCTTTAGAAACTTGTGTAAGGAATCGTTCAGGACCCTGTATACCACTTATGTAAGACCAATCCTGGAGTATGCAGCTCCAGCCTGGAGTCCATACCTAGTTAAACACAAGACAAAGTTAGAGAAGATTCAATGGTATGCCACCAGACTCGTCCCGGAACTGAGAGGATTGAGCTACGATGAAAGGCTAAAGGAGCTGAACCTCACGTCCTTGGAAAACAGAAGAGTAAGGGGAGACATGATACCCACCTACAAAATTTTCAGGGGAATTGACAGGATGGCCAAAGACACACTCTTCAGCACGGGTGGGACACGAACAAAGGGACACAGGTGGAAACTTGGTACCCAGATGAGCCACAGAGACGTTAGAAAGAATTTTTTCAGTGCCAGAGTAGTTAGTAAATGGAATGCATTAGGCAGTGATGTAGTGGAGGCTGACTCGATACACACTTTAAAATGTAGATATGATAGAGCCCAGTAGGCTCAGGAATCTGTACACCAGTTGAATGACAGTTGAGAGGCAGGATCAAAGAGCCAAAACTCAATTTGGAAGGACACTGAGGAGCACAATTAGGTGAGTACAATTAGGTGAGTACACACACACACACACACAGTTTTTCGGGTTCGGTAAACCCCCAAAAAAGTTTTACACCATCTGTAAAAGAAAAAATTAGGAAGGGAATATAAAACCCATGGTTTAAGAGACAGTGTCAGGAAGCAAGAGGGAGTGGAGAAAGTACAGAGGACAAAGGTTAAAAGATAATATGATTAGATGCAACAGAGCTAGGAATGAATAATATTAGTATAAGGAGAATATCGGAAAGGAATTATTAAAACGATATTGCAATGAAAGCTAAAAAGCAACCTAAATTACTACATAGTCATATAAGAAGGAAAAATGTCGGTGAACGACAAAGTGACAAGACTAAGGAAGACAGAGGGGGCATATACTAAAAGTGACAAGGATACCGGCGAGGCACTGAATGCCAGTTTCCATGGAGTGTTCACAACCGAACCTGAGCAGCTCCCATTGTTAGAAGAGATTACCCTTGATGAAAGACTATCAGATATAGAGGAGACAGCAGAGGAGGTAATGAAACAGTTGACAACACTGGATGCAACTAAAGCGGTTGGACCATACAAAGTATCACCGTGGATACTTAAAGGGTCAGCGCAGGCCCTCAGCGTGCCTCTGGCAAGGATCTTTAATGAGTCACTAACGAAAGGAGAGTTGCCCAGTTGCTGGAAGAAGGCAAATGTCGTACCGATTTTCAAAAAAGGAGATAGAGAAAAGGCACTTAACTACAGGCCAGTATCATTGACAAGCATCCCCTGCAAGGTACTTGACAGAATAATCAAGTTTAGACGTGTTACATACCTAGAGAACATTTTGTAAACAAACAGCAACATGGGTTCAGAGAAGGGAAATCATGCTTAACAAACCTTCTGGAATTCTATGATAAAGTAACAAGAATAAGGCAGGACAGAGAAGCATGGGCAGACTGCATATTTCAGGACTGACAAAAATAATTTGACACAGTACCACACAGGAGACTGCTATTCAAACTTGAGAGGCAGGCGGGAGTAAGTGGAAAAGCCCTAGCATGGGTAAAGACTTACTTATCAGGCGAGTAACAGTCCAGACAGGCCACAGAGTAACAGTCAGGGGCGAGAAGTCAGACTGGCGAACCGTAACGATTGAGTACCTCAAGGATCGGTGATGGGACCAGTTCTGTTTCTAACATACGTGAACGACATGTTTACAGGAGTCGAGTCCTATATGTCGATGTTCGCGGATGACGTGAAATTAATGAGACGAGTTGTGACAGATGACGAGTGTAGGATACTACAAGAGGACTTGAACAAGCTGCAGAGATGGTCAAAGAAATGGCTACTGGAGTTCGACCCGAACAAGTGTAAAGTTACGGAAATGGGACTAGGTGACAGGAGAACAAAGGGACAGTACACAAAGAAGGGAAACTACCGACCTGTGACGATGCGAGAAAGGGGCCTGGGAGTGGACGTAACACCAAATCTAACTCCTGAGGCACATATAAATTGGATAACGACAACAGCGTACTCTTCGCTAGCAAAAGTTAGAACGTCATTCAGAAACCTAAGTAAGGAGGCATTTAGGGAGCTTTACACTGCCTACGTGAGACCAGTCTTAAAGTATGCAGCCCCATCATGGAGCCAACACCTAAAGAAACACATTAGGAAACTGGAAAAGTTAAAAAAAATTTGGGACGAGACTAGTCCCGGAGTTGCATGGGATGGGATATGAAGAGCGACTGAAGGAACTAAACCTGACGACGTTAAAAAAAGGAGGGAGCGAGAATATATTGTAGCAGCATACAAAATACTTACGGGGATTGACAGAGTTGAAATAGACGAAATGTCCACACTGAATATCAACAGAACGAGCGGACACGGGTGGAAGCTAGAAACTCAGATGAGTCATAGAGATGTTATAAAGTTTTCTTTTAGCGTGAGAGTAGTGGGGAAATGGAATGAACTAAAGAAGCACATTGTGGAAGCAAACACTATTCATAGCTTTAAAACTTGATATGATAGAGAAGGAGAACATTGCTTTAAACAACCGGTAGCTAGAAAGGCGGGATCCAAGAACCAACGCTCGATCCTGCAGGCACAAATAGGTGAGTACACACACACACACAACCCCATGAAACAGCCCGTAGCAGCTGTCTAACTCCCAGGTACCTATTTACTGCTAGGTGAACAGAGGCATCAGGGTGAAAGAAACTGCTCATTTCTCTCCGCCTCCGCCGGGAATCGAACCGGCGGAGGGTTGAGCTTTGGCTTTTTGGTGCGTGCGTGCGTGCGAGCCTGTGCACGCCACGACTTGTGAACGGCTACATGTGTCCCCCCCCCCACTCGACCACGCCTGCCTCAAAGCACAATCCAATTTAATTCTTTATTGAGTAGATTACCGAGGACCCGAGTACGCTGGCCGCTGTGCACCTTTCTCTAGTGTTTTATTCAATATATGAAACATGAGTGGGGGCGTGGGGGGGTCGTTGGGGGGGTCGTTGGGGAGTCATAGAGGGTCGTGGGGGGGGGGCACAAGGGGTCGTGGGGCCCTCCAGTACGACACGCCTCCCTCTCCCTTGCTGCCTTTTCCAACAGCAAATTGGTTTCTTCTCGTCGAGATTTCCATTTGACAAAAGAATCCAAATGACCTTTTGTTTGCTCTTGTTCTCGTAAACTCCCGTGGAAGACTGAGGCTTTTTGGTGATGATCAGTCGTTTATGATCTGCTTGGTGAGGAAGCAGGTAGGGCGAGGGGAGCAGGTCAAGCAGGTAGGACGAGGGGAGCAGGTCAAGCAGGTAGGACGAGGGAAGCAGATCAAGCAGGTAGGACGAGGGAAGCAGGTCAAGCAGGTAGGACGAGGGGAGCAGGTCAAGCAGGTAGGACGAGGGAAGCAGGTCAAGCAGGTAGGACGAGGGAAGCAGGTCAAGCAGGTAGGACGAGGGGAGCAGGTCAAGCAGGTAGGACGAGGGAAGCAGGTCAAGCAGGTAGGACGAGGGGAGCAGGTCAAGCAGGTAGGACGAGGGAAGCAGGTCAAGCAGGTAGGACGAGGGGAGCAGGTCAAGCAGGTAGGACGAGGGAAGCAGGTCAAGCAGGTAGGACGAGGGAAGCAGGTCAAGCAGGTAGGACGAGGGAAGCAGGTCAAGCAGGTAGGACGAGGGGAGCAGGTCAAGCAGGTAGGACGAGGGAAGCAGGTCAAGCAGGTAGGACGAGGGGAGCAGGTCAAGCAGGTAGGACGAGGGAAGCAGGTCAAGCAGGTAGGATGAGGGGAGCAGGTCAAGCAGGTAGGATGAGGGGAGCAGGTCAAGCAGGTAGGACGAGGGAAGCAGGTCAAGCAGGTAGGATGAGGGGAGCAGGTCAAGCAGGTAGGACGAGGGAAGCAGGTCAAGCAGGTAGGACGAGGGAACCAGTTCAAGCAGGTAGGACGAGGGAACCAGTTCAAGCAGGTAGGACGAGGGAACCAGTTCAAGCAAGTAGGACGAGGGAACCAGTTCAAGCAGGTAGGACGAGGGAACCAGTTCAAGCAGGTAGGACGAGGGAACCAGTTCAAGCAGGTAGGACGAGGGAACCAGTTCAAGCAAGTAGGACGAGGGAACCAGTTCAAGCAGGTAGGACGAGGGAAGCAGGTCAAGCAGGTAGGACGAGGGAAGCAGGTCAAGCAGGTAGGGCGAGGGAAGCAGGTCAAGCAGGTAGGACGAGGGAAGCAGATCAAGCAGGTAGGACGAGGGAAGCAGGTCAAGCAGGTAGGACGAGGGAAGCAGGTCAAGCAGGTAGGACGAGGGAAGCAGGTCAAGCAGGTAGGACGAGGGAAGCAGGTCAAGCAGGTAGGGCGAGGGAAGCAGGTCAAGCAGGTAGGACGAGGGAAGCAGGTCAAGCAGGTAGGACGAGGGAAGCAGGTCAAGCAGGCAGGACGAGGGAAGCAGATCAAGCAGGCAGGACGAGGGAAGCAGATCAAGCAGGCAGGACGAGGGAAGCAGGTCAAGCAGGCAGGACGAGGGAAGCAGATCAAGCAGGCAGGACGAGGGAAGCAGGTCAAGCAGGTAGGGGACAGCGGCAAACCCCCCCCCCCCTAACACGGGGCTAGGGGGGAGAGGGGTGTAGGGGGGGGGGGGGTCTGCAGCTGCGTAAGGCTTCCCTCGGGCTAAGTGCATTACCTCGCTTAGAGTTTGATGCTGCAACCTGGTTATATGGAGACTTGTGCCTTTGACCAGCCTCGACTCTTGCTTATGTGAGCCTTAATCATCTCTCTCTCTCTCTCTCTCTCTCTCTCTCTCTCTCTCTCTCTCTCTCTCTCTCTCTCTCTCTCTCTCTCTCTCTCTCTCTCTCTCTCTCTCTCTCTCTCTCTCTCTCTCTCTCTCTCTCTCTCTTATCTCTTTCTACACGTTTGTTTGCTATTCCTTCCCTCCTTGGTTAAGCGTCTTCCAGTCTGTTCTTTAGCGTTTCCCCGTCAATCATCTTTGGCCATGACTCTATTAGAACCTTCTTATTCATCTATCTAGACATATTCTCGGTAAAATGTATCAGGTATACTGTAGAGGTTAACCGGCCACGCACGCACGCGGGCGCTCACACACGCACACACACACACACACACACACACACACACACACACACACACACACACACACACACACACACACACACACACACACACACACACACACACACACACAGATCCACCCTCTCTCTATAAATAGTGTCCATTGTTCAGTTCTCATATTTCGCCTTTTGTCTGGGGCACTTTCACCTTCATTTATGTACGCTGCCGCTGTCCTGCTGTCCCCCCGGTGCCAGGTGTCACCAAGCATGTACGCCTTCACTTACGAAACCTGTACATCTTTCAACAGTCATGGTGACTTTGTTTACATGTATTAAATAGTTTGAGCGTGGAAACACTTGGAGGTTGTTTATAGCAGTAATAAGCTTGGAGTGTGAACGTTCAAGACTCGTAAACAGTTTAATATATGTAAACAAAGGTAGATGGTAGATGTGTTCACAAGGTAGATGGAGAGGAGACTGGTGCTCTTCGCTTCGGAGAATAGCGCCTTTATGCACTTGTGTAGCAGAGTCCTACTCTTACTGCTCACCAGGGACCTCTCCTAGTAGCTTGGGACCACCTTCCTGCACACTAGGAACCTCTCCTAGTAGCTTGGGACCACCTTCCTGCACACTAGGGACCTCTCCTAGTAGCTTGGGACCACCTTCCTGCACACTAGGAACCTCTCCTAGTAGCTTGGGACCACCTTCCTGCACACTAGGGACCTCTCCTAGTAGCTTGGGACCACCTTCCTGCACACTAGGGACCTCTCCTTGTAGCCTGGGACCTCCTTCCTGCACACTAGGAACCTCTCCTAGTAGCTTGGGACCACCTTCCTGCACACTAGGGACCTCTCCTAGTAGCTTGGGACCACCTTCCTGCACACTAGGGACCTCTCCTAGTAGCCTGGGACCTCCTTCCTGCACACTAGGAACCTCTCCTAGTAGCTTGGGACCACCTTCCTGCACACTAGGGACCTCTCCTAGTAGCCTGGGACCACCTTCCTGCACACCAGGGACCTCTCCTAGTAGCCTGGGACCACCTTCCAGCACACTAGGGACCTCTCCTAGTAGCTTGGGACCACCTTCCTGCACACTAGGGACCTCTCCTAGTAGCCTGGAACCACCTTCCTGCACACTAGGGACCTCTCCTAGTAGCTTGGGACCACCTTCCTGCACACTAGGGACCTCTCCTAGTAGCCTGGAACCACCTTCCTGCACACCAGGGACCTCTCCTAGTAGCTTGGGACCACCTTCCTGCACACCAGGGACCTCTCCTAGTAGCTTGGGACCACCTTCCTGCACACCAGGGACCTCTCCTAGTAGCTTGGGACCACCTTTCTGCACACTAGGGACCTCTCCTAGTAGCTTGGGACCACCTTTCTGCACACTAGGGACCTCTCCTAGTAGCCTGGGACCACCTTCCTGCACACTAGGGACCTCTCCTAGTAGCTTGGGACCACCTTCCTGCACACTAGGGACCTCTCCTAGTAGCTTGGGACCACCTTCCTGCACACTAGGGACCTCTCCTAGTAGCTTGGGACCACCTTCCTGCACACTAGGGACCTCTCCTAGTAGCCTGGGACCACCTTCCTGCACACTAGGGACCTCTCCTAGTAGCCTGGGACCACCTTCCTGCACACTAGGGACCTCTCCTAGTAGCCTGGGACCACCTTCCTGCACACTAGGGACCTCTCCTAGTAGCCTGGGACCACCTTCCTGCACACTAGGGACCTCTATTGCTAGCCAGGAGTCCCATTATACGTCACAGATTCCAGTGCTCTACATTCCACATCTCTCAACTAGGGGGGACCTCTGCCCTACTAGGTGTGACATCTTCCTGTCATCAAGGGGTGTGTCGCCCCCCATTTATAAGCCCGGGATCTCTCTCTTGTCATTCCCTCCCCCCCCCCCCCCTACCCTCTTATATAAGCCAAGAGCATATCACTCAGCCAGGCTATCCTCCAATCAGCCAAGCTACCCTTCTACAATCCCCAGTCTTACCTCACTGAATGGCTAGACATGCTTGGATATAGTGCACATTTGATTGAAAGTTGTAATTGGATATTATGGACATTTGCACTGCAGGCGACGAGTAACGTGACTGATGACCAACCCCCACACATCAGAAGGTGGAGAAACGACGACGTTTCGCTCCGTCCTGGAACATTATCAAGTCCAGCACGGACCGAAACGTCGTCGTTCCGACATTTTCCGATGTGTGGATTGGTCATCAACATTTGCAGCGGTTGTAATTGCTGTAATAGGATGATTTAATAAACGATAATTGGCGGGTCAAGTGCCTCGCAGATCGGTTACTTTCTAGTTTGGGTAAAGTAGGTATTGAGGAGAAAGCGCAATGATATTACGAGTATCCGGCACTTGGAAGAGATATGAGGATAAGGATTAAGGGTAGGACAGGGGAAAGGGATGGTGCCCGAGCATTTGGCCGGCAGTCGGGGGATTGAACGCCAACCTGCTTGCGTTTAATCCTTTAATGGGAGGACACCAGGTGTGTTACTGGATCATGTTAGGGTGGAGCATCTCTAAGTTCGAGCCCCCAATTAAGCATGTCTTATACAGCCAGGCACTGTCACTCTCACTCTCACTGTCACTGTCACTCTCACTGTCACTGTCACTCTCACTGTGATTGTCACTGTCACTCTCACTCTCACTCTCACTGTCACTGTCACTCTCACTGTGACTGTCACTGTCACTGTCACTGTCACTCTCACTGTCACTGTCACTATCACTGTCACTGTCACTGTCACTGTAAAGACAGTGGATTCTTCTTAACTTGTATGTGACTTATTTTGCTTTGTGGATAACACTTTGTGTGTTTCGTATACCTGTTACATTATACATTGAACACATTATACATTGAACACATTATACATTGAACACATTATACATTGAACACATTATACATTGAACACATTAAACATTGAAGACATTATACATAGGTTTCCATAGCCTTGACGGCTTTGTTTACACGAAACAGTTTCGAAGCTTTGACACTTGACAAGGCAGTGTTGTTGTGGTTATAAACAGCCTCGTGGTGCTTCAGGACTCATCAACTGTTGAATTGATGTAAGGAACGCCGCCATGATTGGGGAAAGATATAAAGGTTTCGTAAGTGGTTGTATAAAGGCTCGTTAAGCCTTGACCTGCGGTGTGGTTGGAGGTTCGAGGCTCGCCAGAGTCATCTAGTGAACTGAAGTCAGGTAAGATAAACGGTTCCAGCCACACTACCAGTCACACTACCAGCCACACTACCAGCCACACTACCAGTCACACTACCAGCCACACTACCAGCCACACTACCAACCACACTACCAGCCACACTACCAGCCACACTACCAGCCACACTACCAGCCACACTACCAGCCACACTACCAGCCACACTACCAGCCACACTACCCAGCCACACTACCAGCCACACTACCAGCCACACTACCAGCCACACTACCAGTCACACTACCAGCCACAATACCAGCCACACTACCAGCCACACTACCAGCCACACTACCAGCCACACTACCAGCCACACTACCAGCCACACTACCAGCCACACTACCTGCCACACTACCAGCCACACTACCTGCCACACTACCAGCCACACTACCAGCCACACTACCCAGCCACACTACCAGCCACACTACCAGCCACACTACCCAGCCACACTACCAGCCACACTACCAGCCACACTACCAGCCACACTACCAGCCACACTACCAGCCACACTACCAGCCACACTACCAGTCACACTACCAGCCACAATACCAGCCACACTACCAGCCACACTACCAGCCACACTACCAGCCACACTACCAGCCACACTACCAGCCACACTACCAGCCACACTACCTGCCACACTACCAGCCACACTACCTGCCACACTACCAGCCACACTACCAGCCACACTACCCAGCCACACTACCAGCCACACTACCAGCCACACTACCCAGCCACACTACCAGCCACACTACCAGCCACACTACCAGCCACACTACCAGCCACACTACCAGCCACACTACCAGCCACACTACCCAGCCACACTACCCAGCCACACTACCAGCCACGCTACCAGCCACGCTACCAGCCACACTACCAGCCACACTACCAGCCACACTACCAGCCACACTACCAGCCACACTACCAGCCACATTACCAGTCACACTACCAGCCACACTACCAGCCACACTATCAGCCACACTACCAGTCACACTACCAGCCACACAACCAGCTACACTACCAGCTACACTACCAGCCACACTACCAGCCACACTACCAGCCACATTACCAGCCACACAACCAGCCACACTACCAGCCACACTACCAGCCACACTACCAGCCACACTACCAGCCACATTACCAGCCACACTACCAGCCACACTACCAGCCACACTACCAGCCACACTATCAGCTACACTACCAGTCACACTACCAGCCACACTACCCAGCCACACTATCAGCCACACTACCAGTCACACTACCAGCCACACTACCAGCCACACTACCCAGCCACACTACCAGCCACACTACCAGCCACACTACCAGTCACACTACCAGCCACACTACCAGCCACACTACCAGCCACACTACCAGCCACACTACCAGCCACACTACCAGCCACACTACCAGCCACATTACCAGCCACACTACCAGCCACACTACCAGCCACACTATCAGCCACACTACCAGTCACACTACCAGCCACACTACCCAGCCACACTATCAGCCACACTACCAGTCACACTACCAGCCACACTACCAGCCACACTAACAGCCACACTACCCAGCCACAACACCAGCCACAACACCAGCCACACTACCAGCCACACTACCAGCCTCACTACCAGCCACACTACCAGCCACACTACCAGTCACACTACCAGTCACAATACCAGTCACACTACCAGTCACACTACCCAACCGCACTACCAGCCACACTACCCAGCCACACTACCAGCCACAACACCAGCCACGCTACCAGCCACACTACCAGCCACACTACCAGCCACCCTACCAGCCACACTACCAGCCACACTACCAACCACACTACCAACCACACTACCAGCCACCCTACCAGCCACACTACCAACCACACTACCAACCACACTACCAGCCACACTACCAGCCACACTACCAGCCACTCTACCAACCACACTACCAGCCACACTACCAGCCACACTACCAGCCACACTACCAGCCACACTACCCTACGCATACTACGGCACGCATAGACGCAATAAAGCACCTAAATTATTGGGATCGTCTCAAAGCCCTCCAAATGTACTCACTAGAAAGAAGACGAGAGAGATATCAAATAATATACACCTGGAAGGTACTGGAGGGCCAAGTACCAAATCTACACAGTAAAATAACAACGTACTGGAGTAAACGATATGGAAGAAAATGTAGAATAGAACCAGTGAAGAGCAGAGGTGCCATAGGCACAATCAGAGAACACTGTATAAACATCAGAGGTCCGCGGCTGTGTAACACCCTCCCAGCAAGCATAAGAAATATTGCTGGAACAACCGTGGACATTTTCAAGAGGAAACTAGATTTATTCCTCCAATGAGTGCCGGACCAACCGGGCTGTGGTGGGTATGTGGGCCTGCGGGCCGCTCCAAGCAACAGCCTGGTGGACCAAACTCTCACAAGTCAAGCCTGGCCTCGGGCCGGGCTTGGGGAGTAGAAGAACTCCCAGAACCCCATCAACCAGGTATCAACCAGGTACCCAGCCACACTACCCAGCCACACTACCAGCCACACTACCAGTCACACTACCAGCTACACTACCAGCCACACTACCAGCCACACTACCAGCCACACTAACCCACCCTAACACAATACTATCTTAGCTTCCACGCCTCCGCCCCGCCATTTATCTCCAGGTGGCCGCCTTAGTCTGCACGAATTTGGGAACACGATCCCGAACAATGGGGCTCGTTGATGGACCAATAAGAACTAATGGCCTAACATTCTTAACTGCGATTTGCAGGCTGACGCAGGATCATCTCGTGTCGTAGATGTCCCAGCTGACTTGTGCGGCGCCTGACGCGGCCCTCAACACCACACCGGGTCCTCGTCCACACCGGAAATGCAGCGTCGCAACAGATCGGACAACGACTGTGCAACGAAGGGCACTGCGGCCGGACTGTGAAGGGCACTGTGGCCGGACAGTGAAGGGCACTGTGGCCGGACAGTGAAGGGCACTGTCATCCTGCTTGATGGGGTTCTGGGAGTTCTACTCCCCAAGCCCGGCCCGAGGCCAGGCTTGATTTGTGAGAGTTTGGTCCACCAGGCTATTGTTTGGAGCGGCCCGCAGGCCCACATAACCACCACAGCCCGGTTGGTCCGGCACTCCTTGAAGAAAACAGTCCAGTTTTTTCTTGAAGATGTCTACGGTTATTCCGGCAATATTTCTTATGCTTGCTGGGAGGGTGTTACACAACCGTGGACCTCTGATGTTTATACAGTGTTCTCTGATTGTGCCTATGGCACCTCTGCTCCTCACTGGTTCTATTCTGCATTTTCTTCCATATCGTTCACTCCAGTACGTTGATATTTTACTGTGTAGATTTGGTACTTGACCCTCCAGTATTTTCCATGTGTATATTATTTGGTATCTCTCTCGTCTCCTTTCTAGTGAATACATTTGGAGAGTTTTGAGACGATCCCAATAATTCAGGTGCTTTATCTCGTCTATGCGCGCCGTATATGTTCTCTGTATTCCCTCTATTTCAGCAATCTCTCCTGCTCTGAAGGGGGAAGTGAGTACTGGAGTACTGAGCAGGACTCAAGACGGGACAGCACAAGTGACTTGAAGAGTACAACCATTGTGATGGGATCCCTGCATTTGAAAGTTCTCGTAATCCATCCTATCATTTTTCTGGCTGACGCGATATTTGCTTGGTTATGCTCCCTAAACGTTAGGTCGTGGGACATCATTAGACAAATCTATTGGCAGATTTGATTGTGTTTTGTACCCTGTTATTATATTTAACGTCTTCATTTTATCTGAGTATCTGAAATTTCGTACCGTCTCGTACCCGAGTACCTGAAATTTGCAAGTACCATGGAATTTCACTTTCGACAAGGAAGCGGATATACATTAGAGGTTATCTTGAGGTTATCTGGAAATGATTTCAGGACTTAGCGTCCCCGCGGCCCGGTCCTCGACCAGGCCTCCTTTTTGTTACACATCCCAGGAAGCAGCCCGTAGCAGCTGTCAACTCCCAGGTACCTATTTACTGCTAGGTGAACAGGTGAATCAGGGTAACAAGCTCTGCCCATTTGTTTCCGCCTCTGCCGGGGAACCTTTGGACTACGAATCCCGAGCGTTGTCCACTCAGCCGCCATGTCCAGCCACCAGGAGCGGACAAGGGATGTGTAATGTACACTCCGCTGTTCTGGAATGACAACGTCTTTGCGACGTACGAAACGTTGCCTCTACTCACCTATCTGTGATGCGGGGGTTGAGCTTCAGCTCTTTGGTTCCTCCTCTCAACTGTCAATCACTTGGTGCACAGGTTCCTGCCTCTGTCACTGCCGCCGTCGTTGTCACTGCCGCGTCTGCCACTGCCGCCACCGTTGTCACTGCCGCCACCGTTGTCACTGCCGCCACCGTTGTCACTGCCGCCGTCGTTGTCACTGCCGCCACCGTTGTCACTGCCCCCGTCGTTGCCACTGCCGGCACCCTTTGTCACTGCCGCCGTCGTTGCCACTGCCACCGCCGTTGTCACTGCCGCCTCTGCCACTGCCGCCGCCGTTGTCACTGCCGCCTCTGCCACTGCCGCCGCCGTTGTCACTGCCGCCTCTGCCACTGCCGCCGCCTCTGCCACTGCCGCCTCTGTCACTGCCGCCGCCGTTGTCACTGTCGCCTCTGTCACTGCCGCCGCCGTTGTCACTGCCGCCGCCGTTGTCACTGCCGCCGTCGTTGTCACTGCCGCGTCTGTCACTGCCGCCACCGTTGTCACTGCCGCCACCGTTGTCACTGCCGCTGTCGTTGCCACTGCCGCCACCGTTGTCACTGCCGCGTCTGTCACTGCCGCCACCGTTGTCACTGCCGCCGTCGTTGTCACTACCGCCACCGTTGTCACTGCCGCCGTCGTTGCCACTGCCGCCGCCGTTGTCACTGCCGCCTCTGCCACTGCCGCCGCCGTTGTCACTGCCGCCTCTGCCACTGCCGCCGCCTCTGCCACTGCCGCCTCTGTCACTGCTGCCGCCGTTGTCACTGCCGCCTCTGTCACTGCCGCCGCCGTTGTCACTGCCGCCGCCGTTGTCACTGCCGTCTGTCACATGTTGCTCAGATAACCTGTATCTGTCATAGGAATAACTGCTTATAAGCCTTTCTTTCTCAGAACTTTCAGGCGGGACAGCAAAAGCTATTAGAGAAGCGGGACCCGATGGCTGGGGGCGGCGCCCCCCTGTTTTGGTGGGCCTTGAAACCCACCTTTGGAAACCGACGATGTTGTGCCCCCCTCCCAGGGTGATCTTCCTCACCCCCCTCCCAGGGTGATCTTCCTCACCCCCTCCCAGGGTGATCTCCCTCACCCCCCCCTCCCAGGGTGATCTTCCTCACCCCCTCCCAGGGTGATCTTCCTCCCTCCCCTTCCCAGGGTGATCTTCCTCACCCCCTCCCAGGGTGATCTTCCTCACCCCCCCCCTCCCAGGGTGATCTTCCTCCCCCCCTCCCAGGGTGATCTTCCTCACCCCCCTCCCAGGGTGATCTTCCTCACGCCCCCCTCCCAGGGTGATCTTCCTCCCCCCCTCCCAGGGTGATCTTCCTCCCCCCCTCCCAGGGTGATCTTCCTCACCCCCCCTCCCAGGGTGATCTTCCTCACCCGCCTCCCAGGGTGATCTTCCTCACCCCCCCTCCCAGGATGATCTTCCTCACCCCCCTCCCAGGGTGATCTTCCTCACCCCCTCCCAGGGTGATCTTCTTCACCCCCCTCCCAGGGTGATCTTCTTCACCCCCCTCCCAGGGTGATCTTCCTCACCCCCTCCCAGGGTGATCTTTTTCACCCCCCTCCCAGGGTGATCTTCCTCACCCCCTCCCAGGGTGATCTTCCTCACTCCCTCCCAGGGTGATCTTCCTCCTCCCCTCCCAGAGTGATCTTCCTCCCCCCTCCCAGGGTGATCTTCCTCACCCCCTCCCAGGGTGATCTTCCTCACCCCCTCCCAGGGTGATCTTCCTCACCCCCCTCCCAGGGTGATCTTCCTCCTCCCCTCCCAGGGTGATCTTCCTCCCCCCCTCCCAGGGTGATCTTCCTCACCCCCTCCCAGGGTGATCTTCCTCACCCCCTCCCAGGGTGATCTTCCTCACCCCCTCCCAGAGTGATCTTCCTCCCCCCTCCCAGGGTGATCTTCCTCACCCCCTCCCAGGGTGATCTTCCTCACCCCCTCCCAGGGTGATCTTCCTCACCCCCCTCCCAGGGTGATCTTCCTCCTCCCCTCCCAGAGTGATCTTCCTCACCCCCTCCCAGGGTGATCTTCCTCACCCCCTCCCAGGGTGATCTTCCTCACCCCCCTCCCAGGGTGATCTTCCTCACCCCCTCCCAGGGTGATCTTCCTCCTCCCCTCCCAGAGTGATCTTCCTCACCCCCTCCCAGGGTGATCTTCCTCACCCCCTCCCAGGGTGATCTTCCTCACCCCCTCCCAGGGTGATCTTCCTCACCCCCTCCCAGGGTGATCTTCCTCCCCCCCTCCCAGGGTGATCTTCCTCACCCCCTCCCAGGGTGAGGAAGATCAATAACTGGCGTGTTGTCACCCCACACTGGCAGAGTCCTGGCAGGCGGTGGGAGGGGAGGGGGAGGGAGATGAATGGGAGGGAAAATGGTGGAAGAGAGATGGGAGGGGAAGGGAGGAAGGGTGAAGGAGATTTAGGAAGAGTAGTGTGTGTGGGAAAGGTTGGGAGAGAGGGGTGGAAGAGGAGCGGGCGGTGACATCTCAGGCTAACATCAATAATGATTCTTGGATGTCCTGCAGTTAGTTCCCCGCTGCCACCACCACTGCCACCACCACCACTGCCACCACCACCACTGCCACCACCACCACTGCCACCACCACCACTGCCACCACCACCACTGCCACCACCACCGCTGCCACCACCACCACTGCCACCACCACCACTGCCACCACCACCACCACTGCCACCACCACCACTGCCACCACCACCACTGCCACCACCATCACTGCCACCACCATCACTGCCACCACCACCACTGCCACCACCACCACTGCCACCACCACCACTGCCACCACCACTACTGCCACCACCACCACTGCCACCACCACCACTGCCACCTCCACCACTGCCACCACCATCACTGCCACCACCATCTCTGCCACCACCACCACTGCCACCACCACCACTGCCACCACCACTACTGCCACCACCATCAGTGCCACCACCACCGCTGCCACCACCATCACTGCCACCACCATCTCTGCCACCACCACCACTGCCACCACCATCACTGCCACCACCATCTCTGCCACCACCACCACTGCCACCACCACCACTGCCACCACCACCACCACTGCCACCACCACCACTGCCAACACCGTAACCACTGCCACCAAACTTGGTTGAGTTCTGTGACCAGGTTCTGGAAATGGATGTAATTCCAACACTAACATTTAGAGATACACACAAACAGGATCATCGGCGGCATATGAGACTCTGGCAAACATGAGACCATCGTTTAGGAACCTAAATCATGACTATTTCAAGGCAGTCTACACAATATTTGTTAGACCTGTACTGGAATAAGCAGCACCGGCCTGGACTCCACACCTTGTGAAGCACACAGCCAAAACTCAACGTACAAAGGTGTGCCTGAAGCTTGGTGTTAGAGCTAAGAGGGCTGAGCTACAAGGATAGTCTAATGGAACCAAATCTCACAACCCTAGAGGATAGAACTCAGGAGATATGATCACAAAATACAAGATACTTAGAGGAATAAATTGGACAAGAATGGTCGCTTTAAATTGAGAGAAAGCAGGGCAAGAGGACACAGGTGAAAGCTGGAAGCACAAATGAGCCGAAGGAACATAAATAAGTACCCGCTCCCTGTACGGCTGGTCAACAAGTGGAAGGCTCTGAAAGAAGATGTTGTAGAAGCCACCTCCATCCACAACTTAAGGGCCAGATTCGACAATTAATTTAAACGTGAGAATTGGTCAATTTTAATGCAACAGGGACAACAGGGCTACTGTAGGCTGGGCATGAAGAGCTAGAGCTCGCTCCCTCGCAGACACTGATAGATAAGCACTGATAGATAGGAACCACCACCACTCCCACAGCTCCCACGACAGGAACTATGTATGAGGAGTACACGCAGTCACCGGGGTGGAGCCACGGCGAGGCACCAGCCTCCACACACTACTCCACCTCCCGCAACATGCAAGCATTTGATCAGACCATGTCGTAGCTCAGTCGATTAAGGCAGCGTCAGGGATGCTCTCGGATGCAGGTTCGAATCCTCGGCACGGCCCTTGTGGATTTGTTTATTTGATCAGGTGATATTGATCCATTTCCATCGCAGGTGAAAAACAAATTACTCAGACTTTAGTGTCTTTAAGGTTCAAGGCAACACGGTGAGGAGCTGCACAGATATTGGACAGAAATTAGATAAAAGAAGAAGGTAAACCCGCAAGTTATCCTCACTATCAATAGATAGCGAGTAGGTCAAGATGAGCGGCACACCTGGATAACATGAGGCCGACATACCCGCCAGGCGTGAGCAAGATGAGGCCTCGATGAGTCCACTGGAGCCCCAGGACTAGAGCACGGTAATGAGGCCGGACAGGTACGGGTATATATGTGATTCTTGAACTTGTAATAATAAGCAACCACTTGGGCTGGACGGTAGAGCAACGGTCTCGCTTCGTGCAGGTCGGCGTTCAATCCCCGACCTTCTTAGTGGTTGGGCTCCATTCCTTTCCCCCGTCCCATCCTAAATCCTTATCCTGACCCCTTCCCAGTGCTATATAGTCGTGATGGCTTTGCGCTTTCTCCTGACAGTTCCCTTCCCCTTGCAATAACAAGAGAGACACAATACTGTTGACACAGTGTTGACACAGTGTTGACACAGTGTTGACACAGTGTTGACACGCGTCCTAGAAGTACGCGTGTGTGTATGTGTGTATTGTGTGTGTGTGTGTGTGTGTGTATGTGTGTGTATTGTGTGTGTATGTGTGTATTGTGTGTGTGTGTGTGTATTGTGTGTGTGTGTGTGTATTGTGTGTGTGTATGTGTGTATTTAACACTGTGTAACTTCACAAGACTGCCACTTGGTGACCTAATTGAACTATGGGGTTCAGTTCCTGAACCTAATATGTGCTTCTGTAACACTTTCCATCACCGCCCACAGGATGGGTATGGGGTCCATCACCGCCCACAGGATGGGTATGGGGTCCACCACCGCCCACAGGATGGGTATGGGGTCCACCACCGCCCACAGGATGGGTATGGGGTCCACCACCGCCCACAGGATGGGTATGGGGTCCCCCACCGCCCACAGGATAGGTATGGGGTCCACCACCGCCCACAGGATGGGTATGGGGTCCACCACCGCCCACAGGATGGGTATGGGGTCCACCACCACCCACAGGATGGGTATGGGGTCCACCACCGCCCACAGGATGGGTATGGGGTCCACCACCGCCCACAGGATAGGTATGGGGTCCACCACCGCCCACAGGATGGGTATGGGGTCCACCACCGCCCACAGGATGGGTATGGGGTCCACCACCGCCCACAGGATGGGTATGGGGTCCACCACCGCCCACAGGATGGGAATAGGGTCCACCACCGCCCACAGGATGGGTATGAGGTCCACCAACACCCCACAGCATGGGTATGAGGTCCATCACCACCCACAGCATGGGTATGAGGTCCATCACCACCCACAGCATGGGTATGAGGTCCATCACCACCCACAGCATGGGTATGAGGTCCATCACCATCCACAGCATGGGTATGAGGTCCATCACCACCCACAGCATGGGTATGAGGTCCATCACCACCCACAGCATGGGTATGAGGTCCATCACCACCCACAGCATGGGTATGAGGTCCACCAACACCCCACAGGACGGGAATGAGGTCTACCACCGCCCACAGGATGGGTATAGGGTCCATCACCACCCACAGGATGGGTATGGTGTCTACCACCACCCACAGGATGGGTATGGTGTCTACCACCACCCACAGGATGGGTATAGGGCCCATCACCACCCACAGGATGGGTATGGTGTCTACCACCACCCACAGGATGGGTATAGGGTCCATCACCACCCACAGGATGGGGATGGTGTCTACCACCACCCACAGGACGGGTATGGGGTCCACCACCACCCACGGGACGGGTATGAGGCCCACCACCACCCACGGGACGGGTATGGGGTCCACCACCACCCACGGGACGGGTATGAGGTCCACCACCACCCACAGGACGGGTATGGGGTCCACCACCACCCACAGCATGGGTATGGGGTCCACCACCACCCACAGGATGGGTGTAGGGTCCATCACCACCCACAGGATGGGTATGGTGTCTACCACCGCCCACGGGACGGGTATGAGGTCCACCACCACCCACGGGACGGGTATGGGGTGCATAATAAGTAACCAACATAAACTATCACATGGGAGTAACCAGGGCAGAGTAGCGGTGATCACTGTCAACGGACAGGTGACACAAACAGTGAGAGAAGATAATCTGAACTGCTCCAGATAGCCAGTTAGATACAGATACTTCAGATACTTCAGATACTTCAGATACTTCTCCGGGGGTCTCTCAGGAGATGTCTCTGATGACTAAAGTGGTAGTACGTCACACGCAGGCTTGGCGTGACGTCATCAAATGCGTCGCATTTTTTACGGTTTGTTAGTCGAGAGGTGGACGGGGCGGGGGGGGGGGTGTCCTTCACACAGGCTGTGGTACAATTTATGGTGAGAGGGGTGAGGGGTGAGGGGTGAGGGTGAGGGGTGAGGGTGAGGGATAAGGGGTGAGGGTGAGGGGTGAGGGTGAGGGGTGAGGAGTGAGAGGTGAGGGGTGAGGGTGAGGGTGAGGAGTGAGGGGTGAGGGGTGAGGGTGAGGGTGAGGGGTGAGGGTGAGGGGTGAGGGTGAGGGGTGAGGGGTGAGGGGTGAGGGTGAGGGTGAGGGTGAGGGGTGAGGGAGAGTGGGTGGGGGAGAGGGGTGAGGGAGAGCGGGTGGGGGAGAAGGGTGAGGAGGGGGAGGGGTGATAACCGCGGACCACAACACAGGACTTGTGAGCCTTGAGGAGTGAGGCAGACCAAGAGAGGTAACTACAACAAGTCCAGGACTTACGAGATGGACTTGTCTGGCCAAGAGTGGCGACAGAAGACTTCGTCTGGAATGGGATTGGCAGTGGAAGAGAAGTGGATGGAGTGGGAGGCAAGTGGGAGGGGATGTAGTAGGAGAGGTGACGAGTGGTGTCCCTGGGAGGGAGAGTGAAGAGAGAGGTGCCACCTGGCACTGGCACTGAGAGGTTACTCGCATCCTTAACCGCCGACTCGAGTCCTGGAAGAGCCTGTTTGTCGCCTCCTAAACCAGGACGACTTACGGTACTCTGACGTCATCAGCAGAAAGGTTGGCTCAGCGTCTGGGTTGGCACCGGTTGGCACTGAGGAGGAAGGGTGCCACGGTCAGTCCCAGCTGCCTCCCGCTCCACCCATCCCTTCTGTCCTCTCTTCCTTCCACTGTCCCAGTTGACGGAAGCAGCAAACCTGTCCTGCTCACTGAGTCCCCTCGCACCAGGCCATCAACACAACACTGAAATGCAACGCCACAGCAGTCGTCTATAACTCCCAAGTAACTGTTTATACTGCTAGGTGAACAGAGGCATCAGGTGTGCCTAATAAGCCACTTCCTACCCAGGCATCCAACCCTAGACCAGCCGGTCGCCGCTCCGAGTAATTCAGTATAACGATCTTCTCTATTGCCACAATTATCGTTAACTCTCTACGCCCGAGCGCTTAAAGCTCGGCTCAGCGAAATTTAAATCGAACCTGAAATAAAATCTCTGGGGAAAAAAGATTTTCAAAACCAGTTTGGGCCTATTAAAACACGTCGGGTTAACCATAACAAAACAAACATGGAAATAAAATCATCACCAAAACGTGACGTCATTCCGTCACCACGGACGCGCGTTCGAGCCCCCAACGCACAATGATGTCATCACACGTTTAGGTAATTTAATTTTACAAACATGCAAATAAAGGCTCCGTTAAATTGGGGCGCTTGGCACGCCGCTGGCGCCGCCATGACACAAAGCCGGGGATTAATTATTGGAAATGATTTAATCAAACATGGATATGATTGGCTCCCGCGGGAAGCGTTACAACAACTCGTTAAAGACCGCGTCCATGATTCTTCTTCACTCGAATACAAATTTAGTGGAGTTTCGCCGCATGATTGACACTAATGTTTATCATCCCACAGCTGGGATATTGGACCCCGTGACGGCTGCCACCGCCCCGTGACGGCTGCCACCGCCCCGTGACGGTTACAACCGCCCCGTGACGGCTGCCACCGACCCGTGACGGCTGCCACCGCCCCGTGACGGCTGCCACCGACCCGTGACGGCTGCCACTGACCCGTGACGGCTGCCACCGACCCGTGACGGCTGCCACTGACCCGTGACGGCTGCCACTGACCCGTGACGGCTGCCACCGACCCGTGACGGCTGCCACTGACCCGTGACGGCTGCCACCGACCCGTGACGGCTGCCACCGACCCGTGACGGCTGCCACTGACCCGTGACGGCTGCCACCGACCCGTGACGGCTGCCACCGCCCCGTGACGGTTACAACCGCCCCGTGACGGCTGCCACTGACCCGTGACGGCTGCCACTGACCCGTGACGGCTGCCACCGACCAGTGACGGCTGCCACCGCCCCGTGACGGCTGCCACTGACCCGTGACGGCTGCCACCGACCAGTGACGGCTGCCACCGACCCGTGACGGTTAAAACCTCTCTTTCTTCGGGGGGGGGGGCTTCAGTAACATCCTGGTGCTTCAGTAACATCCTGGTGCTACAGTAACATCCTGGTGCTACAGTAACATCCTGGTGCTACAATAACATCCTGGTGTTACAGTAACATCCTGGTGCTTCAGTAACATCCTGGTGCTACAGTAACATCCTGGTGCTACAGTAACATCCTGGTGTTACAGTAACATCCTGGTGCTTTAGTAACATCCTGGTGCTACAGTAACATCCTGGTGTTACAGTAACATCCTGGTGCTACAGTAACATCCTGGGGCTTCAGTAACATCCTGGTGCTACAGTAACATCCTGGTGCTACAGTAACATCCTGGTGCTACAGTAACATCCTGGTGCTACAGTAACATCCTGGTGCTACAGTAACATCCTGGTGCTACAGTAACATCCTGGTGCTTCAGTAACATCCTGGTGCTACAGTAACATCCTGGTGCTACAGTAACATCCTGGTGCTTCAGTAACATCCTGGTGCTACAGTAACATCCTGGGGCTTCAGTAACATCCTGGTGCTACAGTAACATCCTGGTGCTACAGTAACATCCTGGTGCTACAGTAACATCCTGGTGCTACAGTAACATCCTGGTGCTACAGTAACATCCTGGTGCTACAGTAACATCCTGGTGCTTCAGTAACATCCTGGTGCTACAGTAACATCCTGGTGCTTCAGTAACATCCTGGTGCTTCAGTAACATCCTGGTGCTACAGTAACATCCTGGTGCTTCAGTAAGAATGCAAGGATGTCGAAGATTGCAACATGTGAGGAAGTGCTCACTGCATGCCCAACCTACTAACCTAACCACAAACGTACACGAACCCAAGCAACCTACCTAACCTATCAAGTTCGAGCCATAGAAAACGTATGTATATAAATTTCGTAGTAGCTTGGTTGCATTAGTAACGTTGGGTTCTGTACCGTACACAACGCGACCTATTAGTTAAGAGGCTGGGTTACGCTAGCAGCGAGTACTGCGCCACCAACATGCTCTTCCTTGTCAATAGACACAATATACACAATAGACACCAATAGACACAATAGACACAATAGACACAATAGACAAAAAACAGCAACTTGCTAATTCTTATGCAATACTTTTAAGTTGAACTTGTACTTGTGCTCTCAGGTGCGGTTAAAGGAGCTACCTATAGAAGAGTGTGGCCCCCGGCCGCGTGTGGCCCCCGGCCGTGTGTGGCCCCCGGCCGTGTGTGGCCCCCGGCCGCGTGTGGCCCCCGGCCGCGTGTGGCCCCCGGCCGTGTGTGGCCCCCGGCCGTGTGTGGCCCCCGGCCGCGTGTGGCCCCCGGCCGCGTGTGGCCCCCGGCCGTGTGTGGCCCCCGGCCGTGTGTGGCCCCCCGGCCGTGTGTGGCCCCCGGCCGTGTGTGGCCCCCCCGGCCGTGTGTGGCCCCCCGGCCGCGTGTGGCCCCCGGCCGTGTGTGGCCCCCCCGGTTGCGTGTGGCCCCCGGCCGTGTGTGGCCCCGGGCCGCGTGTGGCCCCCGGCCGCGTGTGGCCCCCGGCCGTGTGTGGCCCCCCGGCCGTGTGTGGCCCGCGGGCCTCTTGCGGACACCCCTCACATACACATGTAAGAGCTGCCTGCCACTCGGGGAAGCAATTGACCTCATTCTGTATTTGGTGTTCATAATTGTTATTTTGTAGTCAGTTGTGACCCTCAGAAAAATATTGCAAGGCTGCAACATCCGTTAGATTTTTCATGTTGAACTCGCAAGTCTGTGTTGCAGTCTTGAGATGTCTCGCAAGTCTGTGTTGCAGTCTTGAGATGTCTACTGCACAGGTGTGACTAAGGTCCGTCTGGAGCGGTAAGGGACCATTCTCAGCACTTAAGAAAGGTTAAGTTGAGAAGTCAGGCGCTCACAAGGACCTTCACTTGGGTCAGGCGCTCACAAGGACCTTCACCTGGGTCAGGCGCTCACAAGGACCTTCACTTGGGTCAGGCGCTCACAAGGACCTTCACCTGGGTCAGGCGCTCACATGGACCTTCACCTGGGTCAGGCGCTCACATGGACCTTCACCTGGGTCAGGCGCTCACAAGGACCTTCACCTGGGTCAGGCGCTCACATGGACCTTCACCTGGGTCAGGCGCTCACATGGACCTTCACCTGGGTCAGGCGCTCACAAGGACCTTCACCTGGGCCAGGCGCTCACATGGACCTTCACTTGGGTCAGGCGCTCACATGGACCTTCACCTGGGTCAGGCGCTCACATGGACCTTCACCTGGGTCAGGCGCTCACATGGACCTTCACCTGGGTCAGGCGCTCACATGGACCTTCACCTGGGCCAGGCACTCACATGGACCTTCACCTGGGTCAGGCGCTCACAAGGACCTTCACCTGGGTCAGGCGCTCACAAGGACCTTCACCTGGGCCAGGCGCTCACATGGACCTTCACCTGGGTCAGGCGCTCACATGGACCTTCACCTGGGCCAGGCGCTCACATGGACCTTCACCTGGGTCAGGCGCTCACATGGACCTTCACCTGGGTCAGGCACTCACATGGACCTTCACCTGGGCCAGGCGCTCACATGGACCTTCACCTGGGTCCTATTTTCTTGGTGGACTTTCACGTTTTCTGGAAATGTGTTATTGTTTTTGGGTGGACGTTATGGCCGGGTTAACTGTACATATACACACGCACGAGAGAGTCTGTGAGTGTGACACACACACACACACACACACACACACACACACACACACACACACACACACACACACACACACACACACACACACACACACACACACACTCACTGCCTACGTGAGACCAGTCTTAGAGTAAGCAGCCCTATCATGGATCCCCTACGTGAAGAAACTGGAAAAGGTTCAGAAGTTTGTGGCGAGGCTCGTCCTAGAGTTACGAGGGATGGGGTTATGAAGAGAGCCTGAAGGAACTGAACCTGACGACATTAGAAAGAAAAGGGAGAGGGGGGACATGATAGGAACGTATAAAATACTCAGGGGGATTGACAGAGTGGAAATAGACGAAATGTTCACACGGAATAGTAACAGAACGAGGGGACATGGGTGGAAGCTGGAAACTGATGAATCACAGAGATGTTAGGAAGTTTTCTTTTAGCGTGAGAGCAGCGGAAAAATGGAATGCACTTAAGGAGCAGGTTGTGGAAGCAAATTCTATTCATTATTTTAAAACTAGGTATAATAGAAAAATAGGACCTGAGTCAATGCTGTAAACAACTGATGGCTCGAAAAGCGGGATCCAAGAGTCAATGCTCGATCCTGCAGGCACAAATTGGTAAGTACAAATCGGTAAGCACACACACACACACACAGAGGTTGGGCAGACTGTATATTTATGGATTGCCAGAATGGCTTCAACACAGTACCACACAAGAGGCCAGTGAAAAAAGCTGGAGATGCAGGCAGGAGTGAAAGGGAAGGTAATCCATTGGATAAGGGAGTACCTAAGCAACAGATGACAACGAGTCAATGTCAGGGGTGAGGCCTCAGATTGGCTAGACGTCAGCAGTGGAGTCCCGCAGGGTTCAGTTCTTGGACATTAGAAACAGTATAACTGTTTCTAATATATGTAAATGATCTCCCAGAGAGCATAGAATCATTCCTCTCATTGTTTGCTGATGATGCAAAAATTATGAGGAGGATTGAAACAGTGGAAGATAGTAGGAGGCTACAAGATGACCTAGCCAATTCTGAATAAATGGTCCAACAAATGGCAACTAAAGTTCAAACCGAGTAAATGCAAGGTAATGAAACTAGGTGGTGGACACAGGAGGCCAGACACAGGATACCGAATGGGAGATAAAGTACTTCAAGAAAGGGACGAAGAGAAAGATCTATGAGTTGATATCACACCAAACCTGTCTCCTGAAGCCCACATATAAAGAATTACATTTGCGGCATACGCTAGGCTGGCTAACATCAGAACTGCCTTCAGGAATCATTCAGAACTTTGTATACCACATATGTAAGATCAATCATGGAGTATGCGGTCCCAGCATGGAGCCCGTACCTTGTCAAGCACAAGACGAAGCTGGAAAAAGTTCAGAGGTATGCCACTAGGCTATTCCCAGAACTAAGAGGCATGAGTTACGAGGAAAGGTTGCGTGAGATGCACCTTACGACACTGGAAGAGTAAGGGGAGACATGATCACTACCTACAAAATTCTCAGAGGAATTGACAGGGTAGATAAGGATAAACATTTTAATACGGATGGTACGCGAACAAGGGGACACAGGTAGAGACTGAGTGCCCACATGAGCCACAGGGACGTTAGAAAGAACTTTTTCAGTGTTAGAGTAGTTAACAGATGGAATGCATTAGGCAGTGATGTGGTGGAGGCTGACTCCATACACAGTTTCAAATGTAGATATGATAGAGCCAAGTAGGCTCAGGAATCTGTACATCAGTTGACTGACGGTTAAGAGGCGGAACCAAGGAGCCAAAGCACAACCCCCGCAAGCACAACTAGGTGAATACAAATAGATGAGTACACACACACACACACACACACACACACACACACACACACACACACACACACACACACACACACACACACACACACACACACACACACACACACACATACACACTTCTAACAACATATAAGTATCCAAGGAAAATTTATAAAGTAGACAAAGCAGGCTAGGAGCAGCAGAAAGAGAGGGTCATAGATGGAAGCAGGAGACGCAGATGAGTCACAGGGACGTCAGAATGAACTTTGTCAGTGTCAGAGCTATCAGTAAATGAAACATAGAAGTCACTGAAGCTAATAAGATTCAAAGTTTTAAATGTAAATATGTTAAAAGCGTGAGGTATGTGTCATTGCGTTAATCTAAGAAGGTTCAGAAGGCGGGACTAGGAACATAGTTCGACCCTGCAAGCACATCTAGGCGAGTACTCACACAACACAACGGAACACCATTACCTCGTGTTTACTCGTCATTTACCACAAAGGAAAAGTGAGTATCATGACTGACCTCCACAGCCTGCTTCGTCAGGCCCTCAGTCTAACTCTCACCCACACCCATCACTTGCCTTCCCATCCCAGACATCAGGCTGCCTCCCACCCCTCTACCACGTCTTCCTCCATAATATTACCTTCTACATTCAGCTTACCTTCTTAGCTCGCCTCTCCAGTCTGCATAAGCTTCTCAGCCTGCCTCTCCATAGCCTGCTTACCCCCCCCCCCCCCTCACCCCCAGTAAGCTTCCTGGTAACTCTATGTTTGGGAAACTTGGGACTCCCTCAAGTTTCTGTTGACTCGGTGAAATTTCCATGCGATATCACCATGAAGATGCCACACGTGCCCTGCATATTTTTCGCTGGGAGCATGCCCGGCGTCTCCTTGGTGGGCCGTGGCAGGGACTCTTGGCAACTGGACTCTTCTACCTGGCAAATGGACTCTCTCCATTTATATAGACGGCTCCAAGTCCGATAATAATGGCACTAGGCTGGCCGTCGTGTTTCCAGGTTTGATTCTCAAACGCACTTTATCCTCTCTGTTTATTGCAGATTTTATGGCATTGAACTAGTGTTGTTTCTACTGCAGATCTTCCCTTATGTATTGTAATATGTAATATTCTCCATGTTACAAATCATAGTGTTCTTTTCACTCCCTTCACCTCCACTGTCCTGTAAGTTATGGCAAGCTTTGTGTGGTGTGGCCGGGGCCTGGAGGGTCAGGTAGCGGCGGCTCCCTTCCCTCCTCCTGTTAAGGTGAAGGATTTCCTCTCAATTTACATGAGGGTTACCATCTATCTAGTGGCCTCGACGGGAACAGGAAGCCAGCGGTTTGTCAAAAGTCCCCCGATTTTTCAAGAGAATGTTTTTCAACTGGATTTTGAACTGCTGTAATGTCTTGGCATTTACGGCTTCGGCGGGTAGGTGGTTCCATGGGTTTATGATGACGGTATTCACCTAATTGTGCTTGCGGGGGTTGAGCTTTGGCTCTTTGGTCCCGCCTCTCAACTGTCAATCAACTGGTGTACAGGTTCCTGAGTCTACTGGGCTCTTTCATATCTACATTTGAAACTGTGTATGGAGTCAGCCTCCACCACATCACTGCCTAATGCATTCCATTTATTAACTACTCTGACACTGAAAAAATTCTTTCTAACGTCTCTGTGGCTCATCTGGGTACTAAGTTTCCACCTGTGTCCCCTTGTTCGTGTCCCACCCGTGCTGAAGAGTTTGAGGTGATGAGGTGGTCACGTCTACAACAACCCCATCCTTTACAGCGGTGTTTCCGCTACCATACGGAGACGCTGGTGGTAGTTAGCACCGCAGACTGTGATGTCTGGTACCATCATGGTGACATCTCTCGGTGCTCCCATAAGCAACAAGAGATCATGGCTGTATGTTCTCCCTTGATATCTCCTCCGTCACCAGATGCTGATATCTGGTCCGGCTCGGTACCATCATGAAGATACCGACCACACCATGACTGATAGATTGACAGTTGAGAGGCGGGACTAAAGAGCCGAAGCCAACCCCCCCCCCCCCCCCAGGAAGCACACCTAGAGGAGTAGTAGGTTGAGAGATGCCCATGCTGTCAGCTGGAACTGTTGGGCAACAGTGTGGTGCCACACGATACAGTGCCACACAAGAGGCTAGTGCGAAAGTTGGAGATGCAGGCTGGAGTGAGAGGGAAGGTACTCCGGTGGATAGAGGAGTACCTAAGCAACAGGAGACAACGAGTCTGTGTGAGGGGTGAGGTCTCAGATTGGCGAGACGTCACAAGTGGAGTCCCGCAGGGGTCAGTCCTTGGACCTATACTGTTTCTGGTATATGTAAATGATCTCCCAGAGGGTACAGTTTCAAATGTAGATATGATAGAGCCCAATAGGCTCAGGAATCTGTACACCAGTTGATTGACGGTTGAGAGGCGGGACCAAAGAGCCAGAGCTCAACCCCCGCAAGCACAATTAGGTGAGTACAATTAGGTGAGTACACGAGGCGTCGAAGACAACCACTTGGCTCAGTCCCTGGGTGTTGAGGCGGCTCCACTCATCCCACTGTTGTAGTTTCAGTGGGTGTCTTACCATTAGTTCAACTTCAACTGTTTGTTATGGAACGTCGACTTTTAATTCGTTGAATTATTTCTGGTGGCCAGCGATATTTGTCTCATTGGTTTTGTAAATATTTTATTTTAATTAAACGTAATTTATTTATTTTGTATTTGCCATGAAGGAACTTGTGAACACTGATGTCGAACATTGAATGAACATCAATGAACACTGTGACGCCAGAGGTGTTTAACACTCAGTACCTCCCCTTTCCTTGCCCAGCTTAAGTCCCTCCCCACTGACCCGTCCCTACCCAGCCTCCCTTCCCCTCAACCTTTCCCTTCCTTACCCAGCTTACCTTCCTCCCCACTGGCCATCCCTACCCAGCTTACCTTCCTCCCCACTGGCCATCCCTACCCAGCTTACCTTCCTCCCCACTGGCCATCCCTACCCAGCTTACCTTTCTATCCATCTCTTCCTTCCCCTCGACACACCTCTCTACGAAGCTCCTCCCCCACCCCTCCCCAGTACACCCCGCCCCTCCACAGTACACTCCCGCCCCTCCCCAGTACACCCCGCCCCTCCACAGTACACTCCCGCCCCTCCCCAGTACACCCCGCCCCTCCACAGTACACTCCCGCCCCTCCCCATTACACCCCGCCCCTCCACAGTACACCCCGCCCCTCCCCAGTACACCCCCGCCCCTCCCCAGTACACCCCGCCCCTCCACAGTACACCCCGCCCCTCCCCAGTACACCCCCGCCCCTCCCCAGTACCCGGAGGGTGAGTGCCGTTGAACATTGCTAGCAAGTTCATATCTGAGTGATGTTAAAGGTGGCCTCAGGTGGCCTCAGGTGCTCGTCCTTTTCAACTCTGAACTGATCCTTTCAACTGACCTCTGACCCGCTTCGCCCCTCTCATTTGACCCCTCATGTTGTCTACAGGGGTAAATGCCCCCCCCCCACCCTCCGACTCCCACATCTGATTCCTCCGGATTTAACGTCGTCAAATCTCTCGGTACGCTCGTCTGTCTCTCCTTAAATGTCTTCTCCTTCGTGTTGCGTCCCCTTCCTTCTCTCCCTTCTTCTGCCCCGGCTTCCTCCTCCTCCTCCTCCTCCTCCTCCTCCTCCTCCTCCTCCTCCTCCTCCTCCTCCTCCTCCTCCTCCTCCTCCTCCTCCTCCTCCTCCTCCTCCTCCTCCTCCTCCTCCTTGCCTTATTCTTGCATCGTGCGTCTTTCCACTCCTCTCTCCTCACGTTATCTTCATGCCCTTCCTCCTTCACCCTCTTCCAATTTGCAGTAGTTTCCCCTTTCCATTGTCCCTTTCCCCTGTCCTCTGTCTCCCTCCTGTCCACTGTTCCTCAGTCATCTCCTTGATGACGTCTGCTGCTGAGCTTGTGCACGTAGAACCTCATGTCTGCTCCACTTCACATGGCTCTCATTGTTTACTCTTTAAATGCCACTGAGTATTTTGTAGGTGGTGATCATATTTCCCTGTTTCCACCCGCCCCCCTCCCTTCTCTCTGTGAACGTTTTGTTCTGATGGATCTTACCTTGTATCTCATTTATTTATGGTCTTTGAGGTCATGCAAAGTCAAGGTCTTCACTCATCCTTCAGTCAAGGACCGTCTTTGGCAGCTCTTCTTAAAATCTACCGGTTTACCTTTGGATTACCTGTAGATGATTTCTAGAGCTTGCTTTTACTTCAGTTGCTTGTCCTTGCACTATAGGGCTTTCGTGGTTATTGTCGGGTCTGTGTGTCTGTCTTCGTAACCCGTAGACACACACACAGGCTGGCCATCACAGTTAAGCTGGTCCGCTAGCTCATGCAAGAACTTGTCAAGCTTCCACTTGAAAACTTCTCTTTCCATGATATTGAATCTTCAATCGAATTTCTTCTCTTTGACGGCCATTTGAAAGTTTTTTCGTATTTAATAATACATCTTATTATTAAATACGAAAGTACTTAAGGAAGTTCCTGTTTCAATTCTTCGTCCGTGGTCTGACACTGTCACATTTTTCATCATTAATTTGTGCAATTTTCGTGATTTAAACACGTGTATGTGTGTGTGTGTGTGTGTGTGTGTGTGTGTGTGTGTGTGTGTGTGTGTGTGTACTCACCTAGTTGTACTCACCTAGTTGTGTTTGCGGGGGTTGAGCTCTGGCTCTTTGGTCCCGCCTCTCAACCGTCAATCAACAGGTGTACAGATTCATGAGCCTATCGGGCTCTGTCATATCTACACTTGAAACTGTGTATGGAGTCAGCCTCCACCAAATCACTTCCTAATGCATTCCATTTGTCAACCACTCTGACACTAAAAAAGTTCTTTCTAATATCTCTGTGGCTCATTTGGGCACTCAGTTTCCACCTGTGTCCCCTTGTGCGTGTTCCCCTTGTGTTAAATAGACTGTCTTTATCTACCCTATCAATCCCCTTCAGAATCTTGAACGTGGTGATCATGTCCCCCCTAACTCTTCTGTCTTCCAGCGAAGTGAGGTTTAATTCCCGTAGTCTCTCCTCGTAGCTCATACCTCTCAGCTCGGGTACTAGTCTGGTGGCAAACCTTTGAACCTTTTCCAGTTTAGTCTTATCCTTGACTAGATATGGACTCCATGCTGGGGCTGCATACCCCAGGATTGGCCTGACATATGTGGTATACAAAGTTCTGAATGATTCTTTACACAAGTTTCTGAATGCCGTTCGTATGTTGGCCAGCCTGGCATATGCCGCTGATGTTATCCGCTTGATATGTGCTGCAGGAGACAGGTCTGGCGTGATATCAACCCCCAAGTCTTTTTCCTTCTCTGACTCCTGAAGAATTTCCTCTCCCAGATGATACCTTGTATCTGGCCTCCTGCTCCCTACACCTATCTTCATTACATTACATTTGGTTGGGTTAAACTCTAACAACCATTTGTTCGACCATTCCTTCAGCTTGTCTAGGTCTTCTTGTGTGTGTGTGTGTGTGTGTGTGTGTGTGTGTGTTAAATCACATTCCAACCAAATACAAATTTTATCTCGAAAACGACTTATCTGGAACCTCGAAATTATGTTAAAATTCTGGAAAGCATTTCAGACTTGTCCTGGACGTTACAATCACCTCAGACTTGTCCCGCGCATTCCAATCACTTCAGACTTGTCCCGCGCATTACAATCCCTTCAGACTTGTCCTGGGCATTACAATCACCTCAGACTTGTCCTGCGCATTCCAATCACTTCAGACTTGTCCCGCGCATTACAATCCCTTCAGACTTGTCCTGGGCATTACAATCACCTCAGACTTGTCCTGGGTATTACAATCACCTCAGACTTGTCCCGCGCATTACAATCCCTTCAGACTTGTCCTGGGCATTACAATCACCTCAGACTTGTCCTGGGTATTACAATCACCTCAGACTTGTCCTGGGCATTACAATCACCTCAGACTTGTCCTGGGCATTACAATCACCTCAGACTTGTCCTGGGTATTACAATCACCTCAGACTTGTCCTGGGCATTACAATCACCTCAGACTTGTCCTGGGCATTACAATCACCTCAGACTTGTCCTGGGCATTACAATCACCTCAGACTTGTCCTGGGTATTACAATCACATCAGACTTGTCCTGGGCATTACAATCACCTCAGACTTGTCCTGGGTATTACAATCACATCAGACTTGTCCTGGGTATTACAATCACATCAGACTTGTCCTGGGTATTACAATCACCTCAGACTTGTCCTGGGCATTACAATCACCTCAGACTTGTCCTGGGTATTACAATCACATCAGACTTGTCCTGGGTATTACAATCACATCAGACTTGTCCTGGGTATTACAATCACCTCAGACTTGTCCTGGGCATTACAATCACCTCAGACTTGTCCTGGGTATTGCAATCACATCAGACTTGTCCTGGGTATTACAATCACCTCAGACTTGTCCTGGGTATTACAATCACCTCAGACTTGTCCTGGGTATTACAATCACCTCAGACTTGTCCTGGGTATTACAATCACCTCAGACTTGTCCTGGGCATTACAATCACCTCAGACTTGTCCTGGGTATTACAATCACATCAGACTTGTCCTGGGTATTACAATCACATCAGACTTGTCCTGGGTATTACAATCACCTCAGACTTGTCCTGGGCATTACAATCACCTCAGACTTGTCCTGGGTATTACAATCACATCAGACTTGTCCTGGGTATTACAATCACCTCAGACTTGTCCTGGGTATTACAATCACCTCAGACTTGTCCTGGGTATTACAATCACCTCAGACTTGTCCTGGGTATTACAATCACCTCAGACTTGTCCTGGGTATTACAATCACCTCAGACTTGTCCTGGGTATTACAATCACCTCAGACTTGTCCTGGGTATTACAATCACCTCAGACTTGTCCTGGGTATTACAATCACCTCAGACTTGTCCTGGGTATTACAATCACCTCAGACTTGTCCTGGGTATTACAATCACCTCAGACTTGTCCTGGGTATTACAATCACCTCAGACTTGTCCTGGGTATTACAATCACCTCAGACTTGTCCTGGGTATTACAATCACCTCAGACTTGTCCTGGGTATTACAATCACCTCAGACTTGTCCTGGGTATTACAATCACCTCAGACTTGTCCTGGGTATTACAATCACCTCAGACTTGTCCAGGAAAACTCATATATCTGACATGGTCAAGACGTGCCTCAAGAAGTTAAGAATTGTCCTCAGATGTTTGTCTTCTCAGTTAATTGAACTCCAGGAAAGTCTCATTCATCCTTGTCGAGGGTGGTGCTGCCACGTCCAGTGCTGCCACGTCCAGTGCTGGCACGTCCAGTTCTGCCAAGTCCAGTGCTGCCACGTCCAGTGTTTCCACGTCCAGTGCTCCCAGGTCCGGTGCTGCCACGTCCAGTGCTGCCACGTCCAGTGCTGCCACGTCCAGTGCTGCCACGTCCAGTGCTGCCACGTCCAGTGCTCTCACGTCCAGTGCTGCCACGTCCAGTGCTGCCACGTCCAGTGCTGGCACGTCCAGTTCTGCCAAGTCCAGTGCTGCCACGTCCAGTGTTTCCACGTCCAGTGCTCCCAGGTCCGGTGCTGCCACGTCCAGTGCTGCCACGTCCAGTGCTGCCACGTCCAGTGCTCTCACGTCCAGTGCTGCCACGTCCAGTGCTGCCACGTCCGGTGCTGCCACGTCCAGTGCTGCCACGTCCAGTGCTGCCACGTCCAGTGCTGCCACGTCCAGTGCTCTCACGTCCAGTGCTGCCACGTCCAGTGCTGCCACGTCCAGTGCTGCCACGTCCAGTGCTGCCACGTCCAGTGCTGTCACGTCCAGTGTTCCCACGTCCAGTTCTTCCACGTCCAATGCTGCCGCGTCCAGTGCTGCCACGTCCAGTGCTGCCGCGTCCAGTGCTGCCACGTCCAGTTCTGCCACGTCCAGTGCTGCCACGGCCAGTGCTGCCACGTCCAGTGCTGCCACGTCCAGTGCTCTCACGTCCAGTGCTGCCACGTCCAGTTCTGCCACGCCAAGTGCTGCCACGTCCAGTGCTGCCACGACCAGTGCTGCCACGTCCAGTGCTGCCACGTCCAGTGCTCTCACGTCCAGTGCTGCCACGTCCAGTGCTGCCACGTCCAGTGCTGCCACGTCCAGTGCTGTCACGTCCAGTGTTCCCACGTCCAGTTCTTCCACGTCCAATGCTGCCGCGTCCAGTGCTGCCACGTCCAGTGCTGCCGCGTCCAGTGCTGCCACGTCCAGTTCTGCCACGTCCAGTGCTGCCACGTTCTGTACTGCCACGTCCAGTGCTGTCACGTCCAGTGCTGCCACGTCCAGTGTTCCCACGTCCAGTGCTACCAGGTCCGGTGTTGCCACGTCCAGTGCTGCCACGTCCAGTGCTGCCACGTCACGTGCTGCCACGTCCAGTGCTGCCACGTCAAGTGCTGCCACGTAAAGTGCTGCCACGTCCAGTGCTGCCACGTCCAGTGTTCCCACGTCCAGTTCTTCCACGTCCAGTGCTGCCACGTCCAGTGCTGCCACGTCACGTGCTGCCACGTCCAGTGCTGCCACGTCTAGTGCTTCCACGTCAAGTGCTGCGACGTCAAGTGCTGCCACGTCACGTGCTGCCACGTCCAGTGCTGTCACGTCCAGTGCTGCCACGTCACGTGCTGCCACGTCCAGTGCTGCCACGTCTAGTGCTTCCACGTCCAGTGCTGTCACGTCGTCCAGTGCTGTCACGTCCAGTGCTGCCACGTCCAGTGCTGCCACCTGCAGTTCTGCCACGTCCAGTTCTGCCACGTCTAGTTCTGCCAGGTCCAGTGCTCCCACGTCCAGTGCTGCCGCGTCCAGTGTTACCACGTCCAGTGCTCCAACGACCAGTGCTGCCACGTCCAGTTCTGCCACGTCCAGTGCTCCCACGACCAGGGCTGTCACGCCCAGTGCTGCTACGTCCAGTGTTCCCACGTCCAATGCGGCCAGGTCCAGTGCTCCCACATCCAGTGTTCTCACGTCCAGTGCTGCCACGTCCAGTGCTCACACGTCCAGTGCTCCCACGTCCAGTGCTGCCACGTCCAGTGCTGCTACGACCAGGGCTGCCACGTCCAGTGCTGCCACGTCCAGTGTTCCCACGTCCAGTGCGGCCAGGTCCAGTGCTCCCACATCCAGTGTTCTCACGTCCAGTGCTGCCACGTCCAGTGCTCACACGTCCAGTGCTCCAACGTCCAGTGTTCCCACGTCCAGTTCTGCCACGTCCAGTGCACACACGTTCAGTGCTCCAACGTCCAGTGTTCTCACGTCCAGTGCTGCCACGTCCAGTGTTCCCACGTCCAGTGCAGCCAGGTCCAGTGCTCCCACGTCCAGTGTTCTCACGTCCAGTGCTGCCACGTCCAGTGCTGCCACGTCCAGTGTTTCCACGTCCAGTATTCCCACGTCCAGTGCTGCCAGGTCCAGTGCTCCCACGTCCAGTGTTCCCACGTCCAGTGTTCCCACGTCCGGTGCTGCCAGGTCCAGTGCTGCCACGTCCAGTGCTGCCACGTCCAGTCCTGCCACGTCCGGTGTTGCCACGTCCAGTGCTCCAACGTCCAGTGTTCTCACGTACAGTGCTGCCACGTCCAGTGCTCACACGTCCAGTGCTCCAACGTCCAGTGTTCCAACGTCCAGTTCTGCCACGTTCAGTGCTCACACGTTCAGTGCTCCAACGTCCAGTGTTCTCACGTCCGGTGCTGCCAGGTCCAGTGTTGCCACGTCCAGTGCTGCCACGTCCAGTGCTGCCACGTCCAGTGCTGCCACGTCCGGTGCTGCCACGTCCAGTGCTCCAACGTCCAGTGTTCTCACGTCCAATGCTGCCACGTCCAGTGTTCCCACGTCCAGTGTTCCCACGTCCAGTGCGGCCAGGTCCAGTGCTCCCACGTCCAGTGCTCTCACGTCCAGTGCTGCCACGTCCAGTTCTGCCACGTCCAGTGTTTCCACGTCCAGTGTTCCCACGTCCAGTGCTGCCAGGTCCAGTGCTCCCACGTCCAGTGTTCCCACGTCCAGTGTTCCCACGTCCGGTGCTGCCAGGTCCAGTGCTGCCACGTCCAGTGCTGCCACGTCCAGTGCTCCCACGACCAGTGTCCCCATGTCCAGTGTTCCCACGTCCAGAGTTCCCACGTCCGGTGCTGCCAGGTCCAGTTCTGCCACGTCCAGTGCTGCCACGTCCAGTGCTGCCACATCCAGTGCTCCCACGACCAGTGCTGCCACGTCCAGTTCTGCCACGTCCAGTGCTGCCACGTCCAGTGCAGCCGCGTCCAGTGCTGCCACGTCCAGTGCTGCCACGTCCAGTGCTGCCACGTCCACTGCTGCCACGTCCAGTGCTCCCACGACCAGTGCTGCCACGTCCAGTGCTGCCACGTCCAGTGCTCCCACGACCAGGGCTGCCACGTCCAGTGCTGCCACGTCCAGTTCTGCCACGTCCAGTGCTGCCACGTCCAGTGCTGCCACGTCCAGTTCTCCCACGTCCAGTGCTGCCACATCCAGTGCTCCCACGACCAGTGCTGCCACGTCCAGTGCTGCCACGTCCAGTGCTCCCACGACCAGTGCTGCCACGTCTAGTGCTGCCACGTCCAGTGCTCTCACGTCCAGTGCTGCCACGTCCAGTGCTGCCACGACCAGTGCTGCCACGTCCAGTTCTGCCACGTCCAGTGCTGCCACGTCCAGTTCTCCCACGTCCAGTTCTCCCAAGTCCAGTGCTGCCACGTCCAGTGCTCTCACGACCAGTGCTGCCTCGTCCAGTTCTGCCACGTCCAGTGCTGCCACGTCCAGTTCTCCCACGTCCAGTGCTGCCACGTCCAGTGCTGCCACGTCCAGTGCTGCCACGTCCAGTGCTGCCACGTCCAATTCTGCCACGTCCAGTGTTCCCACGTCCAGTGCTCCCACGTCCAGTGCTGCCACGTCCAATTCTGCCACGTCCAGTGCTCCCACGTCCAGTGCTCCCACGTCCAGTGCTCCCACGTCCAGTGCTCCCACGTCCAGTCACACACACACATATATCTTGTATGTTCCAAACGCCTTAAACGCACCCCCCCCCCCCTCCGTCCCAAACCAATTATACAGACCACACCTTGATACCTGGCGATAATTTCGGGGCTTAGCGTCCCCGCGGCCCGGTCCTCGACTAGGCCTCCTGGTTGCTGGACTGGTCAACCAGACAGTTGGACGCAGCTGCTCGCAGCTTAACGTATGACTCACAGCCTGGTTGATCAGATATCCTATAGGAGGAGGCCATAGCACGAACCTTCATACCTCCCCCCCCCCCTCTCACCAACTTCCCGTTCTCTATTACAGTGTATGTCCAGTCCTCTCGGTCTTTCCTTGTAGCTCAGTCCACCTAATTCTTTCTCTTGTAGCAAACAAGAAATTTAGACATTTCTAAATTAAACATTTATAAACAACGAAATTTAGACATTTCTAATTTCGTTTTGAAGTTACCATGAGGAGTTTTCTATGTTGTCCACGAGCAGCGTTCTGAAGTTCTCTGTTGTCTCGTGATTCGTGTCATCAGTTTTGCGTCGTTGGCAAACATTGACGCAGAGAATTCATCTTAATTTATAGTGGGCAAGTACTCTCTGGTCCAGGTCATGGTGTCCTCTTACTCCTCCTGGTTTGTCATGGTTGTGCAGTAGCTTCCTGTGTGGAACACTGTCGATGGCTTTCTGGAAGTCCAGGAAGACTGCATCATATACGACTGGGAATAATCACTTCCATCTTATGTGATTTTTTGCATCGTGTTGTGGACCTCCTCTAACAACACTAACTCCATTGTTAGTGTAATTCCAACTCCAGTAATTCCAACCTCCAACTCCACCCTCCAGCAACACTAAATGTTACCGCTGCTTTTTGGTAATGTTTCAACTTTATGAAGAGTTGTGTGTCGAGCCCCACACAACTCAACACCTTCACCCAACAGATGGCGCCACCAGGCCACAGCACAGCCGATGGTGCGGCGGAGGAGTGTCCGACACCAGGAAAGCTTCGAGGTGTGACTGACAAGGAAGCTGCCCCCCCCCCACCTCCCACCCCCACCCCCCGGCTTGCCAACTTGATTGCGTGGACGAGTTTGTGATCAAGTTTGCAATCACGCGGACATTTTTGCAGCTAAGAGGTCGGCCCCTCTCCACCTAGCTCCTCCCACTGAGTGCACCCTGCTACAGTGCCACCAGCCCCCCCCCACCACCACTACAGTGCCACCTGCTCCTCCCCGCACCACTACAGTGCCACCAGCCCCCCCCCACCACCACTACAGTGCCACCTGCCCCTCCCCGCACCACTAAAGTGCCACCAGCCCCCCCCCACCACCACTACAGTGCCACCTGCCCCTCCCCGCACCACTACAGTGCCACCAGCCCCCCCCCACCACCACTACAGTGCCACCTGCCCCTCCCACCACCACTACAGTGCCACCCCTCCCCCCACCACTACAGTGCCACCTGCCCCCCCCACCACCACTACAGTGCCACCTGCCCACCCCCCACCACCACTACAGTGCCACCTGCCCCTCCCACCACCACTACAGTGCCACCCCTCCCCCCACCACTACAGTGCCACCTGCCCCCCCCACCACCACTACAGTGCCACCTGCCCCCCCCCCCAACCTATCTATGCCTCTAGTAGTACTCAAGAGAACAGAGTATAGAAATAAACTAGATTCTTGCTAAAGTTGGGACAATCTTTTTATTGTTTAGATGTGTGTATGTATATTTACTATATGTACCTGCTGAGTCGAGCTATTAGCTCTTGGACCCCACCTCTCTAACCAATCTATTTTTCCCTCTATTATGTATACTACGTAGATTTCTCTAACACGCGCGCGCGCACACACATTCCCAGGAAACATCCCGTAGCAGTTGTCTAACTCTCAGGTACCTATTTAATGATAGGTGAACAGGTGCATCAGGATGAAAGAAACTGCTCATTTGTTTCCGCCTCCTCCGGGGATCAATCCCCGGACCCTGGGACTACGACTCCCGAGCTGACGACTGAACATGTGTGTGTGTGTGTGTGTGTGTGTGTACTCACCTAATTGTACTCACCTAATTGTGCTTGCGGGGGTTGAGCTCTGGTTCTTTGGTCCCGCCTCTCAACCGTCAATCAACAGGTGTGTGTGTGTGTGTGTGTGTGTGTGTGTGTGTGTGTGTGTGTGTGTGTGTGTGTGTGTGTGTGTGTGTGTGTGTGTGTGTGTGTGTGTATTCACCTAGTTGTACTCATCTAGTTGTGTTTGCGGGGGTTGAGCTCTGGCTCTTTGGTCCCGCCTCTCAACCGTCAATCAACTGGTGTACAGATTCCTGAGCCTATTGGGCTCTATCATATCTACACTTGAAACTGTGTATGGAGTCAGCCTCCACCACATCACTTCCTAATGCATTCCATTTGTCAACCACTCTGTCACTAAAAAAGTTCTTTCTAATATCTCTGTGGCTCATTCCCATATCTCATGTGTGTGTGTGTGTGTGTGTGTGTGTGTGTGTGTGTGTGTGTGTGTGTGTGTGTGTGTGTGTGTGTGTGTGTGTGTGTTTTAAAATGTATTATAAAACAAACACTCGATTTTAATTAAACTTGACAAGCAAACCGGTGGCTGACACCCAGAGAGTTTTATTAAATTTTGGAGACGGTCGGGAAGCCACCGGGGAGGCCTGGAGAACATCGGGTCAGGTGGTGTGAACACTGGAGAACATCTCTCAGCACCGGACCACGTGTTCTGTGTTCTAAGGATGAACCTCTAAAGAAAGACTGGCAGGTGAATCATCGGGAAACCATTGCAAAACGATAGATATATCCCTGGTCGACGTCACTGGTCGACGTCACTGGTCGACGTCAGTGGTTGACGTCACTGGTCGACGTCACTGATCGACGTCAGTGGTTGACGTCACTGGTCGACGTCACTGGTCGACGTCAGTGGTTGACGTCACTGGTCGACGTCACTGGTTGACGTCACTGGTCGACGTCACTGGTTGACGTCACTGGTCGACGTCAGAGGTCGACGTCAGAGGTCGACGTCCCTGGTCGACGTCACTGGTTGACGTCCCTGGTTGACGTCACTGGTCGACGTCTCTGGTCGACGTCACTGGTTGACGTCACTGGTCGACATCACTGGTCGACGTCATTGGTCGACGTCCTTGGTCGACGTCATTGGTCGACGTCGCTGGTTGACGTCACTGGTCGACGTCACTGGTCGACGTCCCTGGTCGACGTCACTGGTCGACGACACTAGATACGTTCACTAAGTAATGTCATGATAAACTATCCTTTCCTGTCCATTACCATAGGATGTGATCAGGTTAGGCCAGGTCAGATCTCACTTTTACATCATTATCATCATTATGCGTATATCTATCTATATATATATATATATATATATATATATATATATATATATATATATATATATATATATATATATATATGTATATATATATATATATATATATATATATATATATATATATATATATATATATATAATATATATATATATATATATACATATATAAATATGGCATGTTTAACAGGTATAAATCTGCAATTGCAACTGTTGCAACAGACAGTATACAGTGCCTGCTCTGAGATAGCATACGAGGATCGTCAATGATGATATCATCTGCGTACATCAAGAGAACGTCGTTCATTGGTTACTGTGTTCCCCGCGTGAGGTCAGGGCTGTCACCCCCGGCTAGTGGGGGCCTGATCCACAGTGACGTCACTGGCAAACACCAGCTGGCGACACAAACATGTTTGTTACACGTTGGTCATTGACCACGACACCCCCCCCCCCCCCCCCCCTGTGACGCTGACGGTGACGGAACACAACGCCCCGGGTGCACACAGTACATTAAACATCTACCTCCGTCCCTTAGGTTAGGTTAGGTGAGGTTAGGTTAGAGGGAGGGAATGATTAAAAAGGAGGATGCCGTAAGGGAGTAGACACTTGTCTGAAGCTATGGAGCCTTTACTCCAGGACTGAGGCAACACCCGCCCTGCCATATGGTCCTCCTCGGCCCCTCGCCTGGTCAACTGTAACATAACATCCCCCTCCTTGTCGCTCCTCACCTTATATATGTATATATGGAAGTTCTTACTCACAACTCACGAGAGAGAGAGAGAGAGAGAGAGAGAGAGAGAGAGAGAGAGAGAGAGAGAGAGAGAGAGAGAGAGAGAGAGAGAGAGAGATTATATGTGTTTATCCTTGCTTGCCTAAGTGTCCATGGGGAATGAGTCTAGCTCTTGGCCTCTGCCACTTATCTGTCGTGTTTCTCCACCGACAACTTATTCCTCGCACATTATCATCATATTTCTTTTGTTCCTTACCTGTGGCGAAGATGTATTATCTCATCTGTTCCTTGATGTTGTATGGTCTCGCCTCGACCAGTTGTCTTCCCTCTCTCTCAACTTTCTCTAGTTCAGAGACAGAAATTCCATGATTCTATGCCTTTGTAATGTGGTCCTCAGGTAGGAGCAGTGTGGTCGAGGAGGAGGACATGACACCATAAGACTTAAGGACATTGCTGAAGGCCTACTGGCCGATACGTTGCCACTGACATTTATATTCACCCAAACTATATCCTCCCAGGTGGGAGGCCTAGTCAGAGACCGGGCCGCGGGGCCGTTAATCCCAGGAACCTTCACACGGTACAAACTCATTCATGCATATGTCCTACGTGCTCTTGAAACACTCGAGGGATCCCACGGCTGTTACTTTACTCGGTAAGCTAGTCCTGAAATCAACAACCCTATTTCCAAACCAGTATTTACCCAGGTGTTTCCTGAATCTAATCGGTCATACGTGGGGGTTTAATAGTATTATGAAGGCCTTGCAGGGGCCCATAAAGGTTGCCTGAACATCCAGTCTTCCAGTTTTGGTAGTACTTATTGTAACGATGAGGTCCATGGTACATATACCGACGTATAACGAAATTAGAAAGTAGAAATCGGCACTATTGACTTGGACAAACTGGAAAACTATTGTCTACTTATGTTGCAAGGACAAACTAACCTAACCTAACCTTCCTGGACCTAATACACGATATCTGAACAAATCCACAAGGGCAGTGATGAGGATTCGAACCTACGTCCGGGATGATCCCAGACACACCTTAGTTGACTGCGCCACGACGTCGTTACAAAGAATTGCAACCTGGAGTGCTGCTGCCCTCACGAGGCTCCCGCGGGCCCTCACCACGGCCCTTGTGGTTTGGTTCATTTAATATATCAGACTATTGTGATTTCTGTGTGTACGATATCTGAGGCCTAATATAGTACATATAGTACATATGTGTGCTATACTAGGGTCTAGAAATGTTTAAGTTTGTTTTACGGCTTCATTTTTCCGATTCTACAAAGTGAATGGTAGAAAGTTCTACTATCTTATTGCTTAGTACGTCAATATTTGTACTATGGTGAAAATAGTGCCACCACTACTATGTAAACGGGTGACAGGCTTTGAACACTGACCACTTTTTGTGTATACAACACAAACGTTATTTTGTATTTTCTTAAAAATACACTCGAAACAGTCCACGTTATTGTTTCAATTGCGTTTTCAAGATGTAGACAAATGGCTTTGCCAATCATCGATTCAAGCAATTTTCCCGCAATAGACGTTAAGCTATTAGGCCGATAGTTCGATGTAAGTGATCTATCTCCCTTCTTAAAAATTGGTACCACTGGAGAGAAGGGCACTCCGGCACTCAGTAGAGAGAGGAGCAGTGTCTCTCTTGGAGAGAGAGAGAGAGAGAGAGAGAGAGAGAGAGAGAGAGAGAGAGAGAGAGAGAGAGGGGGGGGGGAGAGAGGGCAAGTCATGCACCAGCGGCCACCGTACAAGAGAGGGGAGGAGAGCAGCAATAAACATATGATCCCTCTCAGTACCACCATTGTGGACCTTAACTATGGTGATCCCCAAAATAGCCATCCCCAGAGATACTTATTCCTCTGACCAATCACCTCAAGTTACTCACATTCGGAGCAGATTGAGAGGGGTTTCATTCCATAAATTTGCATTTTTACTTGATCGTAGAATTACCCCTGGAATGTTCCAATACAATTCTGCTGCCACCCCTTGTGTAGCAGGGAATGGATGCTTAACCTGGTTTATGAGTCCAAGCCACTCGTGCTGAGGCTGTGCTTGTCCAAGCCACTCGCCCTGAGGCTGAGCTCGTCTAAGCCACTCGTGCTGAGGCTGTGCTTGTCCAAGCCACTCGCCCTGAGGCTGAGCTCGTCTAAGCCACTCGTGCTGAGGCTGTGCTTGTCCAAGCCACTCGCCCTGAGGCTGAGCTCGTCTAAGCCACTCGTGCTGAGGCTGTGCTTGTCCAAGCCACTCGCCCTGAGGCTGAGCTCGTCTAAGCCACTCGTGCTGAGGCTGTGCTCGGCCAAGCCACTCGTGCTGAGGCTGTGCTCGTCCAAGCCACTCGCCCTGAGGCTGTGCTCGGCCAAGCCACTCGTGCTGAGGCTGTGCTCGGCCAAGCCACTCGTGCTGAGGCTGTGCTCGTCCAAGCCACTCGCCCTGAGGCTGTGCTCGGCCAAGCCACTCGCCCTGAGGCTGTGCTCGGCCAAGCCACTCGCCCTGAGGCTGTGCTCGTCCAAGCCACTCGTCCTGAGGTTGTGCTCGTCCAAACCACTCGCCCTGAGGCTGTGCTCGGCCAAGCCACTCGCCCTGAGGTTGTGCTCGTCCAAGCCACTCGTGCTGAGGCTGTGCTCGTCCAAGCCACTCGCCCTGAGGCTGTGCTCGGCCAAGCCACTCGCCCTGAGGCTGTGCTCGTCCAAGCCACTCGTCCTGAGGTTGTGCTCGTCCAAACCACTCGCCCTGAGGCTGTGCTCGGCCAAGCCACTCGCCCTGAGGTTGTGCTCGTCCAAGCCACTCGTGCTGAGGCTGTGCTCGTCCAAGCCACTCGCCCTGAGGCTGTGCTCGGCCAAGCCACTCGCCGTGAGGCTGTGCTCGGCCAAGCCACTCGCCCTGAGGCTGTGCTCGGCCAAGCCACTCGCCCTGAGGTTGTGCTCGGCCAAGCCACTCGCCCTGAGGTTGTGCTCGTCCAAGCCACTCGCCCTGAGGCTGTGCTCGGCCAAGCCACTCGCCCTGAGGCTGTGCTCGGCCAAGCCACTCGCCCTGAGGCTGTGCTCGGCCAAGCCACTCGCCCTGAGGTTGTGCTCGTCCAAGCCACTCGCCCTGAGGCTGTGCTCGGCCAAGCCACTCGCCCTGAGGCTGTGCTCAGCCAAGCCACTCGCCCTGAGGCTGTGCTCGGCCAAGCCACTCGCCCTGAGGTTGTGCTCGTCCAAGCCACTCGCCCTGAGGCTGTGCTCGGCCAAGCCACTCGCCCTGAGGCTGTGCTCGGCCAAGCCACTCGCCCTGAGGCTGTGCTCGGCCAAGCCACTCGCCCTGAGGCTGTGCTCGTCCAAGCCACTCGCCCTGAGGCTGTGCTCGGCCAAGCCACTCGCCCTGAGGTTATGCTTGGCCTAGCTGCGGCCGACCCTTAAGGTCGCATTCATGAATTTTAATTCACTTTATTTTCACAATCTGTATTTTTCTCAAATTATTATATATTGGAAATTGGTGCATGGTTAGGCTTAGGTATTTATGTTTTGCTGGCAATTATATGTCTCTTCAGTATGTGGGGAAAGCATGTAGACAGGTGGGATTCGAACGGAGAACGTGTGCGAAGCACTGTTCGAGAAAAAGTTCGAACGACATCAGTTGGCTGTCGTGTTTAATGTTATTTATAAACAAGAGGTTTGGAGGTGGCTTAACAAGCATTTGGTCTTTGCTGATGAGGACGAGCTGGTTCATGAGGGACAAGTCCTTTACACCCGACTCGAAACTGATTGCATTCGAACTATAATCATTGTTTCGCTCACTTCCTATGTTCGAATTGCAACCTTCTAAATGCTTCACTAGTACTTATGCAGGCGATGAGTCACAATAACGTGGCTAAAGTAATTTGACCAGACCACACACTAGAAGGTGAAGGGACGACGACGTTTCGGCCCGTCCTGGACCATTCTCAAGTCGATTGTCTTGAGAATGGTCCAAGACGGACCGAAACGTCGTCGTCCCTTCACCTTCTAGTATGTGGCCGGGTCAAATTCACCAGTACTTACTACAAATGACAAAACAATTTACCTACCCTACCCTACCCTACCCTACCCTACCCTACTTACCCTACCCTACCCTACCCTACCCTACCCTACCCTACCCTACTTACCCTACCTTGAGTGTTAAGGTGTTATTCTTGAGTGCTTGTTCATTGATGTATATTGGAACACTGAGATGGGCCGCTCCTGACCACATTGCTTGGATGTGTCGCAGTGGAAATATTGATGATAATCTACAGAGAAATAAGAATTTTGCACCAAGAATATCAACTTTTGGGGATTTCTTTGCCTGTGTACATGTAGCCTACACTAGTGTACACTAGTGTAGTGTACACTACAAGGTGTACATGTAGCCTGTGTTGTTATTATTTCCGTCTTTGTACTTGTACTTAGTTATTAGAGTATTGTTACATATTTATGTACATATTACCTGTAATATTACTTATTGGAAGAAAATAAATATTTGTGAGGTAATATGACGATTGTTTGTGAGGTGTGTAAATATAGATGAGCAGGTTGTGGTGAACGAGGCGAGGAGAGCCTAGAGGCGCCTCGTCCCTGTGTGTGGATTTATATCTCAATAAACTGTTTTCAGTTTCCCAAAGTTCGCTGCTCACAGTTAGCTGACTTATCAGTTACAGCCTGGTTGATCAGGTATCCTTTGAGCGTGTTTATCAAGCTCCCTTTGATCACCGTGAGTGGTGATAGCTAATTATGACCCGCCTGCACACAGGGAGAGTACACGTGAAAAGACACTGTTTGTTTAACCTACACTGTCCGTTAACAGTGATGACCGCATCTTTGTGGTCAGCTTAAGCTTAGACGAGCATACCCTGAGGACGGATCACTGTTCACACCAATACAGTGCCAGCACAACCACATTACATAACGAAGCCTAATCCTATTACCAAAACTAACAACTAATCAATTTGTTTATTAATACCCATGTGCTTAAAAAAATTATCAATACACATTTGGGGACGGCCGCATTGGACAAGGAGAGCTTGCAATTGCTTGCCAGGGAATAAACTCATAATTCCCTTCCTTACGGAGTTATTTTCCCCTCCCGTGACGACACCGCCAATTCTTTTCCCTACCATGACGTCATCAGGGATCAGCTAAGTGATTGGTTGATCCCGGACGCCCCGGACGGCCGCTTCTGGAGGGCGCGCAAAAAAATAGCGGGAAACTGAGGCGGTCCGCTGGGGAGGTTGTCGCCGCTCTCAACTCCCGCCCCCAGAGACATTACCTTTCTATGAGATTAAACTTGGTTCAGGAGGCTGCGGTGTGTGATGGCTGTGTCCCTGCTTGAGAGTTGTGCCCCGGCTTGAGAGCTGTGTCCCGGCTTGATGGCTGTGTCACGGCTTGAGAGCTGTGTCACGGCTTGAGAGCTGTGTCCCGGCTTGATGGCTGTGTCACGGCTTGAGAGCTGTGTCCCGGCTTGAGAGCTGTGTCACGGCTTGAGAGTTGTGTCCCGGCTTGAGGGCTGTGTCACGGCTTGAGAGTTGTGTCCCGGCTTGAGAGCTGTCCCGGCTTGAGGGTTGTGTCACGGCTTGAGAGTTGTGTCCCGGCTTGAGAGTTGTGTCCCGGCTTGAGAGTTGTGTCCCGGCTTGAGGGCTGTGTCCCGGCTTGAGAGCTGTGTCACGGCTTGAGAGTTGTGTCCCGGCTTGAGGGCTGTGTCACGGCTTGAGAGTTGTGTCACGGCTTGAGGGCTGTGTCACGGTTTGAGAGTTGTGTCCCGGCTTGAGAGTTGTGTCCCGGCTTGAGGGCTGTGTCACGGCTTGAGAGCTGTGTCACGGCTTGAGGGCTGTGTCACGGTTTGAGAGTTGTGTCCCGGCTTGAGAGTTGTGTCCCGGCTTGAGGGCTGTGTCACGGCTTGAGAGCTGTGTCCCGGCTTGAGAGCTGTGTCACGGTTTGAGAGCTGTGTCCCGGCTTGAGAGCTGTGTCACGGCTTGTGGGCTGTGTCACGGCTTGAGAGCTGTGTCCCGGCTTGAGAGCTGTGTCACGGCTTGAAGGCTGTGTCACGGCTTGAGAGTTGTGTCCCGGCTTGAGAGCTGTGTCACGGCTTAAGGGCTGTGTCACGGCTTGAGAGCTGTGTCCCGGCTTGAGGGCTGTGTCACGGCTTGAGAGCTGTGTCACGGCTTGAGAGCTGTGTCCCGGCTTGAGGGCTGTGTCACGGCTTGAGAGCTGTGTCCCGGCTTGAGAGCTGTGTCACGGCTTGAGGGCTGTGTCACGGCTTGAGAGCTATGTCCCGGCTTGAGAGCTGTGTCCCGGCTTGAGAGCTGTGTCACGGCTTGAGGGCTGTGTCACGGCTTGAGAGCTATGTCCCGGCTTGAGAGCTGTGTCCCGGCTTGAGGGCTGTGTCACGGCTTGAGAGCTGTGTCCCGGCTTGAGAGCTGTGTCACGGCTTGAGGGCTGTGTCACGGCTTGAGAGCTATGTCACGGCTTGAGAGCTGTGTCCCGGCTTGAGGGCTGTGTCACGGCTTGAGAGCTGTGTCCCGGCTTGAGAGCTGTGTCACGGCTTGAGGGCTGTGTCACGGCTTGAGAGCTATGTCCCGGCTTGAGAGCTGTGTCCCGGCTTGAGAGCTGTGTCACGGCTTGAGAGCTGTGTCCCGGCTTGAGAGCTGTGCCCCGGCTTGAGAGCTGTGTCACGGCTTGAGGGCTGTGTCACGGCTTGAGAGTTGTGTCCCGGCTTGAGAGTTGTGTCCCGGCTTGAGGGCTGTGTCACGGCTTGAGAGCTGTGTCACGGCTTGAGAGCTGTGTCACAGCTTGAGAGCTGTGTCCCGGCTTGAGAGCTGTGTCCCGGCTTGAGAGCTATGTCACGACTTGAGGGCTGTGTCACGGCTTGAGGGCTGTGTCACGGCTTGAGAGCTGTGTCACGGCTTGAGAGCTGTGTCACGGCTTGAGGGCTGTGTCACGGCTTGAGAGTTGTGTCCCGGCTTTCAGTTTTATATATGCCTGGGGACCATTCAGGCTTGTTCGCATATATATGTATATATATATGCAAACATTGAGTACAGAATGTAACTCACAACAGTTCCCTAGCTCCTGTGTGCCTGTCTGTGTACTCAATAATTTGTGCAAGCAGGATCGAGATTTAGCTCTTGGACTCCGCCTTTCCCGCCCCTAGGTTTCTACCATACTTGTAAAATAATGCCTGGAGATCGCTTCTGCAGGGTGGGCGTGTAGTGCCTGCCACTCTGCCTGTGTTCTTGTCGTGATGGCGCCTCCACGGGTCATCTCCTCCAGCTTCCCGCACTCTCTCTCTTCTGCTCTTGTCGACATTTCTTCTTTTTTTCCCTCAACTCCCTAAAGGATTTTGTGTTTGTCGTGTGTGTGTGTGTGTGTGTGTGTGTGTGTGTGTGTGTGTGTGTGTGTGTGTGTGTGTGTGTGTGTGTGTGTGTGTGTGTGTGTGCGTGTGTGTGTGTGTGTGTGTGTGTGTGTGTGCGTGTGTGTGTGTGTGTGTGTGTGTGTGTGTGTGTGTGTGCGTGTGTGTGTGTGTGTGTGTGTGTGTGTGTGTGTGTGTGTGTGTGTGTGTATTCACCTAGTTGTGTTTGTGGGGTTGAGTTTTGCTCTTTCGGCCCGCCTCTCAACTGTTAATCAACTGTTTACTAACTACTTTTTTTCCCCACACACACACACACACACACACACATACCCCTGGAAGCAGCCCGTGACAGCTGACTAACTCCCAGGTACCTATTTACTGCTAGGCAACAGGGGCATTCAGGGTGAAAGAAACTTTGCCCATTTGTTTCTGCCTGTTGTGGGAATCGAACCCGCGCCGCAGAATTACGAGTCCTGCACGCTATCCACCAGGCTACCAGGTCCCTATGTGTGTTTGTGTTTGTGTGTGTGTGTGTGTGTGTGTGTGTATGTGTGTGTGTGTGTGTGTGTGTGTGTGTGTGTGTGTGTGTGTGTGTGTGTGTGTGTGTGTGTGTGTGTGTGTGTGTGGAGGTTGGGGGGTCTCTCCCCCCCCCCCCCTGCACCTCAGTCACTGCCGTGTTTACCTCGGGACAGGGCGGCTCAACAGGCTGTTGGTGTTCATTTGGCGGCAGTTGTTGGCAGGTTTCGCCCTTACGATCAGCGAGGGTTGCACACCCGCCTGGCCCGGAGTGTGGTGCGGCGTGATGGAAATTGCAAATGGTCATCGCTGACAATGACCGGGGCATACTTTGCTAGGTTGCAAATCCACAACACTGGGAGATAAATGTTCAAACATTTGACCTGCAAAACAGCGAAGTTAATTTTTATTTTCAGAGGATCAACCCCATTATCTTTCTCACTGATACCCCTCTCCCCCCCTTCACCCAACAACACCCCTCCCCATCGTTCCCAACCTCACCCATTGGCCTTCTACCCCCCCCCCCTACTCATCACCCCCCACGAAGCAGCTAATGGGAATAGTTCTATTATTGTTGTCTCCAATGGCCTCCTCCCCGTGACTCACACTACATTATAATGTTCACTCACGATCATTTGTTCCATATTTATCTTATTTGACAACATTTATATATTTTTTGTCCAATTTTGTCGTCTTGTTTGTGTTTACACCCACACACACATATATATAAATATATATATATATATATATATATATATATATATATATATATATATATATATATATATATATATATATATATATATATATATGCGAACAAGCCTGAATGGTCCCCAAGGACTATAGGCAACTGAAAACTCACACCCCAGAAGTGACTCGAACCCATACTGCCAGGAGCAACGCAACTGGTATGTACAGGACGCCTTAATCCGCTTGACCAT
>NC_091159.1:29247058-29277887 GCF_040958095.1 Procambarus clarkii
GTCACCCGGCTATACCTGCGTCACTCGGCTGCCTGCGTCACCCGGCTATACCTGCGTCACTCGGCTGCCTGCGTCACCCGGCTATACCTGCGTCACTCGGCTGCCTGCGTCACCCGGCTATACCTGCGTCACTCGGCTGCCTGCGTCACCCGGCTATACCTGCGTCACTCGGCTGCCTGCGTCACCCGGCTATACCTGCGTTACTCGGCTGCCTGCGTCACCCGGCTATACCTGCGTCACTCGGCTGTCTGCGTCACCCGGCTATACCTGCGTCACTCGGCTGCCTGCGTCACCCGGCTATACCTGCGTCACTCGGCTGCCTGCGTCACCCGGCTATACCTGCGTCACTCGGCTGCCTGCGAGTGTCATAGTCTATGTCAACTCTTAAGAGCCCCCCCCCCCCCCCCCCACGACAAGACCGTGGCCCAGGTGGTCCACACCACCGCTGTGGCCCGCGTGGTCCACACCACCACTGTGGCCCAGGTGGTCCACACCACCGCTGTGGCCCGCGTGGTCCACACCACCACTGTGGCCCAGGTGGTCCACACCACCGCTGTGGCCCAGGTGGTCCACACCACCACTGTGGCCCAGGTGGTCCACACCACCACTGTGGCCCAGGTGGTCCACACCACCGCTGTGGCCCGGGTCACTCCACTATGCCACCTCGTAAATTGCGATGATGGGGATCCTTCACGATACCCGCCACTAGTAGTCCTCAACCACTTACGAAACCTGTGCATCTCTCCTTAATCATGGCGGCTTTGTTTACACTCATTCAATAGTTATAGCCCCTAAGCACTGCCAAATTATTTATAAAAAATAATAACATTGGGGTTGTGAAGTTTTCAAGCTTGTAAACTGTTGAATGACAGTAAACATAGCGGCAATGATGGAGGGAAGATGTACAGGTTTCGTAAGGGGAGGCTTGGGGGGGGGGGTCTCCTGTGGGTGGAGGACATGGGAGCCCATCGCTGTTACCTGGAGTTATGACCCAATCTGCCCGCTAATTTGTGTCTAACCACCTCATTACCCGGTCGGAACAACATCGTTTCCCCAGCCAAGCTACTTTAACCCTTAAACTGGTAAGCTATTAAAAAGTCCTAGGTGCAGGTGCGCGAGAAACAACCAAATATTGCACAGCATCAAGATCAACCACACATTGTAACTTGAGTCCATGGGAGGGCTCAGGGGCGCTCAACCTGCTCTCTCACTGAGCACACTGACTTCTATACGCCATAGAAGCTAAGGTATAATGTGCGGTGGTTTAGGGACATCAAAAACACCGCAATATCGACGCTTACTTGTACTGTATCACCAACCACTTGACCTGGACGGTAGAGCGATGGTCTCGCTTCATGCAGGTCGGTGTTCAATCCCCGACCGTCCAAGTGGTTGGACACCATTCCTTTCCCCCCGTCCCATCCCTAACCCTTATCCTGACCCCTTCCACGTGCTATATAGTCCTAATGGCTTGGCGCTTTCCCTTGATTATAATTACTTGTCCTGTAACAGCTTCAGTGTGTAAGGCTGCTGGTCCAGGTTTTGAAGCCTTTGCTTAGGCTTCGTTGTAAGTGTAAGCAACAAACCACTGCATTTGTTACGAAGGTGGGAGTGGAGAGACCGGGCCGGATATAACGTCTGGAGCAGCGTAAGGGTTATAAGAAGTATCCAGGGAAGTGGATGAAAGGGTTCTTGTGGAGCTTTTTATTCCGGTTATTTACCTGTGGTCGATTTCAAGAGTTTTACTCCCCATGTTCGGTGCGACCAGCATGAGGGGTGACTACTCCTCTCCCCCCCCCCCCCCCCCCTCTCCTCTGTGTCTCCCTCTCTTCATCACCAACACCCATTATGGCCAGGAAAAATATTATTATTCGTCAATTTATAAAGATTAATCTCCTTGGATTTTCGTGGTCATTCACACACACACACACACACACACACACACACACACACACACACACACACACACCACACACACACACACACACACACACACACACACACACACACATACACACACACACACACGGGGCCTCGTAGCCTGGTGGACAGCGCGCAGGACTCGTAATTCTGTGGCGCGGGTTCGATTCCCGCACGAGGCAGAAACAAATGGGCAAAGTTTCTTTCACCCTAAGTGCCCCTGTTACCTAGCAGTAAATAGGTACCTGGGAGTTAGTCAGCTGTCACGGGCTGCTTCCTGGGGTGTGTGTGTGTGTGGTGTGGGAAAAAAAAAAAAAAAAAAAAAAGTAGTTAGTAAACAGTTGATTGACAGTTGAGAGGCGGGCCGAAAGAGCAAAGCTCAACCCCCGCAAAAACACAACTAGTAAACACACACACACACACACACTCAATTTCAGTTGCTCCTCATAGTGGAAAGAAGAAAATAAAATTATAGCTTGAGCTTAAAGTAGACTTGTTGAAACTTTATAATATATCTTTCATCTAAATATGTAAACACACCTAGCGAACAGGGAGCTCGCTAGGTGTGTTCGCGTTTTTTATCACAAAGCGTTTCAAACCAACTTGCGTTCGAGGTCTCGCTAAAAGGGTTGAGCGAGAACCAGCACAGGGATGTGGTGTCAGCGGAATCTCTTCTTGAAGGATTCCGAGGCAATTCGGATCCGGATTCAGATTCCAGCTTGACTTGAAAGCGGAGAGAACTATGCGCGTGACGACGTCCTACGAGGAAGGCGGCTGATTTACTTACTTTAATGGATTCTGAGAACGTGAGGTATTTGTGCATGTCGCGGTCCAGCCCGCAATCTGTCACTCGTCACCGCGAGCCGTGAGGTCCCGCGAAATGCTGGCTATATAGGCCTTCAGCGTCCGCGGAATCTTGAGGTATCAAGGGCCAGGTCACTTGTGTGAGGCGTCAGTGGCCGCTGGTCGTGTGTGCCGTGTCAATAACTTGGTGTCATAAGGAGTCATGACTCGTGTCATTTACAAACAACCTTTTGCATTGCAATTTTTAGACGTGTCATTCAGACCTGTTTAACAATTCCTTGCCACAATATTTTATTCGTTCGTAAAATCAGTGCATCACAAGCACACCAAGACCAACAACCATTCATTACTATGCAAGATAATACACTGAACGTGAGGACATGTATTACAGTAAGCTTGTAATTGGCCAAATTAGACAATATTAGAGAGTTGATGCTCTTGTTATTACGGCTCGCACGGTGGCAAGAGCATATATCGTGACCATAAGGATGAATAATGCAGCCGTGTGTTTACATTCTCAGCCATATGGATACATGTCACCGCCACTAAGTGCAGCTGGAGCGTGCCAGCTGCTCCAGCGTCACTGGCGCTGGAGCATGGCAGCTGGAGCGTGCCAGCTGCTCCAGCGTCACTGGCGCTGGAGCATGGCAGCTGGAGCGTGCCAGCTGCTCCAGCGTCACTGGCGCCGGAGCATGGCAGCTGGAGCGTAGCAGTTTTTTTTCCCAGGGATATTGGGCTGGGCGGGTCCTAAGCCTCTGGCTGGCCCACTAAGTGCTACTTGTTTCTGTTTTACTTAGGCGAAGTATGAGTATTTATGACTCGTATGGTCGCTTCAATAAGATTTTGCAGTAATTTTTTAACAACTTCTTCTACTCTGTTGAATCTAAGTTGAAATCTTATTGGGTTTGTAACTGTGCACTGTGTTAGATAATGTTCCAGTGGTCTGTCGGGGATTTCTCCACAGTGCTGACATTTCCTCTCATCTTCCGGAACCTGTAAGTCTATTTCCCATGCACATGGGTATCCAAGCCTGATGCGATGTAAGTGTACTTCTGTTGTTCTACTGCTCCCTTTCATCAAACTAAGTGATTACAAGTTGGTTGAATTGTACAACCCGCAGATCCTGATGATGCAACTGCTGTGTTGTGGTCACTGTACATCTTCTGCATTGCTCTATTTCTAATTACTTTCTTAATCTGTGATAGACTCTGTGGTATGCAAATGTATATATTTCTTCTCTTGGTTGGAAGTTTTGCAGCTTCGTCTGCAATGCCATTTCCTAATATTCCCACATGACTTGGCACCCAGTTGATCAGTACCCGACGGTCTTAACGTTTGAGTGGTTGCATTAATATGATACAAACACCATCTTTGTTATATGATGGATGTTGTCACGTACGTATTTTTGTTGCAAGGTTTCAATGGCAGTTCTCGAATCTGTATGTATGATAACATATTTTTGGTGTTCAACAAGAGCATGTTCCAAAGCCTTTTGAATGGCTAGCATCTCTGTTTGTAAAGTTGAACACCCATTTGAGAGTCTCCAACTATTTACAAAGTTTCCTGCTTTAACTGCAGCTCCGGTTTCTTGTCCCTGCTGGTCTACTGATCCATCTGTGAAGTAAGTGAAGCTGTCAAATGCATGTTAGCTTCTAAGCGTGGCAGCTGCTCCAGCGTCACTGGCGCCGGAGCGTGGCAGCTGCTCCAGCGCCAGTGGCGCCGGAGCGTGGCAGCTGCTCCCCATCACCACCAATACCACCCACGTTTATAACCAATTTTTGCATGTACCTGGAAATCAACCCAACAAAATTAGGGTATAATTTTTCGTGTTTTCACTGATATAGTTATTGTTGGGTGTTGGTGGACGGGGCGGCCTCTGGGGCCGTGTTTATGTGGTATTGAAGCCATTCTTTTCTGAAATGATCACTTTCAACTCTTCTTTATCGGGGATGAATTCTAACAAAAGGAATTTACAGCACTCTGGAATATTAAGAGTGTTATGGCGGGGTGTTTCATTACTGAGAGTAAGACCCAGCCAGCCGGCCTCCCAGCCTCCCAGCCAGTCTCCCAGCCAGTCTCCTACCTAGTGAACTACGTGTCAGTCAGCCATCCTTACAACCACCAACTTAGCCTTCCACGGCTGCTCGGTTAACCACGAAGCTAGGTGAGGTCACCCATCCAGTAACTGAATCAATCACACAGGTAGCAAGTCACTCAATCACCAGGGCAGCGGCGTGCAGCGGGACTGGTGCCCCCCATAACCCCTCCTCTCTCTCTCTCTCTCTCTCTCTCTCTCTCTCTCTCTCTCTCTCTCTCTCTCTCTCTCTCTCTCTCTCTCTCTCTCTCTCTCTCTCTCTCTCTCTCTCTCAAGATTTGCCAGTTAGTTCTGTTTTCCCAAATTCATTTCTATTGTCTCCGCCTGTCACCTCCCATATGTCATTTCCCACTCATCCTGGCTCCCCCCTTGCTTCCCATCCCCCCCGTGTGACACCACATATCTCCCCACCATCTCCGGCCTCATCCATGAGCTAACCCCATAATCTCTTCACCCCATGACCCCCACCCCATGACCCCTTCACCCCATGACCCCTTCACCTCATGATCCCTTCACCTCATGACCCCTTCACCCCATGACCCCCCACCCCCATGACCCAGCCCATGACCCCACCCCATGACCCCTCACCCCATGACCCCTCACCCCATGACCCCACCCCATGACCCCACCCCATGCCCCCACCCCATGACCCCACCCCATGACCCCACCCCATGACCCCACCCCATGACCCCACCCCATGACCCCACCCCATGACCCCACCCCATGACCCCACCCCATGACCATACCCCAAACCCCACCCCATGACCCCACCCCAAGACCCCACCCCAAGACCCCACCCCTGGATGCATCTCGGCTGATAAGGGCGCGTCTGGCTCCTGGGTACACACGAGGGCATAATTAAGTAGGTGGCCATCCTCAGCAGCAGTAGATGCTGATGAAGGGTGTCGGTCTGAGGGCATTACCCTATGTTACTCCCGAGAGCACGAGTCGCAGTACCAGCAGCAGCAGCAGCAGCAACCGCAGCAGCAGTAGCAGCAGCAGCAGCAGCAGCAACCGCAGCAGCAGCAGCAGCAGCAGCAGCAACCGCAGCAGCAGCAGCAGCAGCAGCAGCCGCAGCAGCAGCAGCAGCCGCAGCAGCAGCCGCAGCAGCAGCAGCAGCAGCAGCCGCAGCAGCAGCCGCAGCAGCAGCCGCAGCAGCAGCCGCAGCAGCAGCCGCAGCAGCAGCCGCAGCGGTATTTGTACCAGCAGCAGGAGGCATAACATCAGAAACAGCAGCTACTAACAGCAGTGTCAGCACCAACCTCAGAGAAACTGGTCAGTTACAAGCAGTCTCTGTGAATGGCACCCTTGGCCAGGCGTCGGCCGCGCAGGCCAGACGTCGGCCGCGCAGGCCAGACGTCGGCCGCGCGGGCCAGACGTCGGCCGCGCGGGCCAGACGTCGACGGCGCGCGCCAGACGTCGACGGCGCGGGCCAGACGTCGGCCGCGCGGGCCAGACGTCGGCCGCGCAGGCCAGACGTCGGCCGCGCGGGCCAGACGTCGGCCGCGCGGGCCAGACGTCGACGGCGCGGGCCAGACGTCGGCCGCGCGGGCCAGACGTCGACGGCGCGGGCCAGACGTCGGCCGCGCGGGCCAGACGTCGGCCGCGCAGGCCAGACGTCGGCCGCGCGGGCCAGACGTCGACGGCGCGTGCCAGACGTCGGCCGCGCGGGCCAGACGTCGACGGCGCGGGCCAGACGTCGGCCGCGCGTGCCAGACTAAGGCAAGTGGAACAAGTTAGTCAATTGTTGGAGTTTAATGGAGTGTTGAAGCAGATTAAACTTGGTGAGTTATGAGAGTCACAGAAGATGATTGTGTCCACTGGTGCGCTGTGAGGGCCCCGAGGGACGGTGAGCCGTGAGGGCCCCGAGGGACGGTGAGCCGTGAGGGCCCCGAGGGACGGTGAGCCGTGAGGGCCCCGAGGGACGGTGAGCCGTGAGGGCCCCGAGGGACGGTGAGCCGTGAGGGCCCCGAGGGACGGTGAGCCGTGAGGGCCCCGAGGGACGGTGAGCCGTGAGGGCCCCGAGGGACGGTGAGCCGTGAGGGCCCCGAGGGACGGTGAGCCGTGAGGGCCCCGAGGGACGGTGAGCCGTGAGGGCCCCGAGGGACGGTGAGCCGTGAGGGCCCCGAGGGACGGTGAGCCGTGAGGGCCCCGAGGGACGGTGAGCCGTGAGGGCCCCGAGGGACGGTGAGCCGTGAGGGCCCCGAGGGACGGTGCGCTGTGAGGGCCCCGAGGGACGGTGCGCTGTGAGGGCCCCGAGGGACGGTGCGCTGTGAGGGCCCCGAGGGACGGTGCGCTGTGAGGGCCCCGAGGGACGGTGCGCTGTGAGGGCCCCGAGGGACGGTGAGCCGTGAGGGCCCCCGAGGGACGGTGAGCCGTGAGGGCCCCGAGGGACGGTGCGCTGTGAGGGCCCCCGAGGGACGGTGAGCCGTGAGGGCCCCGAGGGACGGTGAGCCGTGAGGGCCCCCGAGGGGATGGTGAGCCGTGAGGGCCCCGAGGGGATGGTGAGCCGTGAGGGCCCCCGAGGGACGGTGAGCCGTGAGGGCCCCGAGGGACGGTGCGCTGTGAGGGCCCCGAAGGACGGTGCGCTGTGAGGGCCCCGAGGGACGGTGAGCCGTGAGGGCCCCGAGGGACGGTGAGCCGTGAGGGCCCCCGAGGGGACGGTGAGCCGTGAGGACCCCCGAGGGACGGTGAGCCGTGAGGGCCCCGAGGGGACGGTGAGCCGTGAGGACCCCCGAGGGACGTGTGACGTCAGGAGCCACATCTGCTCCCATAACCTCCCATCCCACCATATCGAACCTTCCATTCCATATCTCCCTTGACTCCTTTCCCAATCTCTCCCACCCACCACGGGCGATATTCTCAGCACTGAGGGGTAGGGAAGCCACGATGACGGGAAATCAACATTAAATCAACGTTAAATCAACATAGGATCCACGTAGGATCAACGTAGTATCAACGTTAAATCAACATAAGATCAACGTTAAATCAACATAAGATCAACGTTAAATCAACATAGGATCAACGTAGGATCAACGTAGTATCAACGTTAAATCAACATAAGATCAACGTTAAATCAACATAAGATCAACGTTAAATCAACATAGGATCAACGTTAAATGAACATAGTTTCGACGTTAAATCAACGTAGGTTCAACGTACAGATAGGCTCAACGTTGAATCCAAGTAGGATTAATGTGGTTAGGCCGGGGTGGTGACGGTGGTGACGGTGGTGACGTCGGTATGTGACAGTGGTGACGGAGCTGTGTCCAGCTGGCTGAGGTGTTACGTATCGTCACCTCCGACAGTCCTTCCCTGGGTGAGGACTTGGCTGTCTTAACCCTAGAAGTCCCTAAAAGTTGTCAGGCGCATCAGGGGCAAGGAATTCAGTGCCACTCCCAAGGTGGATGGAAGAAGTGTAAGTCGCTAGAGGCTACTAGCTAGGTTGAGCTAGGCTACCCGTTCGAGCTATGCTACTAACTAGGTTGAGCTAAGCTACCCGTACGAGCTAGGCTACTAGCTAGGTTGAGCTAGGCTACCCGTACGAGCTATGCTACTAACTAGGTTGAGCTAGGCTACCCGTACGAGCTAGGCTACTAGTTAGGTTGAGCTAGGCTACCCGTACGTGCTATGCTACTAACTAGGTTGAGCTAGGCTACCCGTACGAGCTAGGCTTCTAGCTAGGTTGAGCTAGGCTACCCGTACGAGCTAGGCTACTAGCTAGGTTGAGCTAGGCTACCCGTACGAGCTAGGCTACTAGCTAGGTTGAGCTAGGCTACCCGTACGAGCTAGGCTACTAGCTAGGTTGAGCTAGGCTACCCGTACGAGCTAGGCTACTAGCTAGGTTGAGCTAGGCTACCCGTACGAGCTAGGCTACTAGCTAGGTTGAGCTTGGCTACCCGTACGAGCTAGGCTACTAGCTAGGTTGAGCTAGGCTACCCGTACGAGCTAGGCTACTAGCTAGGTTGAGCTAGGCTACCCGTACGAGCTAGGCTACTAGCTAGGTTGAGCTAGGCTACCCGTACGAGCTAGGCTACTAGCTAGGTTGAGCTAGGCTACCCGTACGAGCTAGGCTACTAGCTAGGTTGAGCTAGGCTACCCGTACGAGCTAGGCTACTAGCTAGGTTGAGCTAGGCTACCCGTACGAGCTAGGCTACTAGCTAGGTTGAGCTAGGCTACTAGCTAGGTTGAGCTAGGCTACTAGCTAGGTTGAGCTAGGCTACCCGTACGAGCTAGGCTACTAGCTAGGTTGAGCTAGGCTACCCGTACGAGCTATGCTACTAGCTAGGTTGAGCTAGGCTACCCGTACGAGCTAGGCTACTAGCTAGGTTGAGCTAGGCTACCCGTACGAGCTAGGCTACTAGTTAGGTTGAGCTAGGCTACCCGTACGAGCTATACTACTAGCTAGGTTGAGCTAGGCTACCCGTACGAGCTATACTACTTGCTAGGTTGAGCTAGGCTACCCGTACGAGCTATACTACTTGCTAGGTTGAGCTAGGCTACCCGTACGAGCTAGGCTACCAGCTAGGATGAGCTAGGCTACCCGTACGAGCTAGGCTACTAGCTAGGTTGAGCTAGGCTACCCGTACGAGCTATACTACTAGCTAGGTTGAGCTAGGCTACCAGCTAGGTTGAGCTAGGCTACCCGTACGAGCTATGCTACTAGCTAGATTGAGCTAGGCTACCCGTACGAGCTATACTACTAGCTAGGTTGAGCTAGGCTACCCGTACGAGCTATGCTACCAGCTAGGTTGAGCTAGGCTACCCGTACGAGCTATACTACTAGCTAGGTTGAGCTAGGCTACCCGTACGAGCTATGCTACCAGCTAGGTTGAGCTAGGCTACCCGTACGAGCTATACTACTAGCTAGGTTGAGCTAGGCTACCCGTACGAGCTATGCTACTAGCAAGGTTGAGCTAGGCTACCCGTACGAGCTATGCTACCAGCTAGGTTGAGCTAGGCTACCCGTACGAGCTATGCTACTAGCTAGGTTGAGCTAGGCTACCCGGACGAGCTATGCTACCAGCTAGGTTGAGCTAGGCTACCCGTACGAGCTATGCTACTAGCAAGGTTGAGCTAGGCTACCCGTACGAGCTATGCTACTAGCTAGGATGAGCTAGGCTACCCGTACGAGCTATGCTACTAGCTAGGATGAGCTAGGCTACCCTTACGAGCGCTCAACGACAGGAATGCACTGAGGAGTCGTCGTCGTGGAAGCCTCCGCCGTTCACAGCCTCAATAGTAAATACGACACAGGTAGGTGTTGTAGCGGCGCCTTGGTTGTCGTGCCCTCCAAGGAACCGGAGATGCCTTCTTCAAGTTCAAGTACGTTTATTGAGACAGTAAAAAACATCTCAGAGGGATTGAGTAGCTTAGGCTACTTCTACTCTCCTTTTTACTTAATCATAGGCACCTTATACTCGCCATACAATTATACTTAGTCATACAGACACATTATACTTAATCATACAGACGCATTGTACTTAGTCATGTGTTCTCCCTGGTTCTTCAGCATGACGGCTGAGACATGTGTTCTGAGACATAGGTCTTCTGCCGGAGAAGGAGAATGATGACCCGGGTTCAGTCTCCTCTGTATCATGGCTGAGAGGTTGGCGGGGTTGTGTCTGGAGAGACCTGACCACCACCAGAAAAATCACTTCCAGGAAAGAGTAACCAATTTTAGCGCTTCTAATTGTCAATATCACAGGAATAGGGTGGAGGGGAGTTTGTCGGTAGGTGATAAGGGAAAGGGAATGTATTGATGAGGTGGTGGGGGAGTGTGTTGACGGTGGTGGGGGAGGAGGTGGGGGAGTGTGTTGACGGTGGTGGGATAGGAGGTGGGGGAGTGTGTTGACGGTGGTGGGGGAGGAGGTGGGGGAGTGTGTTGACGGTGGTGGGGGAGGAGGTGGGGGAGTGTGTTGACGGTGGTGGGGGAGGTGGTGGGGGAGGTGGTGGGGGAGTGTGTTGACGGTGGTGGGGGAGGAGGTGGGGAGTGTGTTGACGGTGGTGGGATAGGAGGTGGGGGAGTGTGTTGACGGTGGTGGGGGAGGAGGTGGGGGAGTGTGTTGACGGTGGTGGGGGAGGAGGTGGGGGAGTGTGTTGACGGTGGTGGGATAGGAGGTGGGGGAGTGTGTTGACGGTGGTGGGGGAGGAGGTGGGGGAGTGTGTTGACGGTGGTGGGGGAGGAGGTGGGGAGTGTGTTGACGATGGTGGGGGAGGAGGTGGGGAGTGTGTTGACGCTGGTGGGGGAGGAGGTGGGGAGTGTGTTGACGCTGGTGGGGGAGGAGGTGGGGAGTGTGTTGACGCTGGCGGGGGGAGGAGGTGGGGAGTGTGTTGACGTTGGCGGGGGAGGAGGTGGGGAGTGTGTTGACGGTGGTGGGATAGGAGGTGGGGGAGTGTGTTGACGGTGGTGGGGGAGGAGGTGGGGGAGTGTGTTGACGTTGGCGGGGGAGGAGGGTGGGGAGTGTGTTGACGATGGTGGGGGAGGAGGTGGGGAGTGTGTTGACGCTGGTGGGGGAGGAGGTGGGGAGTGTGTTGATGCTGGCGGGGGAGGAGGTGGGGGAGTGTGTTGACGTTGGCGGGGGAGGAGGTGGGGAGTGTGTTGACGGTGGTGGGGGAGGTGGTGGGGAGTGTGTTTTCGGTGGTGGGGGAGGAGGTGGGGAGTGTGTTGACGCTGGTGGGGGAGGAGGTGGGGAGTGTGTTGACGGTGGTGGGGGAGGAGGTGGGGAGTGTGTTGACGCTGGCGGGGGAGGAGGTGGGGGAGTGTGTTGACGCTGGCGGGGGAGGAGGTGGGGAGTGTGTTGACGCTGGTGGGGGAGGAGGTGGGGAGTGTGTTGACGCTGGTGGGGGAGGAGGTGGGGGAGTGTGTTAACGCTGGCGGGGGAGGAGGTGGGGAGTGTGTTGACGCAGGCGGGGGAGGAGGTGGGGAGTGTGTTGACGCTGGTGGGGGAGGAGGTGGGGAGTGTGTTGACGCTGGTGGGGGAGGAGGTGGGGAGTGTGTTGACGCTGGTGGGGGAGGAGGTGGGGAGTGTGTTGACGCTGGTGGGGGAGGAGGTGGGGAGTGTGTTGACGCTGGTGGGGGAGGAGGTGGGGAGGAGGTGGGGAGTGTGTTGACGCTGGCGGGGGAGGAGGTGGGGGAGTGTGTTGACGCTGGTGGGGGAGGAGGTTGGGAGTGTGGTGACGCTGGCGGGGGAGGAGGCGGGGGAGTGTGTTGACGCTGGTGGGGGAGGAGGTGGGGAGTGTGGTGACGCTGGTGGGGGAGGAGGTAGGGAGTGTGTTGACGCTGGCGGGGGAGGAGGTGGGGAGTGTGTTGACGCTGGTGGGGGAGGAGGTGGGGAGTGTGTTGACGCTGGTGGGGGAGGAGGTGGGGAGTGTGTTGACGCTGGCGGGGGAGGAGGTGGGGAGTGTGTTGACGCTGGCGGGGGAGGAGGTGGGGAGTGTGTTGACGCTGGTGGGGGAGGAGGTGGGGAGTGTGTTGACGCTGGCGGGGGAGGAGGTGGGGAGTGTGTTGACGCTGGCGGGGGAGGAGGTGGGGAGTGTGTTGACGCTGGTGGGGGAGGAGGTGGGGAGTGTGTTGACGCTGGTGGGGGAGGAGGTGGAGAGTGTGTTGACGCTGGTGGGGGAGGAGGTGGGGAGTGTGTTGACGCAGGCGGGGGAGGAGGTGGGGAGTGTGTTGACGGTTGCGGGGTAGGAGGTGGGGAGTGTGTTGATGCTGGTGGGGGAGGAGGTGGGGAGTGTGTTGACGCTGGTGGGGGAGGAGGTGGAGAGTGTGTTGACGCTGGTGGGGGAGGAGGTGGGGAGTGTGCTGATGCTGGCGGGGGAGGAGGTGGGGAGTGTGTTGACGCTGGTGGGGGAGGAGGTGGGGAGTGTGTTGACCCTGGTAGGGGAGGAGGTGGGGAGTGTGTTGACGCTGGGCTTATTGACTTGACTTCATACAAGTCAATAACCCCAGCATAGAAGAGGTGCCTTATCCCTTAATAAAATCTAGATTATTGACACCTGTCATAGCAAATCTAACATGGCGTCTCTACGCCACATCTAACTATTTCTTAGTTCTGAAATTGTCTATGTAATTGGTATTACAGTCATTACAGCCTCTCCGGTGGCCAGTGCCTTGACGTGGTGGGGAGGGGGGGGGATTCGGTTGCTTTTTAAGGCCTATCAACGGCGTGGAGGGTTATTAAGATCATCACAATCCCTTACTCATCAACCAGCAATCATACTTTATCTCTGAGCATCGTTGAGAACTATACTAAATTTTTCTAGAATATACACCCAAAAAGGCTGAGTTGACCTCACAAGTGAATATCTTCCTGATCTGAGGAGAGGTGAGGATGACTTGTGAGGCTCCTTCAATGGTGTAAGATGAGGTGTGAGACTTGTGTAGTGTGTATCACCCGTGTGTACCACCCGTGTGTACCACCCGTGTGAACCACCCGTGTGTACCACCCGTGTGTACCACCCGTGTGTACCACCCCGTGTGTACCACCCGTGTGTACCACCCGTGTGTACCACCCGTGTGTACCACCCGTGTGTACCACCCGTGTGTACCACCCGTGTGTACCACCCGTGTGTACCACCCGTGTGTACCACCCCGTGTGTACCACCCGTGTGTACCACCCGTGTGTACCACCCGTGTGTACCACCCGTGTGTACCACCCGTGTGTACCACCCGTATGTACCACCCGTGTGTACCACCCGTGTGTACCACCCGTGTGTACCACCCGTGTGTACCACCCCGTGTGTACCACCCGTGTGTACCACCCGTGTGTACCACCCGTGTGTACCACCCGTGTGTACCACCCGTGTGTACCACCCGTGTGTACCACCCGTGTGTACCACCCGTGTGAACCAGCCGTGTGTACCACCCGTGTGTACCACCCGTGTGTACCACCCGTGTGTACCACCCGTGTGAACCAGCCGTGTATACCACCCGTGTGAACCACCCGTGTGTACCACCCGTGTGAACCACCCGTGTGAACCACAAGTGTGTACCACCCGTGTGAACCAGCCGTGTGAACCAGCCGTGTGTTAACCATGCAGTAACGCCCATAACTCCTCGTTTCCCTTTATGTGAAGGTTGTGAGTCTGGTGGATAAGCCTCAGGTCATGCGGGGCGCGCTATTGGGGTCATGAGGCTAGGCAGGAGGTGCTGCACATGCTGCTTCAGAATAACTGAACCTGGTCCAGTTACACCAGCAAACCTGGTTATCTATCTTAAGATGATTTTGGGGCTTAACGTTCCAGCGGGGCTTAAGCGCTGGAACGCTTAATAGGTACCTGGGGTTTAAGCAGCCCAGGTACCTATTTACTGCTAGGTGAACAGGAAAATCAGGGTGAAAGAAACTTTTCCCATTTGCTTTCGCTAGGGATCGAACCCCGAACCTTAGGACTACGAATACCGAGCTCTGTCCACTCAACCGTCAGGCCCCTCAGGTCCATACACTATTCGTACAATATTGGGTATTTGTGATCTGCGTCTGTCCCTCCCTTCTCCCCCCTCCCCCTCCCCCCTTGTAGGACTCCACCGTGGGTGAAGACATTGGGACGTGAAGAATTATTATTTTTACATATCGTGCCACAGGTGTGTGGTGGTCTCCGTCGTGCGGTGGTGTGTGCGTCTACGAACTCCCGACGACAAGGTCGCCCCCCCCCCTCGCCTCGCCCAGGTGCTCGGTATGGACCTACCCAACACTGACGCCATCACGCCTCTCCGTTGACTTACTCGTTCCTTCTCTTTTATCCCCTGTTTAGACTTTTGGAATTATTTTCCCGGAGTGTTTCACTAAGCATTTATACCTGGCAGACATGGGGCCAGATTCACGAAAGCACTTACGCAAGCACTTACGAACGTGTACATCTTTCCTCAATTTTTGACGGCTTTGGTTACATTTAATAAACCATTTACAAGCATGAAAACTTCCCATTCAACTGTTGGTATTGTTCTAAACAGCCTCTTGGTGCTTCCGAGCTCATTAACTGTTTAATAATCGGAAACAAAATCTCCAAAGATTGAGAAAAGATGTACAGGTTCGTAAGTGCTTGCGTAAGTGCTTGCGTAAGTGCTTTCGTGAATCTGGCCCCTGGTTACTGGTGACTGTGGATCAGGTGGTGGTGGTGGAGGGGTGAGAGTGTCGGCGCCTTCCCACTTGTCCCCGTCCTTAACAACACTGTAGTTACACTGAGGCACTACAGCCTCTGTAATTATATGTTCTCTTAAGAAGATGATATTTCTGTAAACAAGTATTATTGTCTATTGTACACTTTAAAAGTGCCTTAATAACCTTCTCTTCAATCTTTTAGTTACTGAAGTTCAGTATTGAAGAGTGTTATATTTTGTAAACATAACCATTAAGATGTATTTAAATATATGCAAAATGGCAAGCAAAATGGCTAGCTAAGGAATGGCTAGCTAAGGAAAATGGCTAGCTAAGCTAAATGGCTAGCTAAGCTAAATGGCTAGCTAAGCTAGCTAAGCTAAATGGCTAGCTAAGGAAGCAAAATGGCTAGCTAAGTAAAATTTGATATACTTTTCACACAACCATTTGGGCTGGACGGTAGAGCAACTGTCTCGCGTCGTGCAGGTCGGCGTTCAATCCCCACCGTCCAAGTGGTTAGATACCATTCCTTTCCCCTATCCCATCCCAAATCCTTATCCTGACACCTTCTAAATGGTATATAGTCTTAATAGTTTCGCGCTTGCTCCTGATAATTCCCTTCTCTCTCTCTCTCTATCTCTCTCTCCCCCTTCCTCCCTCCCTCCGTCCCTCCCTCCCTCCGTCCCTCCCTCCCTCCTTCCCTCCCTCTCTCGCACTAAATCGTGACGAAACATTAGCACTAACATTAAGAAAGAGAAACTGTGATAAATTTGATGGCCAAACAGAAATTGGTTTGGTGTTGGGCTGAAGGCGTTTGAACACCTCTAGTGGGGCATGTACCCCTGCAGCACACACCTGCAGCACACACCTGCAGCACACACCTGCAGCACTCACCTGCAGCACCCAGCAGCAGCACACAGCAGCAGCACACACCTGCAGCACTCACCTGCAGCACACAGCAGCAGCACACAGCAGCAGCATACACCTAAAACACACACCTGCAGCACACACCTGCAGCACTCACCTGCAGCACACACCTGCAGCACTCACCTGCAGCACACACCTTCAGCACACACCTGCAGCACTCACCCGCAGCACACACCTATAGCACACACCTGCAGCACTCACCTGCAGCACACACCTGCAGCACTCACCTGCAGCACACTCCTGCAGCACACATCTGCAGCACACACCTTCAGCACACACCTGCAGCACTCACCCGCAGCACACCTGTAGCACACACCTGCAGCACTCACCTGCAGCACACACCTGCAACACTCACCTGCAGCACACACCTGCAGCACTCACCTGCAGCACACACCAGCAGCACACACCTGCAGCACACACCTGCACCACAGATCAGCAGCACACACCAGCACCACACACCTGCAGCACACACCAGCAGCACACAACTGCAGCATACACCAGCAGCACACACCTGCAGCACACAACTGCAGCACACACCTGCAGCACACAACTGCAGCACACACCTGCAGCACACAACTGCAGCATACACCAGCAGCACACACCTGCAGCACACACCTGCAGCACACAACTGCAGCACACACCTGCAGCACACAACTGCAGCACACACCTGCAGCAATAACGTTCACTTCGTGATAAAAGGCTGCAGGGACGAGTTGCTAGGATGAACACAGCCATTTACAGATTAAATATTCGTCTACGAAGGTGCACGTAAGGAAGATTTCAAGGTTGTCTTCTTTGTTTCTGGCTCCCTAAGCTAATCTTATAGGTTAAGGATCTCCAAGTGAGGTAGCGTAGCGGTGCTGGCCTTCACGATACCTGTTAGACCATATCTGTTTATTTTGTGTGGTTTTCTGTGTATATATTTCAGTCAAGCGTAGTAATGTGAAGTATCACTAAATATTGAACGTAAAATATTGATGAACAGCACAAGATAGTGAAATATGGCTGGCAAATCACGTAGAGTTATTTCACCATTTCTATTCCTATTAGCAACCTGGCTGACCTCCACACAAGCAGAACTAGCAGCATTACATTTAGCAACCAGCACATTAAAAACATTGGAGGAGGAATAATATTCTGCGATTCAAAGTCTGCTCTTCAAGCAATCGAAAACTTCTCTTGGAAGATCGACAGCAAGAAGCTCATTCTCCCAATTATAAGTGACCTAATTGATGCACAGAGTAAAGGGTTTCGAATCTCCTTTGTATGGATACCTTCACACATAAATATAACCCATCAAAATGAGACAGACATTGCAGCCAAATTAGCGTGTAACAAGTTTGAAGTTGAATTAGATCTAGGTATCCCCATCTCTGCTGTCAAAACTGTATTGATCCAAACATTCAGATCTGATAGGAAAGAACTTACTGACTCCCAACGACCTGAAAGTATTAGTATAAAATTCTATGATTTGTTCAGATCTGAAACCTACATCTATGGACAGCACAAAACGTCCACTAGACTGTGCGACACAGTGGTTGCAAGGATCAGGTTGGGTTACCGTTACCTGTGGCAGGTGGCTGCAGGTGACGGGTCTCCCAATCCTGAGCACTCCAGTTGCAAACTCTGTGAGCAGGAACTACGGCATGATCTCCCGCACTACATCACTGAATGCCCAGTTATTAGACCTTTCAGACCAGTTGGCATGAGGTACCTGGAGCTTTGCAATTACTTTATTCACTCTCGTATTCTTGAAGATATCCTCACAGTATACCCAAAATTTGCCAGTGCAGGCTATTAAACACATGGCTCTGTATGACTAACCATCCTGCGAGATGGGGACTTGTATTACCACTGCTGCCTTATTCAATCTTGTGGTGTTGATATCCTCAAAATGCATCCGGAGTCTGCCAGTGCAGACCGCTTATCACATGCCTCTGTATGACTAACCATCCTGTGTGATGGGGATTATTTAGCATCACCTAGTTAGCTTCTTTTTGACACACTGTACTCCACTTCATATAGTCTAAGGTAGCTGCACTAATGCAGATGTACCTAATATGTTAATAAAAAAAATATTAGCAACCCAGAACTAGTAGCATTACACTTAGCAACCAGTACATTAAAAAACATTGGAGGAGGAATAATATTTTGTGATTCAAAGTCTGCTCTTCAAGCAATCGAAAACGTCTCTTGGAAGACCGACAGCAAGAACCTCATACTCCCAATTATAAATGAATTGCTGCACAGAGTAAAGGGTCTCGAATCTCCTTTGTATGGATACCTTAACACATAAATATAACCCATCAGAATGAGACAGACATTGCAGCCAAATTAGCGTGTAACAAAGATGAAGTTGAATTAGATCTAGGTATCCCCATCTCTGCTGTCAAAACTGTATTGGTCCAAACACTCAGGTCTGATAGGAGAGAAATTGCTGCTGCCAACGACCTGAAAACACTAGCATAAGAAACTATGATTTGTTCAGATCTGAAACCTACATCTATGGGCAGCACAAAACGTGGACCAAACTGTGCGACACAGTGGTTGCCAAGATCAGGTTGGGTTACCGTTACCTGTGGCAGGTGGCTACAGGTGACGGGTCTCCCAATCCTGAGAACTCCAGGTGCAAACTCTGTGAGCAGGAACTGCGGCATGGCCAACACCCGCACTTGCTGGTGTCCAACACCTGCACTTGCTGGTGTCCAACACCCGCACTTGCTGGTGTCCAACACCCGCACTTGCTGGTGTTCAACACCTGCACTTGCTGGTGTCCAACACCCGCACTTGCTGGTGTCCAACACCCGCACTTGCTCGTGGCCAACACCCGCACTTGCTGGTGTCCAACACCCGCACTTGCTGGTGTCCAACACCCGCACTTGCTCGTGGCCAACACCCGCACTTGCTGGTGTCCAACACCCGCACTTGCTGGTGTCCAACACCTGCACTTGCGTGCTGGCCAACACCCGCACTTGCTGGTGTCCAACACCTGCACTTGCTGGTGTCCAACACCCGCACTTGCTCGTGGCCAACACCCGCACTTGCTCGTGGCCAACACCCGCACTTGCTGGTGTCCAACACCCGCACTTGCTCGTGGCCAACACCCGCACTTGCTCGTGGCCAACACCCGCACTTGCTAGTGTCCAACACCCGCACTTGCTGGTGTCCAACACCCGCACTTGCTGGTGTCCAACACCCGCACTTGCTGGTGTCCAACACCCGCACTTGCTGGTGTCCAACACCCGCACTTGCTAGTGTCCAACACCCGCACTTGCTGGTGTCCAACACCCGCACTTGCTGGTGTCCAACACCTGCACTTGCTGGTGTCCAACACCCGCACTTGCTGGTGTCCAGCACCCGCACTTGCTAGTGTCCAACACCCGCACTTGCTGGTGTCCAACACCCGCACTTGCTGGTGTCCAACACCCGCACTTGCTGGTGTCCAACACCCGCACTTGCTCGTGGCCAGCACCCGCACTTGCTGGTGTCCAACACCCGCACTTGCTGGTTTCCAACACCCGCACTTGCTGGTGTCCAACACCCGCACTTGCTGGTGTCCAACACCCGCACTTGCTCGTGGCCAACACCCGCACTTGCTGGTGTCCAACACCCGCACTTGCTGGTGTCCAACACCCGCACTTGTTCGTGGCCAACACCCGCACTTGCTGGTGTCCAACACCCGCACTTGCTGGTGTCCAACACCTGCACTTGCTGGTGTCCAACACCCGCACTTGCTAGTGGCCAACACCCGCACTTGCTGGTGTCCAACACCCGCACTTGCTGGTGTCCAACACCTGCACTTGCGTGCTGGCCAACACCCACACTTCCTGGTGTCCAACACCTTTACCTGCGTGCTGGCCGACATCTGTCTCACGATTTGGGAGCTTGTGGACCGATTTTTCTAAAATGCGGCGGACTGGTCGCTTTACGGGGGAGTGGCGAGAGGAATTTGTATAAAGTGTGGGAGCAGCCGAGCGGAATATTGAACTTCCTTAACTGGTGTCCGCCCGCAATTTTTGACCGGCGTCCAAGGTTTTATATTTTTTTTTTTTGCGTGCGTGTGCGTGGTGACGCAAGGCCTCAGGTGAGTCTTGTTGGGAGTATATATTATGGACGGACTTACTGGCTATATATATAATGGGGATTTTTCGTTCTAAACTCCGTGTTTTGTGTTCTGGTGTTGACTTTGGTTTCTGGTCTGAATCTTCCAGTGAGGTGTGAAATAGTGTACATGTATGGTGTTATCCAGGGAACACTCTCATGTACACACTGGGAGAACACTCTCATGTACACACTGGGAGAACACTCTCATGTACACACTGGGAGAACACTCTCATGTACATACAATGAGAGAACACTCTCATGTACATACTAGGAGAACACTCTCATGTACACACTGGGAGAACACTCTCATGTACACACTGGGAGAACACTCTCATGTACACACTGGGAGAACACTCTCATGTACATACTAGGAGAACACTCTCATGTACACACTGGGAGAACACTCTCATGTACACACTGGGAGAACACTCTCATGTACACACTGAGAGAACACTCTCATGTACACACTGGGAGAACACTCTCATGTATACACTAGGAGAACACTCATGTACACACTGAGAGAACACTCTCATGTACACACTAGGAGAACACTCTAATGTACACACACGTGGTCCCCCGGGTGGTCCACCACGTGGTCTTCCCGGGTGGTCCACCACATGGGTCCCCCGGGCGGTCCACCACGTGGTCCCCCGGGCGGTCCACCACGTGGTCCCCCGGGCGGTCCACCACGTGGGTCCCCGAGCGGTCCACCACGTGGTCCCCCGGGCGGTCCACCACGTGGTCCCCCGGGCGGTCCACCACGTGGGTCCCCGGGCGGTCCACCACGTGGTCCCCCGGGTGGTCCACCACATGGGTCCCCCGGGCGGTCCACCACGTGGTCCCCCGGGTGGTCCACCACATGGGTCCCCCGGGTGGTCCACCACGTGGTCCCCCGGGCGGTCCACCACGTGGTCCCCCGGGCGGTCCACCACGTGGTCCCCCGGGCGGTCCACCACGTGGGTCCCCGGGCGGTCCACCACGTGGTCCCCCGGGTGGTCCACCACGTGGTCCCCCGGGTGGTCCACCACGTGGGTCCCCGAGCGGTCCACCACGTGGTCCCCCGGGCGGTCCACCACGTGGTCCCCCGGGCGGTCCACCACGTGGTCCCCCGGGCGGTCCACCACGTGGTCCCCCGGGCGGTCCACCACGGGGTCCCCCGGGCGGTCCACCACGTGGTCCCCCGGGCGGTCCACCACGTGGTCCCCCGGGTGGTCCACCACGTGGTCCCCGAAGGGAGCGCCTCAGCCCGGGGGGGGGGGTGAAGGGGGGGAAACAGGAGGGCATCTTTAATATGAACAAAATGTTCCTGGCGGACCTCACGTCGACCAGCCGAACCCACCACCACCACCTGCCACAGCTGGCCACCACCACCACCTGCCACAGCTGGCCACCACCACCACCACCACCACCACCTGCCACAGCTGGCCACCACCACCACCACCTGCCACAGCTGGCCACCACCACCTGCCACAGCTGGCCACCACCACCACCTGCCACAGCTGGCCACCACCACCACCTGCCACAGCTGGCCACCACCACCACCTGACACAGCTGGCCACCACCACCACCTGCCACAGCTGGCCACCACCACCACCTGACACAGCTGGCCACCACCACCACCTGCCACAGCTGGCCACCACCACCACCTGACACAGCTGGCCACCACCACCACCTGCCACAGCTGGCCACCACCACCACCTGCCACAGCTGGCCACCACCACCACCTGCCACAGCTGGCCACCACCATCACCACCACCTAGCACAGCTGGCCACCACCACCACCTGCCACAGCTGGCCACCACCACCTGGCACAGCTGGCCACCACCACCACCACCTGGCACAGCTGGCCACCAACATCACCACCACCTGCCACAGCTGGCCACCACCACCACCTGGCACAGCTGGCCAACACCATCACCACCACCTAGCACAGCTGGCCACCACCACCACCTGCCACAGCTGGCCACCACCACCTGGCACAGCTGGCCACCACCACCACCACCTGGCACAGCTGGCCACCACCACCACCACCACCACCTGCCACAGCTGGCCACCACCATCACCTGCCACAGCTGGCCACCACCACCACCTGCCACAGCTGGCCACCACCATCACCACCACCTGCCACAGCTGGCCACCACCACCACCACCACCACCTGCCACAGCTGGCCACCACCATCACCACCACCTGCCACAGCTGGCCACCACCACCACCACCTGCCACAGCTGGCCACCACCATCACCATTACCTGCCACAGCTGGCCACCACCACCACCTGCCACAGCTGGCCACCACCATCACCACCACCACCTGCCACAGCTGGCCACCACCACCACCACCACCACCACCACCACCTGCCACAGCTGGCCACCACCACCACCTGGCACAGCTAGCCACCACCACCACCACCTGCCACAGCTGGCCACCACCACCACCACCACCACCACCACCTGCCACAGCTGGCCACCACCACCACCACCTGCCACAGCTGGCCACCACCACCACCTGCCACAGCTGGCCACCACCATCACCACCACCACCTGCCACAGCTGGCCACCACCACCACCACCACCACCACCACCACCACCACCTGCCACAGCTGGCCACCACCATCACCACCACCTGCCACAGCTGGCCACCACCACCACCACCTGTCACAGCTGGCCACCACCATCACCATTACCTGCCACAGCTGGCCACCACCAATACCTGCCACAGCTGGCCACCACCATCACCACCACCACCTGCCACAGCTGGCCACCACCACCACCACCACCTGCCACAGCTGGCCACCACCACCACCTGGCACAGCTAGCCACCACCACCACCACCTGCCACAGCTGGCCACTACCACCACCTGACACAGCTGGCCACCACCACCACCACCTGCCACAGCTGGCCACCACCACCACCTGGCACAGCTAGCCACCACCACCACCTGCCACAGCTGGCCACCACCACCACCTGGCACAGCTGGCCACCACCACCACCTGACACAGCTGGCCACCACCACCACCACCTGCCACAGCTGGCCACCACCACCACCTGGCACAGCTAGCCACCACCACCACCACCTGCCACAGCTGGCCACCACCACCACCACCACCTGCCACAGCTGGCCACCACCACCTGCCACAGCTGGCCACCACCACCACCTGCCACAGCTGGCCACCACCACCACCTGCCACAGCTGGCCGCCACCACCACCACCTGCCACAGCTGGCCACCACCACCTGCCACAGCTGGCCACCACCACCACCTGCCACAGCTGGCCACCACCACCTGCCACAGCTGGCCACCACCACCACCTGCCACAGCTGGCCACCACCACCACCTGCCACAGCTGGCCACCCCCACCTGCCACAGCTGGCCACCACCACCACCTGCCACAGCTGGCCACCACCACCACCACCTGCCACAGCTGGCCACCACCACCACCACCACCTGGCACAGCTGGCCACCACCACCACCACCTGGCACAGCTGGCCACCACCACCTGCCACAGCTGGCCACCACCACCTGCCACAGCTGGCCACCACCACCTGCCACAGCTGGCCACCACCACCTGCCACAGCTGGCCACCATCACCACCACCACCTGCCACAGCTGGCCACCACCACCACCACCACCACCTGGCACAGCTGGCCACCACCACCACCTGGGACAGCTGGCCACCACCACCACCTGGCACAGCTGGCCACCACCACCTGCCACAGCTGGCCACCACCACCTGCCACAGCTGGCCACCACCACCTGCCACAGCTGGCCACCACCACCACCACCACCTGCCACAGCTGGCCACCACCACCACCACCTGCCACAGCTGGCCACCACCACCACCTGCCACAGCTGGCCACCACCACCACCACCTGCCACAGCTGGCCACCACCATCACCACCACCTGGCACAGCTGGCCACCACCTCCACCTGCCACAGCTGGCCACCACCATCACCACCACCACCTGCCACAGCTGGCCACCACCACCTGCCACAGCTGGCCACCACCACCACCTGCCACAGCTGGCCACCACCACCACCACCTGCCACAGCTGGCCACCACCACCACCTGCCACAGCTGGCCACCACCATCACCACCACCTGGCACAGCTGGCCACCACCTCCACCTGCCACAGCTGGCCACCACCATCACCACCACCACCTGCCACAGCTGGCCACCACCATCACCACCACCTGGCACAGCTGGCCACCACCACCACCTGCCACAGCTGGCCACCACCATCACCACCACCACCTGCCACAGCTGGCCACCACCATCACCACCTGCCACAGCTGGCCACCACCACCACCTGCCACAGCTGACCACCACCACCATCACCACCACCACCACCACCACCACCACCTGCCACAGCTGGCCACCACCATCACCACCACCACCTGCCACAGCTGGCCACCACCACCACCACCTGCCACAGCTGGCCACCACCACCACCACCTGCCACAGCTGGCCACCACCATCACCACCACCACCTGCCACAGCTGGCCACCACCACCACCTGGCACAGCTGGCCACCACCACCACCTGACACAGCTGGCCACCACCATCACCACCACCACCTGCCACAGCTGGCCACCACCACCACCTGGCACAGCTGGCCACCACCACCACCTGACACAGCTGGCCACCACCATCACCACCACCACCTGCCACAGCTGGCCACCACCACCACCTGGCACAGCTGGCCACCACCACCACCTGACACAGCTGGCCACCACCATCACCACCACCACCTGCCACAGCTGCCCACCACCACCACCTGGCACAGCTGGCCACCACCACCACCTAGCACAGCTGGCCACCACCACCACCTGACACAGCTGGCCACCACCATCACCACCACCACCTATCACAGCTGGCCACCACCACCACCTGCCACAGATTGCCACCACCTATCACAGCTGGCCACCACCACCACCTGCCACAGATGGCCACCACCAATCACAGCTGGCCACCACCACCACCTGTCATAGTTGACCACCACCTATCACAGCTGGCCACCACCACCACCTGCCACAGATGGCCACCACCTATCACAGCTGGCCACCACCACCTGCCACAGATGGCCACCACCTATCACAGCTGGCCACCACCACCTGCCACAGATGGCCACCACCACCACCTGCGATAGTTGACCACCACCTATCACAGCTGGCCACCACCACCACCTGCCACAGATGGCCACCACCTATCACAGCTGGCCACCACCACCACCTGCCACAGATGGCCACCACCTATCACAGCTGGCCACCACCACCTGCCACAGATGGCCACCACCTATCACAGCTGGCCACCACCACCTATCACAGCTGGCCACCACCACCACCTGCCACAGATGGCCACCACCTATCACAGCTGGCCACCACCACCTATCACAGCTGGCCACCACCACCACCTGCCACAGATGGCCACCACCTATCACAGCTGGCCACCACCACCTATCACAGCTGGCCACCACCACCACCTATCACAGCTGGCCACCACCACATATAGTCGCCACATAAGTGCACCAGTCAAGGCACTAACGGACCGCCACCAACAACAGAGCAGTGAAACAGGAGTTCTCTCAACCACTTCAATAGACTCCAAAGGATTCTTCTGTGAGGTGTATAGTGTTGAAGACCCGGCCTTGTGACACCAGGAGGCTTCTTGGGACACCTGTACCTTCACGTGGTCCACCAGCTGTCTGTGGCAGCATGTCACGGGGTCCACCAGTTGTCTGTGGTAGCATGTCACGGGGTCCACCAGCTGTCTGTGGCGGCATGTCACGGGGTCCACCACCTGTCTGTGGCAGCATGTCACGGGGTCCACCAGCTGTCTGTGGCGGCATGTCACGGGGTCCACCAGTTGTCTGTGGCAGCATGTCACGTGGTCCACCAGCTGTCTGTGGCAGCATGTCACGGGGTCCACCAGCTGTCTGTGGCGGCATGTCACGGGGTCCACCAGTTGTCTGTGGCAGCATGTCACGGGGTCCACCAGCTGTCTGTGGCGGCATGTCACGGGGTCCACCAGCTGTCTGTGGCAGCATGTCACGGGGTCCACCAGCTGTCTGTGGCGGCATGTCACGGGGTCCACCACCTGTCTGTGGCAGCATGTCACGGGGTCCACCAGCTGTCTGTGGCGGCATGTCACGGGGTCCACCAGCTGTCTGTGGCAGCATGTCACGGGGTCCACCAGCTGTCTGTGGCGGCATGTCACGGGGTCCACCACCTGTCTGTGGCAGCATGTCACGGGGTCCACCAGCCCGCCTGCTTCAACATTTTACGTAACATTTTTTAAGGTAAGTAGTGAGGGCGCGCGAGTGTGCGTGTGTGCTCAGGTGTGCATGCAGGCCCTAGCATCCGCCTATCGACATCAGAAGTTCATCCAGTGGATTTTTATATTCGTAAATATACATTTATACAGTTGTGTATCGAATTGGCTTCGTCCACTTCATGTATAGTTCGTCCCACTTATTTCTGACTCTGAAAATAATATTTTAGTCGTCTGTGCAACGCGTCTGTGCATCCCGTTTCCAAGTATCTCCTTCGTCCTTAACTTGAACATTGTTTCTATATCTACTTTGTCAGTCCATGTTATTACCCTGCACGTCGTTGTCATGTCTACACTCTTCATTCTTTCCGTTAGTGTTGTGAGCTTAAGTTCTGTCTTTCCTCGTAGCTCGGTCCCCTTAGCACGAGCCTTGTTGCCTACTTTTGCAGAGTTTGGTTTTGTGTTCCTTTAGGTAGGGGGTTCCATGCCGAGGCAACATACTCAAAAATGGGTCTGACAAAGGATGGATACAGCGCTCCGAGGCGCTCTTTGTCTCAGTTTGTGAAGGATAAGCGGACGTTTTCCAATACAGGATACACTGCCTTCCTTGTCGTGGTGATGTGTGCCTCTGGTGGTAGATATACAGTTATGTCTACTCCTAACTCTCTCTCTCTCTCTCTCTCTGTCTCTCTCTCTCTCTCTCTCTCTCTCTCTCTCTCTCTCTCTCTCTCTCTCTCCTCTCTCTCTCTCTCTCTCTCTCTCTGTCTCTCTCTCTCTCTCTCTCTCTCTCTCTCTCTCTCTCTCTCTCTCTCTCTCTCTCTCTCTCTCTCTCTCTCTCTCTCTCTCTCTGTGTTTTAAATGGGATAATTTCAAATAATGTTTTGTTTTATTGCGGATAAATGCCTTTCCTTCACCTGTACTTTGAGGCTTTCTTGTTCCAATGTCTGGCCACATAACCTTGCATTTGTCAGGGGGTTCAGGTCTAGGAGCCATTTCTCATATTGTCAGTGGAGATTGTCTAGTTCATCTTGCATGTATTCCCACCCTCCTCAGTTCTGATTCGTGTCATTAGGCTTGCATCGTCAGGACCCATGGACAGGTATGTTGGGTGTGTGTGGACGGGTAGTGGCGTGAGGGGGGGGGGAGGGAGGTGACAGCAGGTGTGGAGTGCCTGTCCATCATCCCAGACAAAAGTGTGTGTGGAAGGGACGGTAATGAGCAATGTGAGACAGTAAATTATTATGTAATTAACAACAGCCTCTTGTTTTAGATTAGCTACTACTAAGATTTAATGAGATCTGGCGAGGATAGCGCCTTCCCCCCACATTAAGGACCCAACTCCCACCATCCAAGTGAAATATGGCTCAGCCTTTCCTTACGCAGAATGTAATCTCGTCTCAAATTCGCTTTTGAACATTATCAAAATAAAAACAAAATATATATATATATATATATATATATATATATATATATATATATATATATATATATATATATATATATATATATATATATATATATATATATATATATATATTCTCAGTGAAGGCTATGGACGTCCTAGAGGAGGGCGGCGACCATTGACTTCCTCACAGTAGGTCACCAGGGGAGAGGTGGAGGGCGGACCTCACCGTACACACTGCTGACTTTATCGTCTTGATGTCACTGTGAACCTTGATTTATATATTGTTGGAATCGTTTCAGGGTTGTCGCAGAGGTGGCGTGGTAGTGTTGGGAGTGTAAGGGGGGGGGGGGGTTGTCTGTGAGTTTGAAGTCAGATGTGTAGGGGCTCCGTGGCGTTAACCCTCCCCCCCCCCACCTAGCGTGACACACACGCTGACATCACACCCAGGCTGATATCACACCCAGACTGACATCACACCCAGGCTGACATCACACCCAGGCTGACATCACACCCAGGCTGACATCACACCGAGGCTGACATCACACCCAGGCTGACATCACACCCAGGCTGACATCACACCCAGACTGACATCACACCCAGGCTGACATCACACCCAGGCTGACATCACACCCAGGCTGACATCACACCCAGGCTGACACCACACCCAGACTGACATCACACCCAGGCTGACATCACACCCAGGCTGACATCACACCCAGGCTGACATCACACCCAGGCTGACATCACACCCAGGCTGACATCACACCCAGGCTGACATCACACCCAGACTGACATCACACCCAGGCTGACATCACACCCAGGCTGACATCACACCCAGGCTGACATCACACCCAGACTGACATCACACCCAGGCTGACATCACACCCAGGCTGACATCACACCCAGGCTGACATCACACCCAGGCTGACACCACACCCAGACTGACATCACACCCAGGCTGACATCACACCCAGGCTGACATCACACCCAGGCTGACATCACACCCAGGCTGACATCACACCCAGGCTGACATCACACCCAGACTGACATCACACCCAGACTGACATCACACCCAGACTGACATCACACCCAGGCTGACATCACACCCAGACTGACATCACACCCAGACTGACATCACACCCAGGCTGACATCACACCCAGACTGACATCACACCCAGACTGACATCACACCCAGACTGACATCACACCCAGACTGACATCACACCCAGGCTGACATCACACCCAGGCTGACATCACACCCAGACTGACATCACACCCAGACTGACATCACACCCAGGCTGACATCACACCCAGACTGACATCACACCCAGGCTGACATCACACCCAGGCTGACATCACACCCAGGCTTACATCACACCCAGACTGACATCACACCCAGACTGACATCACACCCAGACTGACATCACACCCAGACTGACATCACACCCAGACTGACATCACACCCAGACTGACATCACACCCAGACTGACATCACATCCAGGCTGACATCACACCCAGGCTGACATCACACCCAGACTGACATCACACCCAGACTGGCGTCACCAAACCTCCAACCTTAAATGATCCACTAAGCAACCACCACCCTCATCAACCAGCCAACCACCACCCTCATCAACCAGCCAACCACCACCCTCATCAACCAGCCAACCACCACCCTCATCAACCAGCCAACCACCACCCTCATCAACCAGCCAACCACCACCCTCATCAACCAGTCAACCACCATCCTCATCAACCAGCCAACCACCACCCTCATCAACCAGCCAAACACCACCCTCATCAACCAGCCAACCACCACCCTCATCAACCAGCCAACCACCACCCTCATCAACCAGCCAACCACCACCCTCATCAACCAGCCAACCAACACCCTCATCAACCAGCCAACCACCACCCTCATCAACCAGCCAACCAACACCCTCATCAACCAGCCAACCACCACCCTCATCAACAAGCCAACCACCACCCTCATCAACCAGCCAACCACCACCCTCATCAACCAGCCAACCAACACCCTCATCAACCAGCCAACCACCACCCTCATCAACCAGCCAACCACCACCCTCATCAACCAGCCAACCACCACCCTCATCAACCAGCCAACCACCACCCTCATCAACCAGCCAACCACCACCCTCATCAACCAGCCAACCACCACCTTCATCAACCAGCCAACCACCACCCTCATCAACCAGCCAACCACCACCTTCATCAACCAGCCAACCAACACCCTCAACACCAAACAATACCCTATAACCCAAAATTACAACCAATAACCCACTCCTCCCTCCCCCCCCCCCCCCCCCCCGAGGGTATAACCAGGTAATATAACGAGGCGTGTGTGTAGCGAGGGCTGAGGGAGAGTGTGTTGACCACACGCCCGCCACAGGCGACGGCTCTCAGGATTATTTTGGATATCGGCCGTTATCGGCGGCTGCGGCGGCGGCTGCGGCGGCTGCGGCGGCTGCGGCGGCGGCGGCTGCGGCGGCGGCGGTTGCGGCGGCGGCGGCTGCAGCGGCTGCGGCGGCGGCGGCTGCGGCGGCGGCGGCGGAGTACAGCCGTGGAGAGAACGAGGTGGGTTTGGGAATTAAGGTGTGTGGGAAACAATGGGCAGAGTTTCTTTCACCCTATGCCCCCTGTTACCTAGCAGTAAAATAGGTACCTGGGTGTTAGTCAGCTGTCACGGGCTGCTTCCTGGGGGTGGAGGCCTGGTCGAGGACCGGGCCGCGGGGACACTAAAGCTCCGAAATCATCTCAAGATAACCTCAAGATACTACACTAGCTGAACGAGGGTGTGAGTCAGGTGACATTCTTGTTGTTTTTAGAGTCAGCAACACGGACCCAGAAGTTGCAAGGAGCACGGGCTATGGTGAGCCCGTAGTGGCCTTGCCTGGTACTGGAGCGGGAGGGGGGGAGGAGAAAGGAAGGAATTATCAGGGGAAAGCGCCAAGTCATTACAACTATATAGCACCTTGAAGGGGGTCAGGATAAGGATTTGGGATGGGATGGGGGTGGGGGGGGGAGGAAGGAAGGGTGACTAACCACTTGGACGGTCGGGGATTGAACGCCGACCTGCATGAAGCGAGACCAAGGGGGAGGGGAGACTGGTATTGTAGTGAGTGAAACGGCGTGATGTAGGGATGAGGGGGGGTGTAGGGGTCGCGGAGGGGGGGGGCAGGCAGGATGGG